>NC_080073.1:43954099-44275994 GCF_949987535.1 Balaenoptera acutorostrata
CAATAACTTTGACAATTCCATATTGCTCCGTAAAAAAATGAACATCTCCTCTATGTCCCCACCATTCTCCTAGGGAAATAGCTGATAAAAGGGCAAGTGGGGACTTCCCTGGTGGCACAGTAGTTAAGAATCCGCCTGCCAATGCAGGGGACACGGGTTTGATCCCTGGTCTGGGAAGATCCCACATGCCGCAGAGCAACTAAGCCTGTGCGCCACAGCTGCTGAGCCTGCGCTCTAGAGCCCGCAAGCCACAACTACTGAGCCCGCATGCCACAACTACTGAAGCCCGTGCGCCTAGAGCCCGTGCTCCACAGCAGGAGGGGCCACTGCAATGAGAAGCCCGCACACCACAACTGTAGAAAGCCCACGCGCAGCAACGAAGACCCAATGCAGCCAAAAATAAATAAATAAATAAATTTATAAAAAAAAAAAAAAAGAGGGCAAGTGGACCAAGTCAGAGCCAGTCCTTGGGCTACGGGAGTGTGCTGGGAAGATGAGCCTCTGCATCCTGACCTCCACCCAGAGGGAGCTGGGGACCTGCCCTCCTCCCAGTGAAAGGGTCCATCCCTCAGGCCACAGACGCCAGGCTCACCCTCACCCTCTTCTCTCTTCTCTGAGCGTCCCCAGCTTTCCACTCATCACCACGTGTTTGCAGAGATCACAAAGAAAGCTGCAGACCCGTGTTTTGACATTTTAGTAATATTGAGAACTTTTAAAAATTGAGAAATTCCATATAAACATCCAGATTTCTTTTTTCTTTTGACAAAACCAGAAGATCTGGCAATTCTAGGCCCATTTCTCACTGGGCAACTGGGAAGCTGAGTTGAGGCTGCTGCCCCTTTTGACATGACACAAGCTCTGTTTGCCTCTGTCTTTACCACTGCCTATATTCTCACATTAAGGTCCAATGTCATTTACACACATCCATGCAACTGCTTTCTTATAACTGGCATACTTCCTCAGGTACATCGCCTGCTGGGTCCTGGTAAAAGGCTGGATTTGCAGTCTGTGGCTTAGATTACAAAATAATCTCCAGTTGTTTAACAGTTCTGTTCTCCCCAAGATCCTTGAGTGTAGGAACCAAGTCCAACACAGCCTTTCCATTCACACAACCTCTCACAGTGAAGCTTTTTATTGACGGCCTGATGAACTGATTCATCATAGTTAAGATACAGAGTAAAGACCTGGATTTCAATCCATCCAGAACTGGCTGTGGCCGAATCATTCGTGTAGCTCAACTCTCAATCCTCCTCAAGAATGCACTGTGCTTTTATGCCTGGAAAAATGGGTAGAAACACACTGCTCTCCCTTCAGCCTATGGTTTTACTAAATATAACTGCGGGCTTCTGTTATCTGTTTTTACAGACAATCTACATTCCTCTGGCTGATCTTCCCACCTTGACAATCAACTTGCCATCACATCGCTCTCCTGCTCATACATAGCACATGAATGATTCAACCAAAAAAGGAATCCCTTTACCTTCTACCTGATACATTTTAAATAGTAAAAAAATACCTTTCCAGTCATTGTGTCATACTAAAATTCTTTCATAGCTTTAATCTCACTTAATCCTTACAAAAACCATAAAAGGGGGATTCTCTGCTTTTAAAAATGGGCTTCCCCACTCTATGACATAAATCACAGCAAGATCCTTTTTGACCCACCTCCTAGAGAAATGGAAATAAAAACAAAAATAAACAAATGGGACCTAATGAAACTTCAAAGCTTTTGCACAGCAAAGGAAACCATAAAAAAGACAAAAAGACAACCCTCAGAATGGGAGAAAATATTTGCAACTGACAAAGGATTAATCTCCAAAATATACAAGCAGCTCATGCAGCTCAATATCAAAAAAACAAACAACCCAATCCAAAAATGGGCAGAAGACCTAAATAGACATTTCTGCAAAGAAGACATACAGATGGCCAAGAGGCACATGAAAAGCTGCTCAACATCACTAATCATTAGAGAAATGCAAATCAAAACACTGTAAAGCAATTATACTCCAATAAAGATGTTAAAAAAAGGGGCTTCCCTTAGCATTGATTCACTTTATAAATTGTTTATTTACATGAATTGCTTTTTTTTTTTGCATTTGTCCAGTTATTTTTTTTAACATCTTTATTGGAGTATAATTGCTTTACAATGGTGTGTCAGTTTCTGCTGTATAACAAAGTGAATCAGCTATACATATACATATATCCTCATATCTCCTCCCTCTTGCATCTCCCTCCCACCCTCCCTATCCCGCCCCTCTAGGTGGTCACAAAGCACTGAGCTGATCTCCCTGTGCTATGCGGCTGCTTCCCACTAGCTATCTATTTTACATTTGGTAGTGTATATATGTCCATGCCACTCTCTCACTTTGTCCCAGCTTACCCTTCCCCCCTCCCCGTGTCCTCAAGTCCATTCTCTACGTCTATTTCTTTATTCCTGTCCTGCCCTTAGGTTCATCAGAACCATTTTTTTTTAGATTCCACATATATGTGTTAGCATATGGTATTTGTTTAATGTGGCTGCTGCGTTATAAAGGAAGGACGAACAGTCAGTTATATCAGCAACTGAATTTCTCATGAACCCCAGAGAGCAGCTTTTATAAGCCAGTCCACCACTTCCATGACTCAAGCCTGGAACAAGCAGATGCAGCTATCATGGGGGAAACCTCACTCCTCTTGCGGGAAGGAACTGGGCCAGCGATCTGCAGCCAGGTTTGCAATCTTCGCTAACCAAACACACAACACATCTAAAATGTCTTCATGCCTAGTGCGCCCTATAAGCTCTTACAGGGTAGAATTAAGGAGTCCTCAGAAAAAAAGTTTCTGAGAATAATTAGTCCTGGGGAAAGGTCACTTCAAGTGAATTCACTTAAATGGGAAGCAACATTTTACAGCAAATAGTGTGTGTGGGTGGGTGGGGGGTGTGTGTGGATTGGAGCTTTATCTTAAAAAGAACTAAAAATTATGATAGTAAATTTATTTTATTTTATATTTAATCACATTTTGATTATAACTGCAAAAAATGGACTAATTCTTAGAACAGAAAAATGAATCAAGACTTCTTTGGGGCATCTTTATTCTGAAAAAAAAAATTTCTAAGACAGCAAAATATGAAGTCAATCACTTCTTATTTGACCTTCACAGAAAGGTTTTAAGAAAGGTAAATTTTGCAAAATAGTCAAGGGCTTCATCACTTTTCCCCAGAACCTCTCCAAATCCTTTGCATTTCCAATCATTCCCTTCTGAAGCCTTTATTATATCATCATCTTTGTTGATTTTCTCTTTTTCAGTTGTAACCAGACAAACTCTGCCAGACTCATTTCTTGGAGGTTTTCTAACAATTACTGAATCAGTCCTCAATCATCACTTTCATTACCTTAGTGAAACTCTGCATCTTTTGCAAGATTGGCAATTTCACTCTGTAACTGGTAGGCACAGTAATCACAGTGACAACATCTGACACTAATGTTGTGGGGGGAGGGGGTAGATGCCATGTTAAGCCAGAAGGAGGTGTGAACAGGGGCTAGCTTTGTAAGGATCGATTTGTTAGTGAACATTTCATGTTGGGATGACCCTACGTCACAACTTGTAATTATTGGTACTCCAATAGTAAGTACTCTGATAATGAAGTTCCCTTGCTCCTAAAAATAGGAAGTAGCATTGCGGGTTCAGGTGAAAGGACTCCACTGGGAGAACTGTGATGAGTCCACCACTGGTGAAGGTGGCCAACTGTAAACCGTGTGATGCTGGCTGAGGGACTGACTAAGGTCCCTCCAGGCTCTGGCTTCCAAACCCAGTGTGTTTAAGCCCCAAAGCTGGTCAACACCTAAAGCTAAAATAACTGAAAAGAAACAAAAATATCTGCTTTGTGACTACTGCCACCTACTGAAATTAAGCTTCACTTCCAATTTTACTGTTATCAACACTATAACTGACTCTAGGGGGCAATGCATGGCAGTCTATCACTTGGATAGGTTAGCTTAGCTCTAAACAGGTCAGAGGAGCTTTGCAAGGTCTGGCAAGGCTTAAAACCCCTCCTTCCTTTTGGGAGTCTGTTGGGAGATTCTGGATTTGTGTCTGGTTTGGTCTGGACTGGGAGAAGTTTGGCTCTACAAGTCTTCAAGGCTTGCACAGTAATTGGGAAATTCATTCTTGGGATAGGGTGCGTTCTTTCATGTCTGACTTTGCACATGTTCTTTATACTGCTGGCCCACCTCTCCTCCACTGGGCAAACTGTTCTCCTTCAAAATCAAGTTCAAATGTCCCCTCTATAAAGGCTGTCTCCACCTCCTCAAAGTTGTTCTCCCTTTCCTCTGTGTAACATAAGTTTTACTCGGTTCTGTTACAACACTTACCACATGTAACTTAATCCTTTAGTAGTCCATTTCTTCCTCTAGACTAAAGTTTTTGGGTACAACTGTCATGATTTAATCTAGTTAGTACATGTTTCACTACCTAGCACATTGAAGATACTCAATAAACCTTTATTAGGCAGAAGCAAGAAGAACTACAATCCTGCAGCCTGTGGAAAAAAACAACATTGACAGAAAGATAGACAAGATGAAAAGGCAGAGGGCTATGTACCAGATGAAGGAACAAGATAAAACCCCAGAAAAACAACTAAATGAAGTGGAGATGGGCAACCTTCCAGAAAAAGAATTCAGAATAATGATAGTGAAGATGATCCAGGACCTTGGAAAAAGAATGGAGGCAAAGATGGAGAAGATGCAAGAAATGTTTAACAAAGACCTAGAAGAATTAAAGAACAAACAAACAGAGGTGAACAATACAATAGCTGAAATGAAAACTACACTACAAGGAATCAATAGCAGAATAACTGAGGCAGAAGAACGGATAAGTGACCTGGAAGACACAACGGTGGAATTCACTGCTGTGGAACAGAATAAAGAAAAAAGAATGAAAAGAAATGAAGACAGCCTAAGAGACCACTGGGACATATTAAATGCAACAACATTCGCATTATAGGGGTCCCAGAAGGAGAAGAGAGAGAGAAAGGACCCGAGAAAATATCTGAAGAGATTATAGTCGAAAACCTCCCTAACATGGGAAAGGAAATAGCCACCCAAGTCCAGGAAGCACAGAGAGTCCCATACAGGATAAACCCAAGGAGAAACATGCCAAGACACATAGTAATCAAACTGGCAAAAATTAAAGACAAAGAAATATTATTGAAAGCAGCAAGGGAAAAGCGACAACTAACATACAAGGGAACTCCCATAAGGTTAACAGCTGATTTCTCAGAAGAAACTCTACAAGCCAGAAGGGAGTGGCATGATATACTTAAAGTGATGAAAGGGAAGAACCTACAACCAAGATTACTCTAGCCGGCAAGGATCTCATTCAGATTCGACGGAGAAATCAAAAGCTTTACAGACAAGCAAAAGCTAAGAGAATTCAGCACCACCAAACCAGCTCTACAACAAATGCTAAAGGAACTTCTCTAAGTGGGAAACACAAGAGAAGAAAAGGACCTACAAAAACAAACCCATAACAATTAAGAAAATGGTCATAGAAACATACATATCGATAATTACCTTAAACGTGAATGGATTAAATGCTCCAACCAAAAGACACAGGCTTGCCGAATGGATACAAAAACAAGACCCATATATATGCTGTCTACAAGAGACTCACTTCAGACCTAGGGACACATACAGACTGAAAGTGAGGGGATGGAAAAAGGTATTCCATGCCAATGGAAATCAAAAGAAAGCGGGAGTAGCAATACTCATATCAGATAAAATAGACTTTAAAATAAAGAATGTTACAAGAGACAAGGAAGGACACTACATAATGATCAAGGAATCAATCCAAGAAGAAGATATAACAATTATAAATATATATGCACCCAACATAGGAGCACCTCAATACATAAGGCAACTGCTAATAGCTATAAAACAGGAAATCGACAGTAACACAATAATAGTGGGGGACTTTAACTCACTTACACCAATGGACAGATCATCCAAAGTGAAAATAAATAAGGAAACAGAAGCTTTAAATGATACAATAGACCAGAGAGATTTAATTGATATTTATAGGACATTCCACCCAGAAACAGCAGATTACACTTTCTTCTCAAGTGCGCACAGAACATTCTCCAGGATAGATCACATCTTGGGTCACAAATCAAGCCTCAGTAAATTTAAGAAAACTGAAATCATACCATGCATCTTTTCTGACCACAATGCTATGAAATTAGAAATCAATTACAGGGAACAAAACGTAAAAAACACAAACACATGGAGGCTAAACAATACGCTACTAAATAACCAAGAGATCACTGAAGAAATCAAAGAGGAAATCAAAAAATACCTAGAGACAAATGACAATGAAAACACAATGATCCAAAACCTACGGGATGCAGCAAAAGCAGTTCGAAGAGGGAAGTTTATAGCTATACAAGCCTACCTCAAGAAACAAGAAAAATCTCAAATAAACAATCTAACCTTACACCTAAAGGAACTAGAGAAAGAAGAACAAAAAAAACCCAAAGTTAGCAGAAGGAAAGAAATCATAAAGATCAGAGCAGAAATAAATGAAATAGAAACAAAGAAAACAATAGCAAGGATCAATAAAACTAAAAGCTGGTTCTTTGAGAAGATAAACAAAATTGATAAACCATTAGCCAGACTCATCAAAAAAAAGAGAGAGAGAGGACTGAAATCAATAAAATTAGAAATGAAAAAGGAGAAGTTACAACAGACACTGCAGAAATACAAAGCATCCTAAGAGACTACTACAAGTAACTCTATGCCAATAAAATGGACAACCTGGAAGAAATGGACAAATTCTTAGAAAGGTATAACCTTCCAAGACTGAACCAGGAAGAAATAGAAAATATGAACCGACCAATCACAAGTAATGAAATTGAAACTGTAATTAAAAATCTTCCAACAAACAAAAGTCCAGGACCAGATGGCTTCACAGGCGAATTCTATCAAATATTTAGAGAAGAGCTAACACCCATCCTTCTCAAAGTCTTCCAAAAAATTGCGGAGGAAGGAACACTCCCAAACTCATTCTATGAGGCCACTATCACCCTGATACCAAAACCAGACAAAGATACTACAAAAAAAGAAAATTACAGACCAATATCACTGATGAATATAGATGTAAAAATCCTCAACAAAATACTAGCAAACAAAATCCAACAGCACATTAAAAGGATCACACACCATGATCAAGTGGGGTTTATTCCAGGAATGCAAGGATTCTTCAATATACGCAAATCAATCAACGTGATACATCATATTAACAAATTGAAGGAGAAAAACCATATGATCATCTCAATAGATGCAGAGAAAGCTTTTGACAAAATTCAACACCCATTTATGATAAAAGCCCTGCAGAAAGTAGGCATAGAGGGAACTTTCCTCAACATAATAAAGGCCATATATGACAAACCCACAGCCAACACTGTCCTCAATGGTGAAAAACTGAAACCATTTCCACTAAGATCAGGAACAAGACAAGGTTGCCCACTCTCACCACTATTATTCAACATAGTTTTGGAAGTGTTAGCCACAGCAATCAGAGAAGAAAAAGAAAAGGAATCCAAATCAGAAAAGAAGAAGTAAAGCTGTCACTGTTTGCAGATGACATGATACTATACATACAGAATCCTAAAAATGCCACCAGAAAACTACTAGAGCTAATCAATGAATTTGGTAAAGTAGCAGGATACAAAATTAATGCACAGAAATCTCTTGCATTCCTATACACTAATGATGAAAAATCTGAAAGTGAAATTGAAAAAACACTCCCGTTTACCATTGCAACAAAAAGAATAAAATATCTAGGAATAAACCTACCTAAGGAGACAAAAGACCTGTATGCAGAAAATTATAAGACACTGATGAAAGAAATTAAAGATGATACAAATAGATGGAGAGATATACCATGTTCTTGGATTGGAAGAATCAACATTGTGAAAATGACTCTACTACCCAAAGCAATCTACAGATTCAATGCAATCCCTATCAAACTACCACTGGCATTTTTCACAGAACTAGAACAAAAAATTTCACAATTTGTATGGAAACACAAAAGACCCCGAAGAGCCAAAGCAATCTTGAGAACGAAAAATGGAGCTGGAGGAATCAGGCTCCCTGACTTCAGACTATATTACAAAGCTACAGTAATCAAGACAGTTCGGTACTGGCACAAAAACAGAAACATAGATAAATGGAACAGGATAGAAAGCCCAAAGATAAACCCATGCACATATGGTCACCTTATCTTTGATAAAGGAGGCAAGCATATACAGTGGAGAAAAGACAGCCTCTTCAATAAGTGGTGCTGGGAAAATTGGACAGGTACATGTAAAAGTATGAAATTAGAACACTCCCTGACACCATACACAAAATAAACTCAAAATGGATTAAAGACCTAATTGTAAGGCCAGACACTATCAAACTCTTAGAGCAAAACATAGGCAGAACACTCTATGACATAAATCACAGCAAGATCCTTTTTGACCCAGCTCCTAGAGAAATGGAAATAAAAACACAAATAAACAAATGGGACCTAATGAAACTTAAAAGCTTTTGCACAGCAAAGGAAACCATAAACAAGACATAAGATAACCCTCAGAATGGGAGAAAATATTTGCAAATGAAACAACTGACAAAGGATTAATCTCCAAAATATACAGGCAGCTCATGCAGCTCAATATCAAAAAAACAAACAACCCAATCCAAAACTGGACAGGAGATCTAAATAGACATTTCTCCAAAGAAGATATACAGATTGCCAACAGACACATGAAAGAACGCTCAACATCATTAATCATTAGAGAAATGCAAATCAAAACTACAATGAGATAGCATCTCACACCGGTCAGAATGGCCATCATCAAAAAAATCTAGAAACAATAAATGCTGGAGAGGGTGTGGAGAAAAGGGAACACTCTTGCACTGTAGGTGGGAATGTAAATTGATACAGCCACTATGGAGAACAGTATGGAGGTTCCTTAAAAACTAAAAATAGAACTACCATATGACCCAGCAATCCCACTACTCGGCATATATCCTGAGAAAACCATAATTCAAAAAGAGTCATGTACCAAAATGTTCACTGCAGCTCTATTTACAATAGCCAGGACATGGAAGCAACCTAAGTGTCCATCATCAGATGAATGGATAAAGAAGATGTGGCACATATATACAATGGAATATTACTCAGCCATAAAAAGAAATGAAATGGAGTTATTTGTAGTGAGGTGGATGGAGTTAGAGTCTGTCATACAGAGTGAAGTAAGTCAGAAAGAGAAAAACAAATACAGTATGCTAACACATATATATGGAATGTAAGGAAAAAAAAAGGTCATGAAGAACCTAGTGGCAAGATGGTAATAAAGACACAGACCTACTAGAGAATGGACTTGAGGATATGGGGAGGGGGTGGGGTGAGATGTGACAGGGTGAGAGAGTGGCATGGACATATATACACTACCAAATGTAAAATAGATAGCTAGTGGGAAGCAGCTGCATAGCACAGGGAGATCAGCTTGGTGCTCTGTGACCACCTAGAGGGGTGGGATAGGGAGGGTGGGAGGGAGGGAGACGCAAGAGGGAAGAGATATGGGAACATATGTATATGTATAACTGATTCACTTTGTTATAAAGCAGAAACTAACACACCATTGTAAAGCAATTATACTCCACTAAAGATGTTTTAAAGAAAAAACCATATGATCATCTCAATAGATGCAGAAAAAGCTTTTGACAAAATTCAACACCCATTTATGATAAAAACTCTCCAGAAAGTGGGCATAGAGGGAACCTACCTCAACATAATAAAGGCCATATATTACAAGCCCACAGCAAACATCATTCTCAATGGTGAAAAACTGAAAGCATTTCCTCTAAGATCAGGAACAAGAAAAGGATGTCCACTCTCACCACTATTATTCAACATAGTTTTGGAAGTCCTAGCCACGGCAATCAGAGAAGAAAAAGAAATAAAAGGAATACAAATTGGAAAAGAAGAAGTAAAACTGTCACTGTTTGCAGATGACATGATACTATACATACAGAATCCTAAAGATGCCACCAGAAAACTACGAGAGCTAATCAATGAATTTGGTAAAGTTGCAGGATACAAAATTAATACACAGAAATCTCTTGCATTCCTATACACTAATGATGAAAAACCTGAAAGAGAAATTAAGGAAACACTCCCATTTACCACTGCAACAAAAAGAATAAAATACCTAGGAATAAACCTACCTAGGGAGACAAAAGACCTGTATGCAGAAAACTATAAGACACTGATGAAAGAAATGAAAGATGATACCAACAGATGGAGAGATATACCATGTTCTTGGATTGGAAGAATCAATATTGTGAAAATGACTATACTACCCAAAGCAATCTACAGATTCAATGCAATCCCTATCAAATTACCAACAGCATTTTTTACGGAACTAGAACAAAAAATCTTAAAATTTGTTTGGAGACACAAAAGACCCCAAATAGCCAAAGCAGTCTTGAGGGAAAAAAACAGAGCTGGAGGAATCAGACTCCCTGACTTCAGACTAGACTACAGAGCTACAGTAATCAAGACAATATGGTACTGGCACAAAAACAGAAACACAGATCAATGGAACAAGATAGAAAGCCCAGAGATAAACCCATGCACCTATGGTCAACTAATCTATGACAAAGGAGGCAAGGATATACAATGGAGAAAAGACAGTATCTTCAATAAGTGGTGCTGGGAAAACTGGACCACTACATGTAAAAGAATGAAATTAGAACACTCCCTAACACCATACCCAAAAATAAACTCAAAATGGATTCGAGACCGAAATGTAAGACTGGACACTATAAAACTCTTAGAGGAAAACATAGGAAGAACACTCTTTGACATAAATCACAGCAAGATCTTTTTTGATCCACCTCCTAGAGTAATGGAAATAAAAACAAAAATAAACAAATGGGACCTAATGAAACTTAAAAGCTTTTGCACAGCAAGGAAACCATAAACAAGATGAAAAGACAACCCTCAGAATGGGAGAAAATATTTGCAAATCAATCAACAGACAGAGGATTAATCTCCAAAATATATAAACAGCTCATGCAGCTCAATATTAAAAAAACAAACAACCCAATCCAAAACTGGGCAGAAGACCTAAATAGACATTTCGCCAAAGAAGACATACAGATGGCCAGGGAGCACATGAAAAGCTGCTCAGCATCACTAATTATTAGAGAAATGCAAATCAAAACTACAATGAGGTATCACCTCACACCAGTTAGAATGGGCATCATCAGAATATCTACAAACAACAAATGCTGGAGAGGGTGTGGAGAAAAGGGAACCCTCTTGCACTGTTGGTGGGAATGTAAATTGATACAGCCACTATGGAGAACAGTATGGAGGTTCCTTAAAAAACTAAAAATAGAATTACCATATGACCCAGCAATCCCACTACTGGGCATATACCCAGAGAAAACCATAATTCAATAAGACACATGCACCCCAATGTTCATTGCAGCACTACTTACAATAGCCAGGTCATGGAAGCAACCTAAATGCCCGTCGACAGATGAATGGATAAAGAAGATGTGGTACATATATCCAATGGAATATTACTCAGCCATAAAAAGGAATGAAATTGGGTCATTTCTAGAGACGTGGATGGATCTAGAGACTGTCATACAGAGTGAAGTCAGAAAGAGAAAACAAATATATGTTAGCGCATATATGTGGAACCTAGAAAAAAGGTACAGATGAACCAGTTTGCAGGGCAGAAATTAAGACACAGATGTAGAGAATAAACGTATGGACACCAAGGGGGGAAAGCGGTGGTGGGGTGGGGGTGGTGGTGTGATGAATTGGGCGATTGGGATTGACATGTGTACACTGATGTGTATAAAACTGATGACTAATAAGGACCTGCTGTATAAAAAAATAAATTAAATTTAAAAATTAAAAAAAAAACCTTTATTAAATGAATGAATAAATACCATGATCATGCCAAATGGCCCAAATTATATCAGCCTCCTGAATTTAGGGTTTTTTTGTTTGTTCTCATTGAAGTATAGTTGATTTACAATGTTGTGTTAATTTCTGCTGTACAGCAAAGTGATTCAGTTATACATATATATATATATTCTTTTTCATATTATTTTCCATTGTGGTTTATTACAGGATACTGAATATAGTTCCCTGTGCTATACAGTAGGACCCTGTTGTTTTGGTAGAGCTATTTGACTCTTTGAACTCTAATCATGTATAGTTTTGTTAAAGGTAAAAACTGAAAATAGAAAAAAGATAATACAAGTAGAAATTTTAGTATTTTTTTCTTGACCTCCACTTTGAAAACCCTAACAATAAGCTCCAGCATTAACAGCAGGATCTGTGCCCCTGGAGCCCATCACAGAGTCTGGGGTGTGAACATAAACCTTTAGGAAGCAAATGAATGAAGAGGAACAGACAAAAACAAATTTTCTTAAGATCTTTCAAGTCATCTTATTATTTAGCCCCTATCATACAGATATGATCTAATTTGTTTAAGATTGACATGGAGATAGACAAGTTATTTCCATACCTTGCATATCGATTTTTCCGTGGAAAAACAAGTAGACTCTGGAAAATGGGATTGATTTGTTCATAAGAGATAGCAGCTTAATCTTACACATCAGAGACCACCATCATAGTTAATTTGGGATTCTACATTTTGATTTGAGAAGTGGAATATTATAAAATGCTGGCTTTCAACTGGGAAAGGGAACATAAGAGAATCACAAGGGCGGGAATGCTGAGGAAGGGTACCTGTAGTTTGAAGAAAAAGCACTGTTCATTTAAGAACCACTGGTATTTATGTGAAGCAGTGAAAGTAGAGTCAAGAGGGTGGTTTGTGGTTCTGGCTTTGCCAATTACCTAACCAAGTAACTTGGTCTCAATTTCATGTTAAATGCAGAGGGCTGCACTTGATGGTCTCTAAGATTATAATTAAGTCTAAAAATTGTTGTATGTTCTACCAATATTCTGAATGGCAAAGGCAGGTCAGACTGATCTAGACAAGGAAACTCTTTCATCTTTAAAATAGAAATAAAAACATTTTGGAAAAGAAAATAATATTTGATTTGGGCTTTGAGATTTACCAATTAAATAATATATAATTCAATTTGTTGAGTAAAATCAGTGTACTGGATACAGTTTCTTTACATGAAAATGCCATGGTGTTTTTATTTAGGCTCCTTGCCAACAGCCTCCCTGATTCATAAATTCTATTTTAGATGCTATTTTCTCTTCCTGATCTCTATGTGGCTAGAAAAAAAAGGATGTATGCTTAGGTAATGAATGATGATACTCGTCTCTTACTTTTTCTCATGTTCATTTCTATGGTCTACTGCAATTATGTTTCTTTACTGAGGATGGTTAAAAATGTACCTGCAGCAACAGCTTGTAAATGCAAGGTAAATGCTTGATTAGCTGTAATTAGGGGCTCATGAAAATAAATACCAGGTGATAGTTTGCACTATTCATCAAAGAGCATTAATGGAGGTGAGGGAGAGCATAATTTTTTTTCCTTTTAAAAAAATAACCAAATGAGGAAAAGTCATCAATAATGCTACCACTTACAGAAAGCCACCTTTAATAGACTGCATCATTAATAGTGTTTTCCTAATCCTTTTCCTGGAGCTATAGCAAACATAGTGGTCCAGAGACACATTTCAAAGGCTTAGCACACACACAATCTTTCACATACATAAAAGTCTGTATGTGCCACAGCTGATCTAGGGAGGAGACACAGCCCCTGCCAGAGATGATGCCCAGAGCAGAGAGGAAGAAATTCTTTGGCTTCTTCCTTTCTTTTTTCTTCGGATTCCTAGTAGTGCTGACCCCAGCCAGAAGCCAGCTGACATGAGTCTGGAAAATGCAGGTTGCAGAGGGGAATCCCAGTCAACCAGAGCGAGGCATAAACAAGCACAGGATCAGCACAGTACCCCTATGCTACTCAGCATTCATTCCCATCCTTCTACCCATCCTTAACTCCCTGAAACGACTTCCTGCTTGTACCTAACACAGAATAGTAGTGTAAGTGCCTGACATTAGGCTTTTGATTGTTGAGGCATCCATTTCAAAAGATATATATCTTGAATAGCATATTACCAGTTGTCTGACACAGCTATTGGCAAAAACAACCAGATAAGGAATTAGGCTATCACCACCAATGAAGTTCCCTCTTTCAGAAAGACCTGGGTAATCTAGATAACTGACCACTTGAGTGACCCCACTTCTCCCTTCCTGCATCCCAATTCCCATTCTTATGCTTGAAATTAGCCAATGAAAAGTGAACCCATGAAACCCTAGACACCCCACTCTGGGATCCTAATAAATGAATAACACAAGCAGAAGTTTTAGTATTTTTTTCTTGACCTCCACTTTGAAAACCTTAACAATAAGCTCCAGCATTAATAGCCCAGAGTACTGGGCACTGTTATCTCTTATCCTTTTGCATACTTGTTTCCCTGGCCGCAGCTATTTCCTCACACCTGATCAGTATTCTCCCAAATACTTGAGGAGAACCCACAGGTCTCTGGGTTTCTCTCTGAGTGCAATTCTCTCCTCTTTGGAAGCCTGTCCTGAGAACTCTTGCCTGAACTGGAAGTCCTCTCTGTTATCATTTGTATTAATTTCTTACTTCCATTGCCCAAGGTTAATTTGTTCTTTTTCTAACCTTTTGAATAGAACGTTTAATTCATGTAACATCACTCTTTCTTATTTATAATGTTCTTTTTATCACAGCTTTAACCATAACTCGTAAATTTTGCCATATAGGATTTTTCTTATCATTGCTTTCATTTTCTCTGTAGAAAAATGTTTTAAATCCCCAAAGGGTTGGGGTATTATTGTTGGATCATTTACACCATTGTTATTATTAACATGTGGTTTCCCACATTATGACTAAAGGCTGTGGGAAAGCATATCCCACAGTAGTTAACAGCTTTCATTCTTGAGTCAGAAGGCTGGAGTTTAAATTCCTGCTCTTTTTCTGGCTATATGACATTGGGCAGAGTATTTAATCTAAGGCTCAATTTCTCCACTTGTAAAATTGAGATAATAATAATACCTATCTCAGATGGTTGTCCTGAGAATTAAATTACGATAATTCATGTAAAACCTTTAGCACATAGTAAGTATTCAACAAATCTTAGTTAATTTATATTTGGGGGAATTTATAGAAGGTCCTTTGTGGTCACCTTTTGCTGTTCAAGTGGCACTTGCAAGAATTAAATAAAGATGTTCTCTGTGGGCATAAAATTCAATATGGCAGCACATGCTCTTGATCCTAGCTCCATAACCCCTTGGTCCGCTCTGAATTTGCCTGCAGCTGTAGGGGACAGTGTGCTGACAGTCTCTTCAAGGACCTATACATCCCTGCTTCTCTACTTGAAGGTACCCAGCAGGGTTTGGGACTTAAAACCCTCAGAGATAATTCTTAACCAGTTAGGGATGGGAGAAATTGGATAAACACCCTGTCTTTTCTGTCCCTGGAGAGAACAAATCTAAGGTGCATTTCACATGTTCCTCAGAGGATCCTCAGAGGAACTGAGCTTCAGTTACCCACGGGGAAACCTGCTCTCTTATGAATCCTGATGGGGTTTTCCTCCTTCTGTCTCACCGCCCCTGCTCTTTTTCTTGTGCTTCCTGAGACGACCTCCTAAATAAACCAGCTGCACCAAGACCTTGCACAGAATCTGCCTTTTGGAGGAACACAGACTAACACAGATACATATGTATTAAATTATCCTAGTAATTGTATTGTTCACATCTTCTAACGAGTGCTTCTTAAATCTCATTTCATATTATAATCAACTGGAGAAAAATATATTTCTGGAGATTGTCAGATAAAAAAACAAATCCAGATTTAGTAAGGAGAGATTTTATTCAAAAGGATTATTGCAAAGAGGGGCAGCATGGACCTTTGCACTAAGGGGAGGAGAGCTATTGCAATAGGGAGAGGCTCTGACCATAAGACCTCAAAGATTAGGCAAAAAGTTTTTCTTTTATACAGAGGAGTAAATAAGACTAGAAAGAACCAGGTGTGGAGGAGTGGGGTAAAAGAGTGATGTTGGGGAGAGGGAATTTCCCCCTCTACCCTTCTTGAGTTCCTGTGTCTGGACTAATAATAAAGTTGACACAAAGATTAACAGGAAAAAAAGAAACCAATTTTAATTTGTGCACACCAAGGTTTCATAGAAATGGGACCTAAGAAGTGGCCAAAGCAGGCAGTTTTTAAATTTTTTAAACAAAGAAACAATAAATTTGTGAGGAATTGACAGAACAAAGAAACTTAGGCTTTGGGTGCTTAATGAGTAAGGAATTTAAGCATAGTTTGGGTTTGGGTAGTAAATTAGTAAAGAAGTAACAAAGTTTTCTTATATAGGCTTCTCAGTCCTGAATTCCCTATCTCTGGTGATAAGAATTACCTTTCTACAGGGAGGGGAAACTTTCATAGGGATATTTATTTCCTGTTTTCAGGGGACAGAGAGAAAGGTCAAAGTGTCCCTTTTGCATGGGTCATTTCTTAAGTAACTTTAATTCAAAAATAATCAACATGCCATTGTGGTGTATTTTGGGGTGGTCTGCCCTGGGCCCCAACAGTGACCTGATGGGAGTAGATCAGAAAATGTTCTACCCTGAGGCCAGCCTTTTCTCAGGAGAGGTTGTTAAGGATGTTGACTTAAAGAAAAATGCACAACATGAGAGTTGTGAGTTTAAGTTTTTTTCAGGGTCTTACTGAGGACTATAGGCTAGGAGCCAGCCATTCAGTAGCTCTGAGTAAACTGCTCCAAAGACGTAGGAAAGGAGCCATGAATTTTTTGGCTAAGACATATACACAACTCAAGCATACATCTTGGCAAAAGATTAACAAAAAAAATTTTAAAAAGATTAACGTTAATCGCAAACAAAATCAAGTTAATGATTTTAATGCTTTTCCATGTACGGGAAGATGCAAGAAGCTGGGGTCATTGGAATTCTTCCTGAGATATGCATCTTAGCTATCTAGGGGCCCATTGATTCAAAGAACAGAGTGCCTCATTTTGTTTTTTCATCCTGAATTCCCCTCAAGGCCCATTGTGCACTGTCAGTGGGTGACTGCAGTGGGTTGTGACCTCACCCTTGTAGAACCGGATGGTGAGTTACACTCTTCATTCTTTTTTTGCTCACAAGGAGGACTGTGTGCTGGCTCAGATTGAGTGTGGGCTAAAGCTTAGGGACCTTGGAGGAAAGAATCTTAACCGAAGTTTAACAAGCATTTTGTTCTGATTGGTCAATGGGGACAAGCAGTTCCGTTAATCATTTATGAGGCCAAGAATGGGAACTTAGAAGGTCTGTGTCTAGTCTTGTCATAGGTAAACAAGGGGGCACACGTGAGTCTTACCTAAGTCATATGGAAGAGGATGGTTCTTTGTAGTCTTTTCCAGAACACAAAAGAGGCTCTGTGTGTACGCGCACGTGTGTGTGTGTGTGTGTGTGTGTGTGTGTGTGTGTGTGTGTGTGTTTCTTTAACTGTCCCTGTTTTCCAGGAGCACATGGCTCAGGTAAAATTCAACATTGTCAGGATGAAGCCTGGACTACGATATTTTCTAGAAGCTCCCCAGGTAATGTATAGATTACAATAAAAGAATTGAGAGACACATCAACTAATCAAAACGTGTGGACCTTATTCAAATCCTAATTCAAACAAAACTATTTGTAAAAATGACCTTTATAAAACAGTTGGGAATTTTAATACTGAATCTTTGATGAAGTTAAGGAATTACTGCTATTTTTTAGTTGGGATAATGATATTGTACCTATGAATTTTTAATTTTTTAAAAAAGTGATAATGGTATTGTCAATGCAATCCCTATCAAACTACCAATGGCATTTTCCACAGAACTAGAACAAAAAATTTCACAATTTGTGTGGAAACACAAAAGACCCCAAATAGCCAAAGTAATCTTGAGAAAGAAAAATGGAGCTGGTAGAATCAGGCTCCTGGACTTCAGACTATACTGCAAAGCTACAGTAATCAAGACAGTATGGTACTGGCACAAAAACAGAAATATAGACCAATGGAACAGGATAGAACCCCAGAGATAATCCCACGCACATATGGTCACCTTTTCTTTGATAAAGGAGGCAAGAGTATACAGTGGAGCAAAGACAGCCTCTTCAATAAGTGGTGCTGGGAAAACTGGACAGCTACGTGTAAAAGAATGAAATTAAAACACTCCCTAACACCATACACAAAAATAAACTCAAAGTGGATTAAAGACCTAAATGTAAGGCCAGACACTATAAAACTCTTAGAGCAAAACATAGGAAGAACACTCCATGACATAAATCACAGCAAGATCCTTTTTGACCCACCTCCTAAAGAAATGGAAATAAAAACAAAAATAATCAAATGAGACCTAATGAAACTTAAAAGCTTTTGCACAGCAAAGGGAACCATAAACAAGACATAAGATAACCCTCAGAATGGGAGAAAATATTTGCAAATGAAACAACTGACAAAGGATTAATCTCCAAAATATACAGGCAGCTCATGCAGCTCAATATCAAAAAAACAAACAACCCAATCCAAAACTGGACAGGAGATCTAAATAGACATTTCTCCAAAGAAGATATACAGATTGCCAACAGACACATGAAAGAATGCTCAACATCATTAATCATTAGAGAAATGCAAATCAAAACTACAATGAGATATCATCTCACACCAGTCAGAATGGCCATCATCAAAAAATCTACAAACGATAAATGCTGGAGAGGGTGTGGAGAAAAGGGAACCCTCTTGCACTGTTGGTGAGAATGTAAATTGATACAGCCACTATGGAGAACACTATGGAAGTTCCTTAAAAAACTAAAAACAGAACTACCATACAACCCAGCAATCCCACTGCTGGGCATATACCCTGAGAAAACCATAACTCAAAAGGAGTCATGCACCACAATGTTCATTGCAGCACTATTTACAATAGCCAGGACATGGAAGCAACCTAAGTGTCCATCGACAGATGAATGGATAAAGAAGATGTGGCACCTATATACAATGGACTATTACTCAGCCGTAAAAAGAAATGAAATTGAGTTATTTGTAGTGAGGTGGATGGACCTAGAGTCTGTCATACAGAGTGAAGTAAGTCAGAAAGAGAAAAACAAATACCATATGCTAGCACATATATATGGAATCTAAAAAAAAAAAAAGGTTCTGATGAACTTACTTAGGGGCAGGACAGGAATAAAGATGCAGATGTAGAGGATGGACTTGAGGACACGGGGATGGGGTAGGATAAGCTAGGACGAAGTGAGAGAGTAGCATTGACATATATACACTACCAAATGTAAAATAGATAGCTAGTAGGAAGCAGCTACATAACACAGGGAGATCAGCTTGGTGCTTTGTGACCACCTAGAGGGGTCAGATAGCGAGGGTGGGAAGGAGACACAAGAGGGAGGAGATATGGTGATATATGTATGCATATAGCAGATTCACTTTGTTATACAGCAGAAACTAACCCAACATTGTAAAGCAATTATACTCCAATAAAGATGTAAAAACAAAAACTTACTGAGACTTGTTCATAGTGTATTAAAAATTAAAAAAGTGATAATGGTATTGTCATTATATTTTTTAAAAAGAATCCTTATATTTTAGAGATACTCATTGGAGGAAATGTGTGTAGGTTAAATGATACGATTTCTGGGATTTGCTTCAGTATCATATAGAAAGGGAAAAAGTGGGTGAGGAAAGTTGGCCGTGAATTGGTAACTGTCGAAGTTGGGTGGTGTGGGTCACGTGGGTTCATTAGATTAGTCTGTCTACTCTTGCATATGTTTGAAATAAAAAAGCTTTTCTATGGAAGCTCCCTAATTGTTCTTAATAGGCAGCCCATGTTGAAAACTGCTTTTTATATCCTTACTTATTTTTAGTCTGCTCAATTGCCAAGACCTGAAAGAGGTCTGTTAAGGGTTCCCCTTACATGGCTATTGCATTTCTATCCATTTCCCCTTGTATTTTCTGCAATGCTTCATTTCTATAATTCATTGCTTTATTGTTTGTCACATTAAGGTTTATGAAAGATTTCCTTTTCCTTGCCATGAAAAAAATGTTCATGGCAAAAGTAAAGAAAAAAAATCAAGTAGTATAAAAAGGTATACAGTTAAAAATAGATTTCCCTTTCAACTCAGATTCCCAACTTTCAGTCCCTCTGCCGAGTGTCAGACACAATTATCAATTTCCTCTGTCTCCATCAAGAAATAGTCAATGTGTATGTGAACACATATATGTACATATGTACACATACTTGGAAGGCAACTATGCTCACCACTATACCACCAATGCCATATTCAGGTACATATACTTGAATGTCATACACACACACACATACACACAATTGGGACCAAAGGATTTTACATTCTGTTAGACTTCTTGCATTTATCACTTAAATCTTGTACAGAAAATGGAAAACTATACACTGTGGTCAACCCTGCAGCATTACTGATTCTGTTTCTATGAGAGCTATTTTACAACTCTGTAAATTATAGATAACTGATAACAAGGCAGAATAACTCCTATCTACAGACATATCAATTCTGTCAGGTACAGGGACAACCTCCCCCACCAGTAGTAAACCAGTGTGGCCCTCATTTGCACATCCATTTCAACCTTCCTTTATTGCACATGAATCTGTGTTTCTTGACTTCTCCTTTGAGCCAGTTATGACATCTGCCTAGCCCTCCTCAGTATAAAAGTCCTTCCATGTCCCTGTTTCTTGATTGTGGGGAAAAGGCTTCGGTCTTACAGGCCTTCCCCACGTTCCAAAAAGCTGGCTCAAGCAGTTAATGATTAGGAAAAGAGAGTCACAGGACTCCTGGTTCCTCCTGAAGGAATATAGATAACAATCTGATCCATATCTTTGAGTTGTTCTGCAGAAACTGAGACCCTCACCCAGGTGGAGGATGGTGACTACATGCTGACCACAAGCACTAGACCCCAGACTGGTTGGAACCAGAAGGCTGAGATTCCTAACACATCACCCTGTTACCTCACCACCAACCAATCAGAAGAAGGTTCAGGAGCTGGTCAGGCATCCCACGACCCTATCCCCTAACAATATCTTTTAAAACCCTTGCCTGGAAGCCATTGGGGAGTTCGGGTCTTTTGAGCACAAGCAGACCATTCCCCTTGCTTGGCCCTTGCGATAAACCTTTCTCTGTTCCAAAAGCCGATGTTTTGGTTTGTTTGGCCTCACTGTGCGTTGGGCACACAAACTTAGGTTTGACAACAGTCCTTCATTGTGAACAAAATGAAATCTTTAACACTTGTTCATTTTATATCTGCATGAGAGCCATGATTTTACTTTTTTTTTTTTAAGAATTATCCTTTAACAGCATTTCACATATAGGCTGAACATACAACTCTGGGATTTAAGGAAAACCCAACTTTACTTCTGTCCCTCATTGTCCAGTGTGAATAACTGTCTGGATGTATCAACTCATTTAATCGGTCCCAGTCATTTGCTTCAACAATGCATCAATAAATATTCTTTTATTTGTATTTTTAAGTTAAATGTAATTGCACTTGTAGGATAAATTTCTAGAAGAGAAAATGCTAAATCACCCTCCAAGGAGATTATACCAATTTACCCTCCCACGAAGAGTCTCTAAAATGATGGGTTTTCCACATTCTCTGAACACAGTATATTATCAAACTTTTAGATCTTTTCCAATCTGGTAGGTGAAAAATGGAATCTTATTTAAATATGTATTTCCTTCATTATGAATGAGATTAAACACATTTTCATACAATGTAAGCCATTAATTTTCTTTTTCTGTAAGCTGCCTATTTATGTCCTTTGCTCATTTTTTTCCATAGTGTTTTGGTATTGTTCATATTAACTTGTATGCTCTCTTGGTATATTAAGGAAATTGGCCCTTTGTCATGTGTGTTGCAAATATATTTTCCCATTGTGGTGCTGGGGCACCATGAAGAGATGGGGCAAGACAAGCGCAGTACAACTCAGTGGACTGAGAATATAGCTGCATCTAGAAAGGCTGCAACTCTCCAGCCCTCTAGATGTGACTGAGCTGTTACCTTCTCATTCACAACCGCTCAGCAATGAAGATCTAATTGAAGTGCAAGAAAAAGAGTGCACTGAAAAGTTACCATGGAAACTACCCCTCCCACAGCATTTAGCATTCAAAGGCTTCTGCAGGCATTCATGTACAACAAATTAGCAAAGAAAGATTTCCAGACTCACAACCCTAATTTTGAATGCAGTTTAAAGGTGTTTGGAGGCATAAAGAATACCTGTGGTTTCTATAGGGAGATTACCAGGAAAATAATTGTCTTGGGTTCTAGCTTCTGTGGAGGATAATTTGTTGAGACATTAGAGGGTACTTTGTTTTTGCAGCAGTCTTCCCTCCTTCCCCCATCTTCTGCTGATGGTTGCCAGTCCATAGTGCTTGCTGATCTCAGGAGTGGTTTGTAATAGCGGTCCTGAAGCTTAAAGACTACCTCTTGTCTTGCCTTTAAGGAAAGCCCAAGCTCACTGAAGAGCTTAAGTTGCAAATCTAGGTGGGAAAGGGTGTACAGGGGGAAAAAATCCATACTCTTTGTAGGGCAGAGAGGTCAGTGAAAGCAGGAAGAGAGGTTCTACAAAGAGTAAAGACCTGTGACCACTGTTGAAAGCATCCCGGTTGGTGACAGACCCTGGTCAATGATGGCTGCATATCTTAGAAGGGTGGGGCCCTAAGCACTAGGATTTCCAGCTATAACAAAAAACCCCAGTCCCAGTGGAGGAAAAGAACAGAGGCCTGGCCACTTTCAAAGGACACTGGGCACCTCAGAACTAACCATTGTGGCCTGAGAATTGTTGGTGCCTCCCCGTATGACTCCTGGTCATTCGTCAGTGACCTAACGGTGGATCAAGGTAGTCAGGGGAGTCTTAACAATAACTGAGGTTGACTTTTCCATCATTTTGGCTGTCTGGGAGCTCAGAATTATAAATAATTTCAATAAGCTAATATGATATACTTATATGTCAAAGTTTTGGAGTAAGATTCACATACACTGTATTTTTTGGACTAGTATTTTAGGAAGCCTCAGGCAGTTCAGCTCCTGTACAAAAATTCCACCACAAAAAAGTACATTTGTGGGACTTCCCTGGTGGTCCAGTGGCAAAGAATCCGCTTTCCAATGCAGGGGACGTGGGTTCGATCCCTGGTCTCGGAACTAAGATTCCACATGCCGCAGAGGAACTAAGCCCGCACACTACAACGAAGAGCCCCCGCAGCGCAACAAAAGATCCCGCATGCCGCAACAAAGACCCGACGCAGCCAAAAATAATGAATAAATTAATAAATAAATAAAATTTTTTAAAAAGTACATTTGTGATGTAGGTTTAGTTTTTTTTGTCCACTTAGTAAATACTTATAAATGCATTCATTTTGCTTTATTTTCTTTTATTCCCACAATCAATTATGGTTTTTTCTGGGAGTGAATAGGCTTTCTAAAAACGTACTTTGATTATGACATTTTCTCAGTAGGAAATAAGTACCAAGGATTTTAAGGTCTGACTTGTCACACATTAGAGCCAGTGAGGTGCAAAATCAGGGATGGCTTGGATAGTTCTCTACTGCCCTCCAGTGGGAAAGCTAGACAAGGTCAAAACATTTTTGGAACGGAAGAAACTGATTTCTATTTCTAATATTGGCGTGCAAAAATATAGACAGAAAGAAGTAAAAAGAACTAAAGGATACTTTTTTCCCAGTGTGTTCAGAAATAAGTTAACGTTGAATAAGGAGTCACTCAGTAAAGCCTTCTAAGACTGTATTTAAACCTGAGGATTTGCTGACAAGACATAAACTAGCATACAACTTTTGACATAAACATCTTAAGCATTCTGAGTCTCTATGTTTACTTATATAATATTGCTTCACTTATGCATGTTTATTTAATTATGATCTTATAGTCTATTATATATCATAACACCCTATTTCTTTAAGGAAGCATTGTTTTAGAGAATCATTAAAGAATTATAAGGAAATAACGCAGCCTCTCAATTTCTCCATGAAGCTGGTTGATATCATGACAGGCTTGCATTACAAAGTTTATTTAGCACTTCCACATTACCTGCATGAGGCTTAAAATTTTATTCTTTTTAAAATTCATCTTTAAAATATCCAAATTAATGCATTAAGCACTAGCAGACAGTAGTAGCTGCGAACCAAGGCGCTACGACTGTGTGCTTTAAAACAAATTTTCAAAACATATTAATTCCTCTTAAACAAATAAAACAAAAAACATGAAAACATTCATGTCTCCCCCCGATGGGGGTTTGGTTCAAAGACATACCTGGTCACCTTCACTTCCTTCAGTAAATGGATTGATCATGGAGCCAGAGAACATGTATTTAAACATGTGGACAAATCTGTTAAAAGGCCTTATCATTTCATGAATCTTTTTCCAGGCTGTTGAAAACAAGAAAGTAGGCAAGAACAAAAGATGAAATTTCAAGCTGGTTTGAAAACTTTAAAAAGTGATAGAGCCTACATTATATAAAACAGGAGAAAATCTATCCTGGGAAATTACAACATTTTGGTAATGTTATTATAACATTCTGGCAATGTTTCCTGAGCAAGGTGATGATTAAAAATAATACCTAAAGTATACTGAATATTTCCTACCTACCAGGTACTGTGGTAAGGTTATTTCATAAGAACCATATGAAATAGGTACTGTTGTGATTCCATTTTATAGATTTAAAAAACTGAAGATGTAAGAAGTTAATTGAAAGGTAACTGACAGAGGGAAGGGTCAACCTCCAGAGTAAGATTTAACAAGAACCAGTCTGAATTATTTGGAAGTAGAAGCCTTCTAGAACTCTTATTTACTTTTAAAATCGATTGTATTTTTATTTAATACGTGTGCGGATTTTTTTTCAGGATGTTAAAGTTTTCATGTTGCCTAGGACTTTAAACAGAGGTCTCAAAAACTGAGAAAAATACAGTAGGTGTCGAGGCTTCTTACATTTTGAATAAAGGTACCAATCTTCCTATGGAGAAAATTCTAAGAGACTGATGAAGGAATTCTGCCAGGATAAGCCTCCTGACAGTTACACAAGAAAAGACAAAGAATTAAATGGAGATTGAAGAAGCTGATGATGAGACTATCTTTGTAAAGTTGTGAAAGTGCTGTGACATTTCCCCTCCTCATGGAGAAGGGAGGGTGCATTAGTTATTTATTGCTGCATAATAAATTATCCCACAACAACAAACATTTATTATCTCACACAGTTTCTGCAGTGGCATGAATTTGGGAGCAGTTTAGCTGAATAGTGCTGCCTCAGAGTTTCTCATCAAGTTGCAGTCAAGATGTCATCGGATTAATCAAGCTGAGGTCACATGCATACACTCTTGCTATAAGAAGGCTAGAAAAACTGAGTAACTGTCTTTCTCACTTTCTGTAAGCAGTGCTCACCACCACCAAGACACATAGTGGGGAATTCCCCAAACACAGAAAGAGAACTCAAATGATGGACAGCAGAAAATAAAGCCACAAAAATATCAAATGTAAAGTCATCCCTTTGGCTGCCCAACACCAATATAACCACTGCTTTCAATGCTTATACTTCAAAAAAAGTTGTCACTTAAAATACTGCAACTATCCTTTACACAGTCAAAGATGCACTCACTCTGTCACCCTCCAAAAGAGTCAACCCAATGTTTCATCAATTACCACATCCATCATCCATTTCTAAGTCTACAACCTCTAGTTGCTATCTTTTCCTCTGCAACTTACTAAATAATGAAGTTTACCAACAATAGCACACCCCACATATAATAGTGAAGTAAAGGGTAAAGAAAGAAAATAAGTTAAAACACTTAAAAGTATACATGATACATCAAGAAAGGAAAGGAAACATGACTGCTCTCATTTCTTCCCCTGATCATTAGAATTTCACTTCCCTTTATGACTTCCTTTTTCCACCAGCTATTCTGTTGTCCCTTTACCTTCAACCAATACCTTCATTTCTAAGGGATCTGACTGTTTGATGGACCTATCTGTTTAAAGCTATATCAGCAAACCTATTTCTGCTTCATGATCAGGGTTAATTACTTCCACCAAAACCATAACCTTGCTCTTCTCCTTCTCTTGCCTATTCAGTGACACAAGACATGTAAAATGGTTAGGTGGCAGTCCCAGCTCCAAATCAGTAGAACCATTGTTCAGCCTTGTTGGAGGAATTCCTTTCTTTGGTAACAACCCTCTAAACCAGCAAAGTCCAGAATCTCTGAGAATGGCAGTTTAAAAAATTGTAATTGGGGGACATTAGGTATAATATCTCTTTGCTCCTAAATCCACTAATTTTACCTTTGGAAATGTAGTCGTTTTAAAACATATCCACAAATTCTTTGACATTTCTCTCATTTTAAAAAAAGGAGTCTCCTTAGATATCAGCAGCCTTAGTGACTAAGTTCTATGAACTGAATGTGGTTTGAAGTGACACTGCAGGACTTCCACTGTTAGTTTAGAAAAGGCATTACAGTTCCCACCTGGATTTCTCTCTCCCGGCATGCTTGCCCTTGGAACCCAGCTACTATGTTGTGAGGAGCCAAACAGCACTGTGGAAAGGCCATGAGTAGGTGTTCTGCCCACAGATTCAGCATCAGTCACCAGACATGTAAAGGAGTGGGCCTTTAGATGATTCCAGCTGCCAACTTTTTAGCTGCCCCAACTGGCATCAAGTGGAAAGTGGAACAGAGATAAGCTGTCCCCACTGAGCCCTGCATAAATTACAGATTTGTAAGCAAAGTAAATGTTGAAGTTGCTTTAAACGACTAAGTTTTGGGGTGGTTATACAGCAATAGATAACAGGAACAGGAAGAAAGAGTGCCAAATATTGGACACTAGTTCAAAGCATATACTGCATCCTATAAAACAGCATCAAAAAGGGTTATTTTCCAGAAAGCACCATAAGTAAGACTTCAATAAGACCAGGTGCTTCTTGGTGATAGACTATACAATTAGACCAATGAAGTCTATGGGCAACAGCCCACTGCATTGCTTCTTTCATTACAGAGTGAATTTCTTGATCAGAAGCAATATGGTGTCAGACACAATGACAGTGCATAAAGCATTCAGGAAGTTCCCAGATGGTGGTGCTGACAGAGCACAGCAATCAAGGAAAGCAAATTTAAACTTAGTGTATTTCAGAGAGGACAAATAACTACCACTTCCTCGATGACGGGGAGGGCCAATGGAATCCGCTTGCCTCCAAGCGGTTGGCTGGTCTTCCTGGAGCATGAGGCATATCACCAGCTCAGGACTGCTCACTGCTGCTAGCAGCCTGAACGCTCAGCAGTGGCTTGGTGATCCCATGCACAGCTCCAACCTTGTTATCATCACCATTTCATTCATGAGTCCACTGAGCCTGGAAAAGGAGGCTGAGTTTAATCCACAAAGCTGTTCATTTCATCCACATGATTCTTAAGATTCATTCTGCAAAGTCCATCACCATATCCCTTCCCAAGGCTTCCTTGTCACCAGTTCTCCAATCGTGCTCTTTCCATGTCCTTGACCAACTGGCCAAATAATTAGCCTTGGACCATCAAGACTTATAATTAGTGTCAGGAAAATTTCCTCAGGTCAAACCTTCATCCAGAAAGGTCTAACTGTCCCAGTATAAGAGATGATTTAAACCAGATACTAGAGTGAGCCCCAACTCCTTCAGGATTTGGAATTTAGTTGTCTCTGTCAACATTTTTTTTTTTTTTTTTGCCGTGGGTCATGCAGGATTTTATTTCCCCCCGACAGGGGATCAAAACCACGCCCCCTGCAGTGGAAGCTCAAAGTCTTAACCACTGGACCACCAGGTAAGTCCGGCTGTAAACAATTTTAACTAGTGTGTATTTTTTGCCTTCTTATAACATCAATTTTTTTTTTTTTGGCCTTTGAGTCCTAACCAGGACCGCCAGGGAATTCCCCATCTCTTATTTAAACGAATACCGTGCGCCTCCTTAAGATGGGGCCACCTCCTTTGCAAACCTTTCTATTTCTCCTCCCCAGGCCAGTTTATAATTCTCCGCCTTTTTTAGGTACTTCATGGCAAATATGCCGGTTCCCTTGGCTGCTCACGAATGTTTGAGGGAGTGGAGGTGGAGTCCAAGGCGCCCATCTCCAGCAGTAATTCTTTCAGCGCTTTTCTTAGGCCTACTTGGGCCTCTGAGGAGAACAGCGCAAGCCAGGGTCCAGGCCCACACAGAGCTGGATACAGATTGCTCCCTTGCGTCACAAAGTGGCTCTCTCTCCGCCAGCATTATATGCACGCAACGGCTTTTAAGTGCTTCTGCCGCACCACAGGCTCACCGGCCACAGCGAGAAAGATTCCCTCAGGAAAACTCCACCAGGCCTCGGCCAAAGGGGAAGAGGCGGTACATCCGCCCGGTCCAAGCCACTGCCGGAAATGACGTACGAGTGTCAACATGCAAGATGGCGGCCCATCACCGGCAGAACACGGCAGGGCGGAGGAAAGTGCAGGTAGGGGACCCCGGCTCCTCGACCTCCCGGGCGTGGCTGGCATCCCCGGGCCCACCTCCAGCGAGCAGATACCTCGGGCCGCGGTCGGCCGAGGTAGCGGCTTGGGGCGAGCGGGACGGGGCGCGGCCGGCGGCTAGGGGTGGGGCTGCGGCTCTAACGGCTTGAGGAAGGGGCGGGGGGCGGCAGACTGGACCCGCCGGAGCCCCGTCCCGGGACCCTTGGGCGCGCGGTTGGGAGCCTGGGGTTGCCGGTCGTCCACTGTTTCGTAGGCTTGGGCTTGCGTGGTCGGGCTGGGCTCGTTCCCCGCCCATCTGCCTCCCTTCCCTTGCCTGTCTCCCAAGCGCTGTGCCCAGCGGCGTCGGAGCGGAGGCCTGCGGGAGCTTCCCCGCGGGGCGGGCAGCGGAGTGAGTGGGCCCGTGCGGGGGCGTGGCGGGGCTGCGGCGGGGCTGCGGAGCCCTGCCGGGTTTTTGAGCAGGGGTCATGCATGTGGGAGCCCCCTGCCTCCTTTTATGCGGGAGCTTCCCCCAACCCCCAAGGTGGAAATGACGTGGGTGTATGCTGATGTTAGTGGGGGAATTATAATTTTCAATGTTTTGGAATTTAATTTCGTCTTCACCATTTCTTCTTCAGAGTGCATCCTTGAATCTTTCTTTCTGTTTCTCTAATGTATTATTCAAGGGTAAAGAGTTACCTAACCCGCCCGTGTGTGCTTTATGCTTTCGTGAATCCAGTTTTGTTTTGGGTACGTTTAAGCGTTATTGCTATTATTTTCAACGATCTAAGGAGTAAAAGCCCTATTACAGGTGTTTACCTGCAGGTATGTTGTATGTAGTGGTGACAGTACGGTGCACTTATTAAACATTTACTGAGCACTTAGTTTAGGCCCCAAAATGTGCAAAGAATTGAGAGAGTACAGGAATAAGTAACACCCAAGCTTTCTTTATAAAACAGCATTATATGTAGTTCTACAGGTTGAAATCAGTGAGTGTTTAATAGGTAGTCCGGACAAGGGGTTCCTTCATTGAGGAAATGGCTGTAGGCCATAAAGTCTTCTGGCCAGTTCACTTCTTTGTTTTATTGATCTCATTGATCAGTACAGTGTCCTAGGCACTCACTAGATGTTTGTTGAATTGAAGGACATTAATAAGAATCTAAAATAGCATACCTTGTTGGTGATTTTTAAGTGCATCAGTGATGGGATTTAAGTAACCCCAGCATCCAAGTCAGGTGGTGAGAGTGTCTGTTCCTGACTAAAATGTAACTCAAAATTGTAACTTGATTGTATTCTAGACACTAGTGTGTTAGGTACATTCCTTAGGGTAGTAAGGAGAGTTAATCAAGTGTCTTAGTTTCTTGCATTTAGACTTAAAAGGCAATATAAAAGTACTGGATGGGGAAAATGTAAATTAGCTGCAGCATGTGTGGAAAAACTGAGTGTTTTAATAAGCTGAATATGAGCCATTGTATGCAGAATGAAAAAGATGATCATTTCACTCTTCACTGATCAGAGTACAAAGCTAGAGTTTGGGGATCAGCACTTAGTACCTTGTTCTTAATAGGTATAGCAATCAGATTGGTGAAGTGACTTGAAGCTATTTCCTAGGAATAGCATTCAGAAGAACCATCTAAGATCAGTCTGCTGAAGAGAAGATTCAATGAGTTTTGTTAGCTGCTTTCAGAATTTGTCTTTAAGGTGTAGAACCAATATGAGAAGCCACAGAGATTGATTTTATCTCAACACAAGGGAGAACTTTTGTTTATGGAAGTGTTTTTTAAACTAGTGCATGTTCATTGCAAAAAAAAAAAACCCACAAACAAAAGTGTAAATGATAATTGTCTTCCACTCTTCAAAGAAAACTGCTTTGAAGACTGTGAGGTATAATCCTAGCTAAGGGTTTTTCACTGAGAGCCCAATTGACATCTTGGGCTGGATAATTCTTAATTGTGGGAGGACTGTTGTTTTCCATCATCCTGCCTTCCCACTAGACACTGGCACCTTCCCAGTTGTGACAACGAAAATTGACTCTAGACATTTTCAGATGTTCCCTGGAGGTCACAGTTGTTGCTGGTTGAAAACTAATGTTCTATACCGTTTCATGTGTGTGTGTACCCGACTTAGGTGATTTTTTTACTCGAAGTGGAGTCATGGTATTCATGTTTCGTGTCTTCCTGTTTGTCAGATTTTTAAATACACATTTCCTTTGACCCAGCAATTCCTTGTCTAAAAAATTGTTTTACAGAAGTACATATGCATATATCTTTCTCTCGTTATGCAACGGTGTTTATTATAGGAATGCTGTCATTGTGAAAAACAAAAATCTAAATGTTTATCAGTAGTCAAGTGGCAGATAAGTTAGGTACATTCATATAGTAGATTAGTTTGCAATTAAAAGATAAGCTAGATTTATATTATTAAAAAGGAAACGTGTCCAGAAGTCAAAATAGGAAATCAACATAGCATGGTCCCATTTCCACAAAGGAAATAAGGCATTTTCAAAGTCTGGAAGGATATCAACAGTGATTATCTTTGGAGTATTACATTATGTGATTATTGGTAAGGTGGGAAACAGAATATCTTTTACTTTAAAATATATGAATCTTTATATTTTTTAACTTTTTACAACATTCTTTGCTCTTATAAATTAAAAAAAAATCTTTCCATTTTAGAAAAAATATAAATGGCTACAGAAATTTATTTTGCCTCTTGGCTGTCTGTTTCTTGTACCAAGAGGCAGTAGCCCTGAGCTCCATTATCAAATAGTAGGCCAGAAAGAACCGTTGAGACTTATAATATTGATAAATAACCAGTGGAGAAGGGTCCAGGCATACTACTTATTAATTATAGACATAATGAAGAATGAGCACATGTCCTACCATCTTCAACTTCTAAGGAGACCGGAGGTGAGTATGAGGAGGAGGGGTGGATTTGTGATTGTCCGAAACATGATCAGACAAATGTGTGAATTTAGATATATGATGCAGCTCTCTCCTGGTAATCAGGATATCAAAGCAAGTCTTTTCAGTCCCTGGCAATCCCTTTAATGTTATGATTTTCCAACAATGTGGGTCTGTTGGTTGGCTGTCTGTCTCCATCTTTCCTTCAGCTGTGGCCTCTTTTCCTTACTTGCTTCAGAACTCTTGGAATGAGGTTGGACAAAAGTCACTAGTGTTCCTGGTTTAGGAGCAATAACCATGCCCTAGTACTCAGTGTTGTTTCAAGAGTGTAAATACTTGGTCTTTCATAACAAGGTGATTCTTTTGGTTGGAAATGACCCCAAATCCAACATAACCAGGTTCACACAATAAACATATGTATTGGCTCATATAAATGATAACTCAAGAGGTGGTGCTAGCTTCATGCAAATCTTGAACCAGCAGATTCACTGTGACTCTGTACCCTGAGGAGTGATGTAAAGTCACCTTTACTATTGGGCTGCCTCCAGGTTGTCCTCTCCTATTCCCAAACTCCTAGATCTAGGTCTTCCCTCTTGGTGGCATGGTGGCTGCACCTGTTCTAGATCTCAAATCCTTTCCCCATACTATCCATGGTAACAGTCTCTTAAATAGTCCCTACACAATTTCTTCTGGCATTTGCTTGCCTTGAGGAAGATATTGGGGAGCAGTGGGGAGTATAGAGGCAACCAACAAATGTCTCTTCTACCAGTACTAATCCCCTTTCCCTGCCAAATATTTAGTTATTCTAGACCTAGTCAGAGCTCAGCGTGGTCTTTACTCCTCATTCTGAGCCCCAATTCTGGGTTGTTTAATCTTCAAGAATTTCTTAAGGTAGCAGTAGGATGATGCCAAATCCTGGTTTCTCAAGGAAAGACCCTTATAAATTAGCCATATGTCCAAGGTGAGTTACTTTTTATATAGGATGGGTAATAAAAAATTCAGTGCCAATATGATATCCAGTAGAACAGGGGTCAGTAAACTTTTTCTCTAAAGGGCCAGCTGTTAATATTTTAGGCTTTGCAGGCCATTCTCCTGTTTCGTAACCACTCAACTCTGCCGTTATAACGTGGAACCATCAATAGGACAGTACCCAAATGAATAGGTGTGGCTGTGTTCCATTAAAACTTTGTTTACAAAACAGACTTTGTCCTGGATTTGGCCCTTGGGTGGTTTTTTACTAACCTCTGTAGAAGTTTTTTACTAACCCCTGACTAAGAGAAGTCAGGCTAGAAAGTGTCCTATTTTTATTTGCAAGACTGCTTTTTAGAATACTTTTTAAAATCAGCACTCTCGAAACATAGGTACAAGCAGAAAGTCATGGTCCACGAGATTGAACAGGAAAAACACATGTAAGAATTATTCATATTTGGCCAATTTTTCTTGGCCAAATTTAGCCTGATGTAACCTGAGAGCTAGAAGTAGCCTTACGGAAAAGAGCTGTGTGGTTCCCTTTATAAGGTGTTACAGAGCAGGCAAAAGTAATCTGTGGTGAAAAGGGTCAGTTCTGGATTGTCTGGGGGTGGGGTGTAGAGGTTGGGAAGAGGGTGAGGGAACTTTCTAGGGTGGTGATGTATATATCTTGGTAGAATTTTGTATTACACAGGTGTATTAATTTGTCAGACGTATCTATGTATACTTAAGACGTGTACATTTCACTGAATGTAAATCTTACCTTTGAAAAAGGAGCCATAAATAAATAATGAACTCTGGTCAATGATATACATGCTGAAGTACTTAGGAGGAAATATTATTAATGATGCGCAACTTAATTTGAAAGCCATTGAAAAATGATATGGATCAAATGGATGGGTATGTTCAAATGGATAGAAAATGTTCATTGTAGAATATATCCGTATGGATATATGGATGTTGCTGTGTAATTCTTCCAACGTTTATATGTTCTCTAAATTTTTCATGATACGATGTTGGGGGAAAAATAACCTTTAAATGTCAAAAAATGATTAATGATAAGCAGCAGAGGAGGGAAAGTGAAATTTTTTTTGTGGTGGTCAGAGAAAGCCTTGCTCAGAAGCTGACTTTTGAGTAAGAATCTAAGAGAAATGAGATTACTACTTGGGGGAAGAGCATTCCAGTGAGAATATCAAACACAAAGGTCCTGAGGTGGGAATGTACCTGGCCTATTTGTGGAATAATAAAGTTGCCATTGTGGTTGCCATGGAGTGAGTGAGGGGAAGGGAGTAGGAGCTGAAATCAGAGAGGTAACTGCAGGCCAAATCATGTAGAGCAGTACAGGCCATAGTAGGGCTTTGGCTTTTACTCCTGAGTGAGGTAGGAAGCATTTGGTGGATTTTGTGCAGAAGAAATGTGTTTTCTCAGGATCACCTGACTGCAGGTGAGCAAGGGCAGAGCAGAGAGACCAGTAGCTATTTAAGAAATCCAGGTGCTATGTGGTAGTGGCTCCACCCAAGGTGGTGAATATTGGTTGAATTCTGGATGACAGAACTTGCTGACAGGATGTGAGATGAGAGAAGTTGAAGTAAGGCTGGCACTAAGGTTTTGGGCCTGAGCAACTGGAAGAACGGAGTTGCCATTAACATCATCAATGAGGAAGACAGGAAAAGCTCATTTGGAGAGGACTGTCAGGAGCTCAGTTTGGGACATGCCGTGATTAAGATGTCTATTAGACATCCAAGTGGAAATGAGTTAATGCACACCTCAGGGAAGCCTGGGGGAATAGCCCAGAGTGTCCTCTTTGTGAGCCTGAAATGCTTTTAAGTCTCCTTTCTTTTCTTAAAAATATTGTGATTTTGTACTCATTCTGTAATATATCCATATTTGTTTTCATACAAAAAATTGTTACAGTGGTAGGCAGAATGCCCGCCCCCCCCCCCCACTGCCAAATGTCCATGCCCTAATCCCTGGAATTTATGCATATTTTATGGTTATATGATAAAAAGGATTTTGCAGATATAATTAACGTTACAGACCTTAAAATAGGAGGATTATCCTGGATTATCCCAGTGGGCCCAATCTAATCATGTGAGCCCTTAAAAAGCAGAGAACTTTCTCCGCTGGAGGACAAAGTCAGAAAAATGTGAGACATGAGGGGGGCCCTCCTGTTGCAGGAGAAGGCACATAGAAAGCATGAGGATTTCAGGCAGCCTCCAGGAGCAAGGATGAAGCCCTGGCTGAAAGCCAGCAAGGAAACAGGGCCCTCGGGCCTACAACTACAGGGAGCTGAATTCAGCCACCAACCTGAATGAGCTTGGGAGCAGGCTTTCCTAGCATAACCTAACTGGATATTGCTGCTGGGGGTATACCCTGTCATTTTTCTCCCTGTCAGAGTCCCTTTAATTGTCTCTTCCAAATGCATACTTCCTACTGAAGGTCTGGCTTCTGGCTTCCCATCCCTTGCAGAGTCCTTATAGTACCTTCTCTTCCTCCCCCCCCCCCTTTTTTTTAAGCAAATCAAAGCAGAGATGAGTCCTCATCTTCTCTGCCTTTGCCTGTACTCTTGACTTTGCCTAACTGAAGTTTTTCCAGGACTTTGTTCACTCATTTATTGCTTCTGTGTCCAGCACCTCCTACTCTTTTTACTTCCATCTCTTCTGCCTGCAAAGCTTGCCTATATCTTGAGAAAAAAAACTTCACTTACTGTCTTTCCCCCACTAGAATGATAGCTCCAGGAGGGCTTCTGTGCTCACTACTGTATCCTCAGCATTTAGAATAGAGCCTGGCAACTGGTGGATGCTTAATCAGTATTTGTTGAAAGACTTGAATCCTATTTTTCTTCTGTCTACAGCCAATTTTTGTTTCTTTAACAAGTTTTTAATGTGATATGTCTTGGAATATATCATTGTATATAATTTATTCTTTAATGACTACATAGAATGGATGGACATAATTGACCTAGCCATTTTCTTTTTGAAGTTATTGTTCCTATTTTGTCCATCATACTAAAATTTACAAAAAAAATTAATAGAGTTATGAAATAATAAAGGAAGTCTTACAAAAGTAAGCAAAAAGAGATAGACAGTATAGAATGCATAAAAGATGAAGGATCAGTTTGAAAGTTCCAACATCTGACTGATGAGAGTTTAAGAAGGAGCAAAGAAAACAGAGATAGTTATTAATGAATTGATGTAAGATTTCCCAGAGCTGAAAGTTTCTAGATTGAAAGGGCTTTCAAAGTGCACAGCAAAATTAATGATAAAATGACCAAAAATTGGGCTTCCCTGGTGGCGCAGTGGTTGAGAATCTGCCTGCTAATGCAGGGGACACGGGTTCGAGCCCTGGTCTGGGAAGATCCCACATGCCACGGAGCAACTGGGCCTGTGAGCCGCAACTGCTGAGCCTGCGCGTCTGGAGCCTGTGCCCTGCAACGGGAGGGGCCGCGATAGTGAGAGGCCCGCGCACCGCGATGAAGAGTGGCCCCCGCACCGCGATGAAGAGTGGCCCCCGCTTGCCGCAACTAGAGAAAGCCCTCGCACGAAACGAAGACCCAACACAGCTAAAAATAAATAAATAAATAAAGTAGCTATTAATTTAAAAAAAAATGACCAAAAATTATCATGATAAAGAACCCCCCCAAAAAATACCCCACCAAGTAAAAAGAGAAGATCCTAAAATCTTGGGCTGTATAGGTTGTGGTGCAGGAGAGAATGAAAATGGGATCACCTTAAAGTTGAGTGAAACAGAATTGGCATTGAATTCAGTGGCAGCACTGGATACTAGAGAAAGTTAGAGTAGTGCTTTCAAAAGCTGAGTTTTTTTCTACATGGACTTCTTTATCCTGCCAAATCAAGTGTAAAGGTAATGACCTTTTCAGACATGCAACAGCTAAGTCACCTCCCGTGTACCTTTTTCTATGTTAGTTTCTTAAGGTCCTGGGGATGTACTTCTGCCAAACTGGGAAATGAACAAGGAAAAGAGACATTGGAATTCAGGAAACAGTGGCTCTAACCCAGAAAAGCAGTAAAGGGAAGCACCGAAGGTGACAACTGTGCCAGCAGACTGAGAGGGCAGCCAGCCCAGATTAGAGTGAGAATGTGGGGGATTCTGAGGGGGAAGCCTTGTGGGAAAGTGGGGGTTGGAGGTGGGTTCTTGCTGGACTATCTAATATGCTGCAGTAATTCAAGAAAATCGGAGTTAAAGTAGAGGGAGCCATTGAAGGAAAGAAGGAACTCTAGGGAAAATGAAGAGCTCTCTGAGGAAGGAAATGTATTCATAATATAGTACTTGGCTAGTCAGTAGATAGCAATTACAGTCCAACAGTGTAGCGCTGATTATTTAATCAACCAAAAACAGTGATAGATCTATCGATATCAGAAGAGTAGAGGGAGGAATTACTGAGGGAAGTTTCAGAGCTACATCCTAACCTACCATAGCTTGAGCAAATAGGCGATGTCCAAAATGGATAAGGATAAGCACAATATTTTGAGAAATGCAGTAGCTATCTAATAGAAACAACCGAGAGTTGAAATTAATTACCTCTAAGGATTAAGACTGGGTAAGGGGAGTCTTAACCAAACAGTAGGGAGATGGTTTTTCATTATTGTCTTTCAGTACTATTTGATTTTCTGAATACAGGCAAGAATTAGTTGGATAAGAATTAAATTATAAATTCAAAAAACTAAGTAATATATGCCTATTATAAAACATTCATACTGTATTAAAAAGGCATGAGTGAGTGACAGTCACCATAATTCCATCACTCAGGAGTAACTACTGGTAGTTTTATACATGTATATCCTTCTAAATTTGTGTGTTTATTTTTAAATATATGTATATTTAATATTATGCAGCATTTTTACAGTAATGATTATTATACACTACTGTGTTAGACCATGCATACTTCACTTAACTATACCCTGGGTTTCTTCCCGTATTAATCAGTCTAGAGTTACACCAACATTTTTAATGATTAAATAGTATTCTCTTTTATAGATGTGCGTGCCAAAATTTACCCAACTAGGTAGGATACTTCTAGTTATTTGCTGTTTTTAATCACACATCTGTAATAGATGCCCTTAAAGAGGTTGGTCCAAACTTGTTTTGCTAAGAATTCCTTGCCACCTGGAATGAGGACTGACAATCATGTTGTTATTCTCTGACCCTTTCCTACTGGGCCAATCAGATCGTCTCCCAGAATTTGAAAATCAAGATTCATATATGCTACCTCATCTTCGTTAAATAAGAAATGTACTGAGAAAAGCTGATAAGGAGACTTGAAGCCCCAGAGGAAGAGGCATTAAGAGAGACTGAAACTAACACTGAAGCCAGCTTGTTTCCTGATGGTTTTTCAGTATCTGATTCATGCAAAAAATATTTATGAGATGTCTTTTATATGCCAGATACTATAATAAGGATACTGTGGTGGGAGGAACAAGGCAGACAAGTTCCTTGCCCTCTTGCAGCTTTTATTCTAATGGAGAAGATATAGCAAAAAAGATAAATATGCAGTGTGGTAAGAACTGTAGAAGAAATGGAGTAGGGGAGGTGATAGGGGAAGGAGATCAGGGAAGGCCTTTTAGAGGAGATTACTTTTCTGCTAAGACCTGGAGGGTGAGGGTGAGGGTTAGTCAGTCAAAATGAAAGCTGGGAGAATAGTATTCTTGTGGGGATTGGAGAGGTGAGGAATCTTCTTGGCACAGGGAAAAGTAAATCTGAAGGTCCTAGGATGGGAAAGAACTTGATGTGTTTGAGGAACAGGAAGGAGTTTAGTGCGACTGTCATCAAAGAGCATAGGGGAAGTTAGTTTGAGGTGAGTGTGAGTTTGCAGGGTAGAGCCAGAGCATGTGAGGAATTTGGACTTGACTTTAAGTGCAGTGAAAAGCTTCAGTAGAGAAGTGCCATGATTTTATTTTGAAAATGTCTCTTATGAGTCATGATTGAATTTCCTGCCCTTGAGCTCTGTTAGATATCCTTGTTAAATTCTCATCTTAAATTCTCCATTTTTAAAAAAATTTAAGCTTGTTTGAGTAGATTTCAGTTACAGTTACTTGCACCGAAAGGCCGGGTTAAAACAACATCCTTGTCTTTGTGTATACAGCCCTGGCCCTTTTCACATCTTTTATTATTTATGTGTTTGTTGGCCATTTTCTTTTCTTTTAAAAAAATTTCCTCTTCGTGATCTCTGTTCCTCTTTCTGTTGGAGAGGTTGACTTTTTCTTATTGTTATCTAAGGAATCTTTGTATGTTGTCAAGAGTAAACTTTTGTCTTTTGTATTCATTTTTTCCCCAGTTAGGTGTTTGCCTTGTAACCTTGCTCATGTATTTTTTTGACATTCAGAAGTTTGCTTTGTTTTAAATAACAGCTTTAATGAGATAAAATTCACATAAATTTACCTTTTTAAAGTATACAACTCAGTGATTCTTAATATATTCGCAAAGTGCATTGACCACCTAATTCCAGAACATCTTCATCACCCCCAAAAAGAAATCCTGTACACCATAGTAGTCATTCCCCATTCTCCTCTTCCCCAAGTCCCTGGAAACCATTAATCTACTGTCTGCGGATATTTCAGTTGATGGACATTTGAGTTGTTTCCATTTTTTGGCTATTGTGAATAATGCTGCTGTGAACATTTGTGTATGTGTAGAAAGTTTTGGCTTGTGTTTGGTCAGATCAGCATTTCCCTTTTCTTTTGCAAAGATTGTGGTCTTTCTTGTCACATTACCAGAGCCTTCTCTATGTAGAGACTATGTAAATACTTGCAAGTATTTTCATGATTAGGTTATTAAATTTCAATCTTTAGTCCATATGAAAATTCATTTTGGTTTAAGATTTGGAGAGAGGATATTATTTTTTGCAATAGAATCACTAGATGTTCCTAGATAATTTATTAAATAATTTATCATGCCCTCATTGTTTCAAAATCTGTTTATATCAAAATAAAAAATGTATAATGGGAAAATATGTTTCTGAATTTTGTTTTATTTCATTGATCCTTTTATACATTCCTATTGTGGTCCTCCTTTGTAATTCTGGTAGCTTTATAATACCTTTTAAGATCTTTAAACAATATCCTTTCATTTAAAAAAGTGACTGGGTAGTCCCCTCAAAACATTGTACTATTGGTATATATTTTGTCAACTTCTAGAAAGAAATCCAGTGAGACTCTGACCACAGTTGGGTTAAAATCACAAAGTTAGGAAAAAATTGTTTATTTTGAATCTTCCTGTACTACCTTCCTGTACTACTTCCTGTACTAATATGGTATGTCTCCTTTATTCAAGTTTTCTTTTATGTACCTTGTCCTGTTGATTATGTATCTCCTTTGCAAAATGAATTTCTAGATATTTATTTTTGTTGCTATTGTAAATAGGGTCCCCCTCCCCCCATTATATCTTAACTGGTTATTTCATTAGAACAGAAAAGTTTTGCTTTTGGCTGCCAGCCAGCTTGTTGAGTTTTTCTTAATTGTAATTGCTTTTGGTTGATTCTCTTGAGTTTTCTCATGGAGCAGACAGAAGTTATCAACCATAACAGAGTAGGGAAAAGTTCTCTGAAAGAAAAGTTTAGTGTGTTTATTGGAGGGCAAAACCTCATTTTACTTAGCAGGTCAGAGAAGGTCTTTTTGAGGAAGCATCATTTCAACAGAAATCTAAAGACTGCAGTAGGAGTTAGCCAGACAGAGTGGGAGGAAGAGCTTCTAGACAGAGGGGACCAGCACTTGTGCCCATCTGGAGGCACAGTGTGTGCAAGGAGTGGGAGCAGTGAGCAAGGATGAGAGGCAGGAGAGGCGCTTGAGGAGTCCAGATCCAATCCTGAGTCTAGTGGAGTAAGCAGCCAGAGCGGTTTTTGAACAGGGAGCGATATTCCTATTTACGTTTTTAAAAGATATTTCTATTTATGTTTTAAAGATTCATCCAGCTGCTTTGTGGATAATGGATTAAAGACAAACAAGGGTAGGAGAGAAAGTCCAGTTAGGAGATATTTGCAGTGGTTTAGCCTCAAACTTGCTTATCTTGGTCTAGGCTATTATTAATGTCACTCTTCTCTCCTCAGCCCTTCAGTCTCTATAGAGTAAAATAAAGTTTTTATTGGATTGGGAAATAAGTTTTATATTAGAAAACATGGGATTTTGAATTTCAGATTGGCCACTAGAAGGCTACATTTTATTATCACATGTTTTGTAACTTCATAAACAGCCAATCTTGACATATTTGTCAGGTTTCCTATGTTATTCGAGATGAAGTGGAGAAGTACAACCGAAATGGGGTCAATGCCCTGCAGCTGGACCCAGCACTAAACAGACTTTTCACGGCAGGTCGAGACTCCATCATAAGAATATGGAGTGTCAATCAGCACAAGGTAAGTCAGGGATTGAGTTTATATTTAAAATCTATACTCAATAAGTTTTGGTCTGTCTAATATGGTGCCTTTCACAGTTTCAGATTTAATCTCTTTGAGCACTGAGTTATTTGGTACACTCTATAAATAAAGACACTGCAACCAGAATTCAGTCAGCTTCTGAGAAAAACACCCCAGGGGAGTTTCAGAAGTGTTTTAGCTAAGGCAGGGACTCTATAAACTAGGTTTGTGATAAGAGCCCTTTACTGCAAAGGAACAAAGAGATTTGTCTGGTAGGGAGCTTCTTTTCAACAATTTATTTTTCTGTTTTAAATATGTTCCCGAAAAGCTTTCTTGCATCCCTTTTCAGTGTTACTAAAAAAAGATTGAATATGCTTTTACATTTATAATTAACCTTGAACAAGTATTTGATCTCTTCATTTAAAAGTGATTAGGGTGCCCGCAAAACCCATAGGGCCTTATTATATAGTATAAAGTTGGTGTAAAAATATGAAAACAGGAGCAGGACTTAATGATATGTGAAGATAAATCCCCAGTCAAATGGAAAGGAGCTCTTTTTGTATTTTGTTTGAATGCCTGTATTATGAATGACATAGAAAGGAAGATTCAGGGAAGAAGAAGGAGCATTTCTTGAACTCCTAGCTATGTACCAGACACTTAGCACTTTCGTATCCAATATGGTTTTAATAATCCTTCAAGGCAGATATTAAGATCCATTTTCATAGATGGGAAAACGGACTCAGAGAAACCCATGGTTAAGTAGCTAGTTCATGACAGAGAGTTAGAACGCAATCTAACCCTGAAACCCTGATGTTAGACTTTGTCATTTTAAAAGTCTGTGTCTTTTAGCAAGCTCTATAAGTCTGATGTTCCATCCGAAAAGGAACCACTACTTTGCACGGTTCCTGGATAATTTCTTTAAATGGACTTTGGTCCAGTGGGCTTTGAATTCTTTAACCAGTGGAAACAGTGGTGGCCCAATGTTAAAAACATGGAAAGTAAGAAAACTATGGCTCTGAAATGCTTTTTGGAACTTATATTTGAATTGGAATGTCACTTTCCTGGAAATTTACAGTATTTCAAACAAATTAAGGAGAAAACAAAGAACTAGCCTGGAAGAATTAGAAAGCTGCCTATCCTGCCCTCAGACATCTCTTTCTGGTCCTCATTTTTATGACAAGATTGAATAGCATCATTTCTCAACTAGACTTGTAGAGAGCTATTCTTTTTGCCCATGAATCATCTTGAACTTGCCTGTCTTAGGTGTAGGATATAGCCAAATACTCTTCTTTAAAAGGCCTCTCCTGGTGATTAAACCAAGTGAGAAGAATAGAAAAATCTTGAGTTACTGAATTGAAATGATGATCCTTTAGCCCTTGGCTTCCATTTCTTCTCTGAAGGACTGTAGATACTTTGACAAAATGCTTAGTTCACAGGTAAAAACAGCAGTAGGAAGCTAAGAGCAGAAGCGTGCATCCCCCTCTGCAGTCCGGCTACGCTTCTCACCACTCTCATCAGCTTCCTTTCTGTCCCTGCTGTCTGCTTTGGGCCTTCACCACTACTGAGTCAGATCCCCCCAGCCTGCAGATTTGTTCATGTCCTGTCCTTTCTAGTGAACCCCTTCCTGTTGTACTCGTGTCACACACAGTGCCTAGCCCAGGTCTTGTTGCCTTCACTAACTCAGGGCATAAAAATTAAGCATTTTTCCTGGAAACCTAGACTTTCATCAGTAATAAAACTGTCCTGAAACAAAACTTCTGTTTATATCTGTCATATGGAAGCATCAATTGTTTGATGAAATTCTACTCTGAATTCAGTTGTCAATTTTAAGGCCTTAGAGCAGTGTGTCACATTAATTGAAGAATATAAACATATCTATAATTTGTGATATATTTTATCCTCTAATATAGACTAAAGACATTTTTATGATTTTTCTTTTAATTTCAGCAAGATCCATATATAGCATCTATGGAACACCATACCGATTGGGTAAATGACATTGTACTCTGTTGTAATGGGAAAACATGTAAGTATTTCTTTGACTTATTGGGCTGCTGGAAGATTTTAATTCAATTTGATATATTTTTCTTTTTTTTTATGTAAGCCTTTTTATTGAAGTATAACATACATACAGAAAAGCACACACACCTTGAGAGTACAGCTCATTAAAATTTTACAAGGTGAACATCCATATCAAGAAACAGATTACCAGAAGCCCCCTTATGCCACCCTTTCAGTCACTACCCCTTGTCCCAAGGTAACTGCTCTCATGTCTTATAAGCACTATTGATTAGTTTGCCTGCATTGTCATTGTATATAAATAGACTCATACAACATGTATTCTTCTTTTAACCTTATTAATATCTCTTTTTGTTTTCATTATGGTAAGATCCATTTCTTGGTTTTGCAATCTGTGTTAGAGAAACTTTTCATAATCAAATTAGTTGTGCCTTCAACTGAAACATTAAAAAAAGTTTGTCTTTCCTATCTAAAAAAATATTTGAGACAAAATACAATAGGTTCTAGAAAGAACTTTCAGATATATATGTATATGTGTATGTGTGTATGAATATTAAGATGTTTGAATTAATGTTAGGAATATTATAAATATTCAATATACATAAATATTCAGATATTTATGTATGAACATTTTGTATGTATGTGTGAAAGTTTGAGACAACGTTAGATTGTTTTACGTTAATTCTTTAAAATGGTGTTAAGTCACATTACTAAGGGGTTTAATTCTTTGCTTCTTCTAGTAATATCTGCTTCTTCTGATACAACAGTAAAAGTATGGAATGCACATAAGGGATTTTGCATGTCAACATTAAGGACACATAAGGTAAAACAACTAACACAATTTTCAATGTCTTTAGTGTAATACTGAGATCTCAGTACTTCATGTGGCTCATTTGCTTATTGATCTACAGAGTAGATCAGAGTATGTGTATTTTGTTGCAGGATTATGTAAAAGCCTTAGCATATGCCAAGGATAAAGAACTGGTAGCATCGGCTGGGTTGGACCGACAAATATTCCTTTGGGATGTGAATACTCTAACAGCATTGACTGCCTCAAATAACACTGTCACAAGTAAGGTGTTTGAAAAAAATTTCTTTGAAAGTGATCCAAATTGACATAAATAAAGAATGGTGTATAAAACAAGTTTGATAAGTTTGCATCAAGACAGTGGTTCTACCTACAGCATTCTAGCCCCCAAGAGTATGATTAAACAACAAGGAACTAGTTCCTCACTGCAATATAAAAATGGTAACTTCTCCAGGTGTAACCTGGTTATTTTTGTACATGTGCGTGTGTTAGCTCCCTAGCTGAAGTGTAAGCTTCCACAGTGCCTGTCTTATTACTTTGTATATCCCAGCTGCACCTGGCCCAAAGCCACACTCTAGGCAGATATTATTGATGGAGGTGGTGATTACCTGGCAAAAAGTAGGCAGTTTTTGACTTTTAAAAGTGTTACTATATACTAAGAGCCTTTGAGTTAATGGCCAACTTGGAAAATACCCAAAGGAAAGAAAGGTTTTTAGTGCCAATATTGTGAGACCCTTTCAGAGCAGCCCTAAAGAATCCAGCCAACTCTTCCTGAACAGAAGAGTTCAGGAAGGCTAACCTAGCATCTAGAGGCAATTCAGAGACATTCACAGCAGGTTAGTAGCATGGATGCCTCATCAACTAAGAGATCTCAAATACCTGTCAGATCCAGACAGGTCTAGACTTGAAACTCAGCTCACACTTGGCCCAACCAATAAGAGTTCTCTAGGCCAGGTGTCAGTAGGGATTCCTGAGAGCACATTTACGGCTAAGCCTGGCCTAGAAGGTCTGTGTTCAGGATATTGGCCTGAACTATCTAGATTCCTACATAACAGGTCCAATTTGTCATGACTGTGGAATACTCATGTTGATATAACTAACAGTTCTAATATAATCTAGTGTGTGCCAAGAAGGGTAGGTTGGGAGACTGGTGTTTATAATTTCTTAAATATTATTTTGCCCTTTTTCTCAGAAAGTATGTGAAGGTCTAAACACTATTCTTCCCTTGTTTTCCGTGATTTTTCACCTGTACACAATCTCAGGGATTCAGCAGCTGGTCCCTGCTGGGGGCTGTCATAATACATCATTTAGCTCTCTCTAGATGTAAGGCCTGCCTGAAAGAGACACTAACAAGAAGGAATGAAGCAAAAAAAGCAGGATTGTCCCAAGGTCAGAGACGAGGCTTAGTGGTTATAGATTCTGCAACAGATATGTCTTGCTTAGAATTGTTTAGAGAGGATATCAAATAAGTTTTTTATAATTATGGAGATAATAAAAATAGCTAACATTTATTGAGCATTTAATACAAGCAGTTACTTTTCTAAATACTTTACATGTATTTACTCCTTTACTCACAGCATCTCAGTGTGTGTTTAAATTTATTCTTTGTTGTACAGTTGGAATCATACTGTATAGACAATTTTATATACATACTTCAGTGGTATTGAGTTCTGAATCAAAGGGCATGAATATGATTCTTGCTACACATTGTCTAATTTCCTTCTAGAAGAGTTGTACCAAATTATCATTCCACAAGTAATGTATGAGGGTGCCATTTTAACTGTACTTTTTGAGAATTAAGTATTGCCTTGTTTTTTATCTATTTGGTAGGTGAAAATTGTATTTTTGTTTTGATTTGTGTTTTCTTATAAATAATGAGTTTAGCCATAGTTTTCATTTTTATTGGCACATGTGCATCTTTGAAAATACATTACTTATGCAGATAGTTTCTTAAATGGCAGTGCAATTCAATTTAGCAGATATTTATTGAGCACTTGTGTATGCTCAAATCCAGAAGAGATGTAAATTTTGTTAACAATATTATGATTTAGAATTATTTCCATTATAGGGATTTCTTTTCCTTAGAGTACTCATAAAGATAAGATTTTCTAAATCGAATAATTAAACTTGCAGTTTGTGCTAACTAGTTATTAAACAGCTGATGATTTTAACATATAGCTCCATTTATCCTTAATAGCTTCTTCTTTAAGTGGGAACAAAGATTCCATTTATAGCCTGGCAATGAATCAACTGGGAACAATCATTGTATCAGGGTCCACTGAGAAGGTAAGGGGAAACTTAAAGGGTATATTTTAACACTAGAAAATAAAGAAACCAAAATAATTTGATCTGTGTAATTACAAAATATATAGACAGCGGTTTTGCCTTGTGGATACTAAAATAAGGTTTTATTTGAACAAATAAGAGTATAACTGTATAATTACTGTTGTGTGTGGTAACAGAGGCGGAGGGTGGAGTGGGGGAAGCCTGTGCTTTTTTTGACATTAAGAAGACTTCCTCCTGCTTAAAAAAGTTGAGAGCAGGGCTTCCCTGGTGGCGCAGTGGTTGAGAATCTGCCTGCCAATGCAGGGGACACGGGTTCGAGCCCCGGTCTGGGAAGATCCCACATGCCACGGAGCAACTGGGCCCGTGAGCCACAATTACTGAGCCTGCGCGTCTGGAGCCTGTGCTCCGCAACAAGAGAGGCCGCGACAGTGAGAGGCCCGCGCACCGCGATGAAGAGTGGTCCCCACTCGCCGCAACTGGAGAAAGCCCTCGCACAGAAACGAAGACTCAACACAGTCATAAATAAATAAATAAAAGAACGTGAATTTCTTTAAAAAAAAAAAAAAAAAAAGTTGGGAGCCTTGGACACTGTCTATTGGCAGAAGTAGTACTTCCCTCTCAGAATTTAATAGTTGTCATTTGATTTATAGAAGTCATGTATTATTTAAATTTGATCATTTGTATGATACTTTGTTAAAATTCACAGGTTTTAAGAGTATGGGATCCAAGAACATGTGCAAAACTAATGAAGCTTAAAGGGCACACGGATAATGTTAAAGCATTGCTGTTGAACAGAGATGGCACACAGGTATGCAGTTCACATGAACATTTACCTACTGACCTTGTCAAAATTTCATACAGCAGAAGCTCCCCCACTCTGTATACTGTTGCATAGTTGGTTTGAACCAAAAGCCACACATATTAGAAACTGTGGTCTAATTTTTAAATCCTTAAAATACTCAGTTGCACATATAATAATCCACATTTCAAAATTTCTCTGTTTGCCTAACTTTTAAATAAAGGCCAAACGAAGGATTTCCTAAGAATAATTTTAATGCAGGTGAGTATATGCAGTTATGGTATGTATAGCTGAAATAATTTAAAATGTTCCCTTGTGTAAAGCAGAAGGAAGCTTTGGTATTGAATGCTTTCTGGCAGTGTAGTAAGTGGAAAATTTCCTCACAGTGGGTCTGTTTTCCAAGCAAATCTTGTCAGTTGACTATGTAGATACGGTCTATAGGTTTAGTTATCTAACATAGTACTTAGAGTCAGCATTTCAAAGAAAAACATTTTGGTAATGTTTGAACATGTATTAATACTCTGTTGGCCACATAATTTGTGAATTATATATCACAGTTCTGTCCTGTAGCAGTAGAAAAATGATCTTTCATCAGTGTAGATAATAAAAAACAAAAACTGAGCACCATTTTATGTTATGACATACCTCTACCATGTACTGCTGCCATTTTTTGCATAGGGCAGGGATCATTGGAATTGATTGTGATTTGTTTAGAAGAGGGAGAGTATGAATGTGATGAGATGAGAAACACCATTGGTCTGTTACTCCTGTGGAATTACGTCATGGAAGTTGCCTCACACATGAATTAGAGAAGCCTTTGTCTCCAGAGGTGAAAGGAAGGTTTGAAAAACTAGCCAAAGGAAAGAAATCATTTTTTCAGAACCAGGCAGAGAAGCTTGAATATTACCATGGAGGTCTTTGGAGATGTGGAAGGATCTTGATATTAAAGTATTGTGTGGCCTTGAGGAGAGGAATGTACTGGTCCCTAGTTTGCTTATCTGCAAAGTGGGAGTCATAATATTTAGTTAGTGTAATTGGTGAGAAGAGTAGAAATAATAAGTATATTCTTGTCTGTAAGCCATGGCATTTTCTAGAGCTCTTGAGTTTCTTCATAGCAGCATTTTCATGTGTGTCTAAAAAGCCCAGTACAGGGGAATTCTGTGGCAGCCCAGTGGTTAGGACTCCATGCTTTTACTGCCAGGGCCCAGGTTCAATCCCTGGTCAGGGAACTAAGATCCCACAAGCCGTGAGGCGTGGCCAAAAAAAGCCCAGTACAGTTAGCTCCTCACTGTTGCAGTAGCTGCTAGGCTACACTTGAGATGGTTGTCCATGCCTAGTTCTGTTAGCTTTGTCCAGGATTGAACTAGATCATATGGTCTCCATGGGACCGCGCTTAACTAGAGGCTATAGACAAGATGGTTTCCAGAAATGGGCTGTGGGCCTGGCAGACTTTCGTAAATCTCCTCCTGTCTACTACACTCCATGCCTTGTTTCCTATATAGACAATTATGAATGTGCTTTTACCTAAGATGATTTAAGTAGCACATTTACTTACAAATGCACTTCACCTGTAGTCAGTTCCGCTTACTGAAAGCAGAGAAGGTGATGTGGTACTACTTTAAAAGCTGCCTGTCAGCCTTAGAGTAAATAATTAAGCAGATACCATTCCTCCTCTAGTTCCTCCTTCATCCATTTTCCTTATTGGCAACGAGAGACTAAATGTAGATTTAGCCACCAACAACACGGCATCCTTACATTAGGGAATTGATCAAGAAAACATCTGTAATAACTACTCAACTGAGAAAAGAGAGGAGGAAAAAAGAAACCTTTACATACTGATTCACAAACTCTTGCAACATGGAAGAAGTAACCATCGGGTACTGGACCAGAGTGTATACTGCATCTTGCAGAGCTGCCCTGCAAGCTTCTAATGTAGGGTCTCTGCTGGCGTTGTAAGTCAGGGACTTATGATAAGATATGTATAATAGGCCAAAGAATCCCATCGATGTCAGCCTGTTGCCTCACTTCCTTCACTGTATTGATAGTAAGATACTTAGCAAATCTTACTATCTGAGGCCTGTCACCATGGCAGTGGTTCTGATTGTGCCAACATTCGTGGGCCAAGCCAGCTGACTTTTCAGTCCTTGTACTCGCTCAGGCAATTGCTTGAGGATCTGGGACAACCTGCCATCTTGCTCTGAGTCAGTCACCTCCTTGTGTGTCACTCACAGGGTTTTCCTTGGTAATACAAGTCCTGCTGAACCTAGCTCATGGGTCGGGGGTATCTCTGAGCATTAGGTCACTCCCTGCCCCTGACTTGCTCACTGGGCTGCTCTCTATTGGCAATTACAATTGTCTGTAAGCAACCATCCCAGAAACGCTTTGTGTTGGTCAACAGCAGCCTGGCCCCAATACACTGGTACCTCTCATGTCCATTGGCAGAAGCACAGAGCACCTGATCAGGCTATAGAGTCTGTTCCCCTAAGTCTGACTTAGCAGAACCATTTGGGGCATTCTGTCCTAATCCCAGAGGCCACCTCATAATGAAGGGGTCTTCATTTTTATCCCGTGGAAGGGTGGAGGCAGTGGGAAATGTTTTGATGACTCCTCTAGCTCCTATAGGATATCAGGCACTAGAATTCCTATAAAATGGCCACCTCCTTCAACCATACTACCAAATACTGCAAAGATGTTCGCCTGCATAGTACTTTAAAAGTGATTGCTGTCTATTTGGGAGCCTGCTTTTTAGCAGTCTTAGAATACTGACTACCATCAAAGATTATTTTGTATTCTATGTCAGGGTTGATATAGAACTCTAATATACTCTTTGTTTCCTCATCTACTTTCACCTGTGCATTCTGGGTTTGGAACGTATCTCTTTACTGCTGTAAGTCACCCAGCCTGTGAGGACTTTCAACATATCATCTTTGCTTTCCTTTTCCTAAAGTTGTCAGACCTTATTCCTTGCAGATATATGGTCTAGAATCTGAGTGATCAAAGCTTTACTAACAGCTTTGCCACCACAGAGTAGCATCTCTTCCTGGAATGGAGAACTCCTCCCTGCCTTCTCCCCATCAGACTGCCACAGTGCTCCTACACACGTGATGAAGGTCTGCTTGCCACCTTACTCCTGACAGTTTCTTTATTGGTTAGTCTCTTGGTTCTCTTGTGAACTAGTTGGAATTGGAGACTAAAGCACTGATGCTCCTGACAGCTTATGGGGGAGTCTGTTAGTGTGGTGTTTGTTTAATTAAACATGTCTGAAGGCCCCTTCAAGTCAGAGCAGGCCAGTAAATCCTTAATATTCCTGAAGGCCTCATCTGTTCAAACACTATCCAGGTCTCCAAGCCCACAACTATCTTCTCTTCTTTGAAGCTCTTTGCCTGCTTAATTTCATACAGTTCCTTTCCCAGCACCAGCAGTTCCTTTCCCCTCAGGGTGATTTTTTTCCCCAAAGAAATAAGTTTTTATCCCTTTCCTCAGGTCACCACAGTAACTAGTAGAGAACACCAGGCATGCTGAATGTGAATGTGGGGTGGCTGATTCTGCCTGTTTCTGTCACACTCTCTGTGTGCTCAGCCCTGATTTGTGTACCTGCAAATTCTATGTAGTTGACACTCCTGAGCCTTTAGAAATTGTCAGAATTGCCAATGTTAACTCTGAATGCTGAGGGTCTACATTTTGTATTAATGGATGTTGAACTTGAAGCTCATATGGGAAGTATCCAAGCTCACAGAGTGAGTGGCAAGCCTGGATTTTGCTTTTGGCTCCTGTCAGTAGAATCCAGGAGACCTGGCAGGCCATCAGGAATCCAGAGCCGTGAGGTGGGGGACAAAACAGAGGTGTGACCCAGGGCTCCAGAAGGCTTCCTTGCCTAGTGCAATGCTTGTCAAACTTGGCATACCAGAATGACCTGGAGAGCCTGTCAAAACAGGTTGCTGAGCCCCACCAGAGTTTCTGCCTCATTAGGTCTGGAATGGGAACGGGGAATTTACATGTTTAACATGTTCCCAAGGGATGGTGATGCAGCAAGTGGCCAGGTACACAGGACAGAGGAAGTTTTGCTCAGAGGCTTCCCCTGCTTGAGCCCATACTGTTGCCTTTGGTCGTTTCAGCCTGTGGTGTATGCTTGTCAGAAGTCTTTATCAGAGGCAGGAATACAGGTTGTTAGAGGTGTGTGTTTGACATTGTGGAGTCAGGAGCGAAGACAAGTGTAAAGCACAAGAAAGCAAGAACTTTTTGGCAGGTTTCTAACCTTAGCTTTCTTTGTTCTCAGTGCCTTTCCGGCAGTTCTGATGGGACAATTCGCCTTTGGTCCCTTGGCCAGCAGAGATGTATAGCAACGTACCGAGTGCATGATGAAGGTGTTTGGGCTCTACAGGTCAATGACACCTTCACACATGTGTACTCTGGAGGAAGGGACAGGAAGATTTATTGTACAGACCTAAGAAACCCTGACATTCGGGTGCTAATTTGTGAAGAAAAAGCACCAGTTCTCAAGGTATGTCATATGTTTTAGTTTTATGATTAAGATTGTTACATGTGCTAGCCAAATACAGCAAAATCAATATTAAAACACAAGTCAACTGTGAGGTTGTAAAAAGATACTTGTTCGTCACCCATAGAAGAAATGGCGACTTCATGGGTACATCAGGGATGGATGGCTCTTGCACTGGCGAATCCTAGTGAGCTGGCCCCAAAGTGCTCCTGAGCTCTCCTGGCTTTCCTAACCTGTCCTTAGAGGAGGAATATGAGGAGTTCAGGTATCTGAGAGTGGACAGCAAAGCAGAAATTTGTCCACTGCCTCAAGAGGAGGATGTGGAAGAGTGCTCCTGAAGAAGAGGGGAAGCTGGTTCATATTCCAAACCATCACTGCCTCAAGATAGTCCTGGGTGGTGGGTAAAAGGGTACTTGAGAGGCCATCCATATTGACACCTGCTAAAAGTGAAGCCTAGAAAATGGCCAGTCATCATTGACAAGATGTTCAGTCTCACCGATGTTCACAGAATTGCACATTAAGACAACGGTGAGATTTCCAGGTTTAAAATGGAGGCATAAAGACAGCACTCCCCCCACCCCTTCTCAGAAATCATCTGAAAACAACAAGGAAAGCAGGAAACAGAATTGTAAATACCCATCATCTGCGAAACTAAGTGACATCTGAAACCACAGTATAGGAGGAAGGACTGAAAAAGGGAATAGAGGTCAAATGAGACACTTGAGAGGATGCCTATGGTCTAAGAGCTCACATAATACCGGCCAATTACAGTTCTTTAAAACAGATGGCACAGCCTAATGGACAAAAGCAATAATCCTTTAGAGAAGCAAGAGAGTGGAGGCTAAAATACAGACACAGCATGTGTGCAGGAAGCACACTGATGGGGAGAGTCACGTGTGGAGGAGAAACTGCACTGCGAGTCCCGCAGCTGCCAGGATCTCTTGGCTGTGGAGAGAAAGACTAGAAGTGTTTAGCACAGGCATAACCATGTTGTAAGGAGCATCACTTTGAACTGAAGAGGGAAGAGGATTCCTACTTGCTAGTGGTTCAACCCTGTCCCCATGTCTAAAAACCTGCAATTTCCTGGTGCAGGAAGAATAGTGGGCAAATGTAGAGTCATTCCATTTGCATAATGTATACATGGGTATATGTGTGTCTTTATATGTATGGTATTTTAAAAATATAGGAGGACACAGTAAACTGTTCACAAAGTACAGCTGTATTCCTTAAGCAAGTTGGGGGGGTACATTATGTGGGTACTTTTCCTTTTGCTGTGTTGTTAGAATGGTTTTGGTTTTTGCTACAAACATTTTCCAAGAAAAAAACGTATTTCCTTGTTACTAAGAACATGAAGACAAAACACAGGAGTGACAAAACCAAAAAGTTATGGTAAGCCATCCTTTTGACTGTACCCATTTAGAACCCTTAAATTAACCACACTTAAAACTTTAAGCCACTGTTTTTGGTAAATAGTCACCCCTATTACACTTTTATAGGGCTACGAATTCCTTTAGCAAAGAGACTCATTCTTCTGTGCATCCCTAGCTTTTAACACACGCTGTGGTATCGTCAGCACACAGATGTTGAATGAAGGAGTTGATATTTAATAGTGTATAGCTGGTCCTGGCAGTTCAGAAGAGTCAACATTCCACAAAGCAATATTTTTGTGCTTTGTTTCAGATGGAGCTTGACAGATCAGCTGATCCCCCTCCTGCAATCTGGGTTGCAACAACGAAGTCTACAGTAAATAAATGGGTAAGTGAGCCACTGTATATCTGGCAAAGGTTTATAAACATGTGGTTTGTTATCACAGACCTCCCAGGTACCAGTAGCAAATGCTCAGTATGAGCCTGACTCTCAGCATGCTTTTGGACAGTGACAAAAATCTGAAAGCCCCTATGAATGCAGGTGTGATCCTAAGGATTGTACAAAAATTAAGGTCATAGTCAAAATGCAGCTTCTGACTTCTTTGTCAGGAGCCAAGATACACATTTGATGTGCTTAGAATAAGCGCTGTTGCCTGATAAAACCAGCAAAGTACAGCTTTAAAGTAGTACAGTTTCTGACCTCTTGAAGCTGTATTTGAAAAGAGGCAGCCCAAGTACCAACACAGCAGGGAAACTCTAGGATTCTATTTTTCTAAACATAAGAGAAAGCAGAAAGTTGTTTTTTCAAATTCATTTCCTTTTTCTTTATAGCATGAAGAACAGGTATAGAAATAAAGGATAAGCAGAGAGAAGTCACAAAAGTACTATTAATTCTTAAGTCGTAATTAAAGAAGATTTAAGTTTTCTTGCTTACCAGACTGTGGATAACAAAAGAGAAAGTGTTTGCATTTATTCCTGTTTATACGTAGATCAAGTGGTCTTTCTCTGTACTTGTAAAAAAAAAATGTTATATAACTTGTTTAAATTTCATTGTGCCAATTTGAGATCAACATAGCTTTACCTGGAAGAGTGTGTAGTCTTCTCTCCAAAAAGACAACATTCCCTTCTTAATTTTTGTTTTGTATTTTTTTAATCATGGTAGGTAATTGTATTTTGTGACTAAGTATTTTTTGGTTGATGTTGTTATTGTCGGTTTTTCTCGTTTGTTCTTTGTTTTTCTTTTTTTTTTTTTTCTTTGTTTTTCTTGCCACTTTAAACTAATTGGCATAAAATGATTAAATAATGAATTTTGTTCCTTTAGACATTGAAAGGAATTCATAATTTTAGAGCCTCTGGAGATTATGACAATGACTGTACAAATCCTATAACACCCCTTTGTACACAACCTGACCAGGTTATTAAAGGTAAGTAAGGATATTGGAAGGTATTGTCCGTTTTATTGAAGTTAATTATACTTACTAAGAAACTGACAAAAATAAAGGAGATGACCTTCCTTTAAATGTAATCCTGATGTCAACAAAAGACTAATAGTATATTGGTTTGTTTTTAATAGAAGAAAAATATTTTTTAAATGCTTTTTAGTGACTTTAAAAATTGAGCTTTCTTGAGTTAATCTTTTTGCCCAGCATTAGAATAATCATGGTCTTGGTAAAGCCAGCAACCACTTTGTAAAAGATATAAGATTTAATGTTGTCTTTTGGCACAAGCCAGAATGGTCAGATCTGGCCCCTGAATTCTGCATGCTACAACTGCGAGTGACAGCTCTGACTTCAAGGGGATTAGAGTATTGAATGGTATGTTTATCTATAGGTAGATGTCCATGCTGTGACCTTTAGGATAGAATGTCCATTCAGGAGAAGGAAGATAGGAAACAAAAGTTAATGAGAGATAGGACTAATTCAGAGATTTCCTGTCATCATGTGGACTTTTCCTAGTGGGTAAAAAAATTATTAAGGGGTTTGCTCTTAATAATTTTCCACTAGTAGACCCTTGAAGTGAATGGAGAGTCTTTCAATCTGTTATTAAAATCAGACAGTTTTTCTTTGGTTAGCCTCAAATTGCCTTAGAAATAATTATATGGTCTTCTGATTTACCTTCTCCTTTCTGGGGGCTAGTATGATTTACATTCTGTTCCAGTACATGCCAGTTAACATTATTGCTGTACTGTGAATTTAAATGTAGAATTGTTTTCCTAATTGTGTGGATTTTTTTCCTTTAGGGGGTGCTAGTATTATTCAGTGTCACATTCTTAATGATAAGAGACATATATTAACCAAAGATACCAATAATAATGTGGCATATTGGGATGTATTAAAGGTAAGTATCTTTTTGTAATTAAATATAGGTTATTGGATTATGTATCTCTATTTTTTATTGTAGTCTGTGTGTGTATATGTGTTATATGTGTGTGTGCATAAAATAACCAAGATAATAGTCATATAAATAAAGATTTAATTGCAGCCTTATTTTGGGGTGGATATATATATTCTTATGTGAATATTAGATAAGGCCATAGTTTATCTTTTTAAGTACCCAGAATTTGAATGGAACTGTTTTCTCTGTTTAGTGTATTACAAACTGTGTTGTGCTGCCTTCCCTTAAAATGAAAACATCAGAGTTCCTCGTCCTTGAAACTGTTGACATTTTGGCAGTGGGGCGGGGTAGGATCTGTCCTGTGCATTGTAGGATGTTTAGGAGCATCCCTTAGCCTCTACCCAGTAGATGCCAGTAACCACCTTCATCCCTATCCCCCACTTCAGTTATAACAACCAAAAATGTCTCTAGATATTGCCATATGTTTAGGGGGAGGAAGGAAGAAGAAGGATGCAAAATCACCCTGGGTTGAGAACCACTGGAGTACACAAAATAAGTTTGGCCATTTCTTAGGATTTATAGCCATCACTGTGAGCAGCAGTTACTACTTTGGGTCATGTTACAGTGACTCCTTGGATAATTGAGATGTATTAAGCTGTTCAACCACATTATAAATAGCACTGAAGAATTTATAGACAGATTGAAAAGTTTGCTTTTAGAATCCTGACAAATGTCCCTTCTTAGTGTTGTTGTTATATTTGTTCAAAAAATATTTCTGGAATGAACGAATACTGTGTGCAAAGAACTGTGTTGAGGGTCACAAATGATGAAAAAGTCTATTTCATGATCCCTTCTGGTAGAAGGGACAACAGAGCACAAGATAGCTTATGGACAAGGGTGATTACTTACAGCTGGAGAAATCAGGAGAACCTCACAGTGGAGAAATCATTTGAACAGGGCCTTAAAGGATTCCAGCAGATGGATTATGGGAGGGCATTTTAGGAAGAGGAAGTGAATGACAAAGGCACAGAAGAGGAAGGTAATCAAAACATACTTATTCAGGGCCAGGTGAACAGTTTTGTATAGCTGGAGACCAGAGTAAGTATAAGAGAGTAGTAGGGGTGTGTAAGGATGAAAGATGAGATTCACGTCATTTACCAAAAAGTCATGAATTTCAGGCTCCAGGCTTGGCCTTTCTTTGGTACTTCCTAAAGATTCTTAATCATAGATGATTTTAGAGCAGGAAAACCCTATGTTCAGAGCAGTAGCAGTATGCATAATGGGAAAGAAGCTGGAAGTCAGGAAGTCAGTTGTCTTAAGCATAATGACTTGGGGATCTACAGAAAGAGATGGATGACTTTTGGCCACTGTGAAGCCTTGGAGAGATCCTGGCCAGGCCGAAGACATCAGATCTCATTGTCCTCCAGGCCTTCCACCCTCCCCTGGAGTCCCTCAATAAGATGGTTTGATCCAAAAATAAAAGAAGAGACAGATGTTGGGTATATTTTAAAGGAAGAATTGAAAAGATCTGGTATTTTGGTTAGGTTCCTGGTTATAAGAAACAGAGATTCACTTAAGTTAACTTCTGGATCCAAAGAATAAACACATTTCTTTCTCGGAAAAGGGGACTGTCTCTGAATGGAAACCTTGGCCTGACTAACACATTCCCTCCCTGTGGCGCAGCTGTGTGGGAAATCACATTACAGAACAGTTGCTTGGTGAGCATGGCTTCAGAACAAGAGACTTTAGTTGAGTGGAAAATTTAATTGCAGTAGGCTCCAAAAATTCCAATTGGTTTTTTTCCTACAGTAGAGATGTGCTTGTCAGGGGACCAGAAACTCACGTTTGTTTCAGAGAGGGGTTCTGTGAAGACAGAGAGGATCCAGAGTAGCCCTAAGGACCTCATCAGTAGGAATTTGGCTGCTTCACCACTAATGTGGCCCTAGCTCTGCCCTGTGGCTAGGCTTTACCTCATGCTGCGCAGCATCTGATGTTCTCCAGAATATCTAACAAAGTCAAATCGAGCCAGTTCCTCTTTGATTTTCTGCCTATGAGTCTGATGTCCTCTCTTGGTCTAATTAGCTGAAGTCTGAGTAGAGTCCTGCTGTCTGAATGGGAGGTAGTTGTACTTAGATGGGGAGCTCAGCCGGCATGCACCATCATTGGCATTTTTGTGTCCCTGGCAGCTTCCCATATCCAGACACTAGACCTTGAGGTTTTAAGATCAAGTGATCAGGCAAAATAGACATGGCATTATACAGAAATACGGAAGTCAGGAGTATTTAGGACCATAGGTTCAGAGTTAGAGCTGCATTCTGACCTTGGCTCTGCCAGCTACTAGCCAAGTGATCTCCAGAATATGCTTACCTTTGTCTTTATTCCTAAAATCTGGATGGTCCATATTTCTTGGTAATGTTAAGGGGGTGTTTGAGAAGTATTTACTGTAGTGACTGACACATAGTAGTTAGGAGGCTGTTGTACTAATACAGGCGAAATATCAGATATTCCTCTGGAGTGGGGTGGGAACAAGGGGAAAAAACAGAATGATTAGAAAGATATTTAGGCCTGTAGATAAGTGATGCTTGAATAAAAGGGAGTATGTAGAAAAGGAAGGAGCAGAGATTAGTCCTAGGTTTCTGGATTAGTTTGGTGAGTGGAAGTGATACAGGGAACGTAAGAGGAGAAAGCATTGTTGGGCGAAAGGGACATGCTGAGAAAGACAGCAGATTTGAATTTATGTGAGATATCTGGGGAGAGGTGTTTGCTGGGCAGAGAGCTATACAACCTATGCACGCATGAAAGAACTGGGCTGGAGAAATCGGTCCAGCCGTCTTCAGCTGTGGATTATAGTTGGAGCCATGAGAAAGGTCAGAGTTTCTAAGGGATACATCTATACTGAAAATAGAAGAAACCAAGTCATCTCCCTTTCAAGAATTTTTAGAAAAAGAGGAAGCCACAAAGGTGTGTAATAAAAAGGGGTAAGAAAACAAAGAGCTCAAGGACTAATTAAGCGTTTCAGGAAGGAGCTTGTGGTTAGCTGCATTGGCCTGCTGAGAGTTTGTGTGAGACAGTGGAATGGAATGTGCACATGGATCTAGCCAATAAAGAGGATGGTGTCTGGGGAGAGCAGTTTCTAGGGAGACCTAAGGGCAAATGCCAGATAGAGTGGGTTGAATAGTGTTTGCGAGGTGAAGAAACAGAATTTGAGGGGAGACAATCTTAGATGAAATTTGACTTTGGTGAGATGGGCAGGAAAGGCAGTAGCTGGAGAAGATTTAGGCATGAGAAGGTCAAGGGAAGGTTTTGTTTTGGTGTTTAGGCATTTTTAAGATGGGAGAAATTTGATCGTGGTTCACTGTTCATGGGGAGAAACCCATAGAGACATGAGAAGGTAAATGATGATACGAGGTCCCCAAGAAGCAAGAGGTGAGGGGATCCAGAGCACAGCAAGAAGGGACACCTTTTTCGTTGCACCAGGAAGAACAGTAGCAGAAAGTTAAGGGGATTCTGTCAAGGCTCCTCTTTTTTTGAGAAGTAGAGGTCAGACTCGTGCTGGGGGTAGTGAGGGAGGTGGTGGCAGCAAGGGCAGGGGTATGAGGAGAGTAGAGATTTGACAAAGATGCTGTGGAGAACTGACTTTGGAAACAAGTTCCAGGTAGCATTAATGACTGTATATTTATAGTGGGAATACTGTCAAGGATTTGAGAGGCCATCTTTTCCTGTGTGTTGTCCATGTGGATGTTCATATTGTCCGGGATGCAAGCGAGATCTCAAGATGGGTTTTAAGACATTAAGCCAGGCTCAAGTTGCCATTGAATGAGGGAGATGAGGGAGAGTGAGCACAGAGGTTGCTAGATGGCTGTGAGGAAAAGGGGTACAGTTTACTGCAGCTAAATGATATGGGCTCAAAGAAATAGGAGTTTTTACATAGCGATGGTGGAATGATGGTCTCTGTATGCCATTAGAGAGTTATGGGATGTAGGAGAAGATGCAGAGTCACCCTTTGAGAAGACAGCTGATGAGATGGGACCCTCAGGAAAGAGCCAGTTTGCTGTTAGGAAGAATAGGTAGAGGGAACATTCTGTGATATTGTTCAGGATAGAGATGAACTGTGATTGGAAATGCTCCATGGCACGAGGGGAAGTTCAGGACATACTTTTGGGGAGCATAGATATTTAGGGAATGAATAAGAAAAATTGTGATGGCCAAGAAAGAGAAACTTAAAATTGCTGCCTATATTATAGCTGTTGTCTGAAGGTATTGATAGCGTCACAGTTCTCTTAAAGTGCTTAGAAACTGTTATTTGTTCCTTGAAGATTTTTTTTGCTTCATTTGACATTGCTTCCAGATAAGTGTGGTGGTATATTATATCAATATGAGCAAAATTAGGTTACAGTTTCCCAAAAAAGAACAGTTTGTGTTTTTTTAATTTAAAATTTTAATAGGACGTAGTTACTTAAAGGTAAATGCTTTAAGATAAAAATATTTGACCATGTTCTTTTTGGAATGTATTTAAGACTCCATTATATTTAGGCAAATGTGTAAAATTTTGAGTAGCTAAGTCAGAATCAAATCAGTTGACCACTTAACATTGATAATTATCATACTTTATTTTTGCTGTATAGGCATGTAAAGTTGAAGATCTGGGCAAAGTGGATTTTGAAGATGAAATTAAGAAAAGATTTAAGATGGTATATGTACCAAATTGGTTCTCAGTAGACTTAAAAACAGGGGTAAGTTAGCAATTGATATTTGTGCGATTTGGGTTAGTTGAAAATTTCTAATATAGCTCAAAATTAAGTATTATTAATTATAGAGTCCTGTGTTTTTATGTATGAAAGGAAAAAATTTTATGCAGTTTAAATGCCTTTTCATATCCCAGTATATTAAATTGTAGTTGCATCGAATCACGCAGAAACACATTTTGGTTCTGAATCTGTGGCTTAGCACTTTAGTTAAATAATACAAATAAATAATGGTTTAGAGACTTATTTGGAGAATGTATTCACATGGAATGTCACTAACAATTTTTTTCTTTTGACAGATGTTGACAATTACTTTGGATGAGAGTGACTGTTTTGCTGCTTGGGTTTCTGCAAAAGATGCTGGCTTTAGCAGCCCTGACGGGTCAGATCCAAAACGTGAGTTTGTGTCCTTCTTTCCCTTTCTCCTTCCAAAAGAGAAGGTGGATCTGTGCTGTTTTTTTATGTGCTCATCTTTTCTTTTTTTAAACAATATTTGGTTTTTTAAAAATCATTTTTCAAGAAATCTGTATATTCTCTCATATGGAAATGGAAAATACTATTCATTTTAAATGTTTTGGGGATCTTGATTTTTCTCACAATCTATGGCTTAGCTTTAACAATTAAACATGCAGCACACTCTCTACCCTTAAACCGTTCGGGAAGTCTGTTAGGTTAGGAAAGTGAAGCTAGGAAACAGTTTTTCCCCCCCAATTAAAAAAAAATTTATTGAAGTATAGTTGACATATAATGTATTAGTTTCAGATGTACAATATAATGATTCAATATTTGTATATACTGTAAAATAGTCACTACAATAAGTCTAGTTAACATCCATCACCATACATAGAAAATTTTTTTTTCTTAATGAGAATTTTTAAGATCTACTCTCTTAGCAACTTTCAAATATGCAATACAGTAATAGTAACTACAGTTGCCATGCTGTATATTACATCCCCATGACTTATTTATTTTATAACTGGAAGATTGTACCTTTTGACCCCCTTCACCCATTTTGCCCATTCCATTACTCCCCAAATCTGGCAACTACCAATCTGTTCTCCGTATCTGTGAGCTTTGCTTTTTGGCTTTTTTGTTTTTAGATTCCACATATAAGTGAGATCATACGGTATTTGTCTTTCTGTGTCAGACATATTTCATTTAACCATAATGCCTTCACGGTTCATCCTTGTTGTCGCAAATGGCAAGACTTCATTCTTTTTTATGACTGAATAATATTTCTGTGTGTATCACATTTTCTTTACCCATTCATCCATCAGTGGACAATGACGTTTCTAATATCTTGGCTATTGTAAATAGTGCTGCAGTGAACATGGGGATGCATATATCTTTTTGAATTAGTGGTTTCCTTTTCTTTGGATAAATAGTCAGAAGTGGAATTACTAGATATGATAGTTTTATTTTTGAGGAACTGCCGTACTGTTGTCCACAGTGGCTTCACCAATTTACATTCCCATCAGTAGTGCACAAGGATTCCTGTTTCTCCACGTATTCTCAAACATTTGTTATTTGTGGTCTTTTTGATAATACCCATTCTGACAGGTGTGAGGTGATATCTCATTGTGGTTTTGATTTGCATTTCCCTGGTGATTAATGATGTTGAACATCTTTTCATGTACCTATTGACTGTCTGTGTGTCTTCTTTGGAAAAATGTCTATTCATATCTTCTGCCCATTTTTTAATCAGATTGTTCAGTTTTTTTGCTATTGAGTTGTATGAATTTTTTATATATTTTGGATATTAACCCCTTTCAGATACATGATTTGCAAATATTTTCTCCCATTCACTAGGTCGCCTTTTCATTTTGTTGATGATTTCCTTTGCTCTGCAGAAGCTTTTTAGTTTGATGTAGTCCCACTTGTTTATTTTTGCCTTCATTGCCCTTGCTTTTGGTGTAAGATCCAAAAAAATCATTGCCAGGACCATTGTCAGCGAGCTTACTGCCTGTGTTTTCTTCTCGGAGTTTTATGGTTTCAGGTCTTACATCAAGTCTTTAATCCATATTGAGTTAATTCTTGTGTATGGTGAGAAGAGACTCATCTTCATAAGAGTCTATTACATTTTGTTGATTATATTTTTGATCAGTATTCTCCTAAGAATGTAGCATGTAGAAATACCTGATATATATAAATATAGTGTACTGGCTTTGTATGGAAATAGCCCTTTAAAGACTACAGTTGCTGTTTTTGTTTGTTCATTTTTAAAGAATGGCTGTATCTGAACAACCAAATAGAATATGTGTTTGCTCCATATTGTCACAGCTTTAAACATTCTAAGATAAGATTTTAATAGACTTTGTGAAATCTCTAAATCTTGCTTTTAAACATCCTTGGCATTGGGTTAAGAATGTAACATCAGAGTTTGTGGAAACTTTTAATTTTTACTTCTTTCCCTCTATTTTTAGGTTAAAGCTAATGATTCTCTTTTCCATTTCTTTTCTTTTTTATATCAACTCTTTTGCAGTGAACTTAGGAGGACTTTTACTCCAGGCCCTCCTAGAATATTGGCCTAGGACACATGTGAATCCAATAGATGAAGAAGAAAATGAAGTAAACCATGGTTCGTGTTTTTATATCAGGATAATTGATTTAAAAATTACTCAGAAGTTAAGGATACTTAGATTGTGTGTTATCCTGAGAATGTTTTTTAAAAAAAATTATTTTAAGCATTTGCTAAAGTGTGACATAGTAAATATATGTGATGTGCCCAATTTACTGCCCTCCCTTCCACATCCTAGAGAACATCCATCCAGTCTTAACTGAGATTCCAAGAGAGCTTTTAATCAGTGAGATTCTATACACAAGATATATAGAATAAACCCTGTGTATTCAAATGACCTTTGTCCTTAAACGTAGGCAGCTTAGCAGGGTTATTCCAAAGATATTTCTTAGGGTATCCATGGACCTGCTGGATTTACCTCCAGTGCTCGCTAATTAACATCAGAAAGCCAGGTTTGTCCTTGTGTAGTCAAACTTCATGTTGGCTTGAACTGTAGATATTACCTAGTCTGATGATATACCTGATCTTGGCTCAAAAAATCAAATCCCAACTCAGAAGTGTCAGGGTAAGTGAATGAGTATGTGTAAAGAATTAATGTCATTGAGGGCATTGAAAAGCTTTGTGTGCCACAGGCAGTGGCAGTAACTTTCTCTGGGAAGCAGAGGAGAATTTGGCTCAGTTTCATTAAAGAAAGGGGAAAAAAAACCTTAAAATTTCACAACTCATATGTAACCTTGAGTCCCACCTACTGAGGACTTATCTGCTGAAGATTCTCTGAAGATTGCCCACTTACGGTGGTCAGCAGTGACGAGGACCTCCTGCCAGAGACTTTGTTCTGGCTGACTGATTCATCCAGAATGATTTTTGGAGTTTAAATCTGTTTTGCAAGGATGACATACCTCTCTCTCTGAAAGCCAGTCTCCTGATGTCCCTGTCATAGAGAGGGCACTGACCCCACCCGTGGTGTCATTTCTTTTGTCACCTGACCCACTTCATTCCCCTTTAGAATTGTACAGTGGGCTGTGAGCCAGAGAAATTCAGTGGAAATATCTCTTCACGGAGGATTGAGCAAGCTAAGTTCTGGTATGGGCTCTGCCATTTATCAGCCATGTAGCTATGGGCATGTCATTTCCTGTTCTTGGCTTGTCTTTCTCCATCTGTAACAGGACAGGGTGCCCTCAGAGGCCCAAGTAGCCAATAATAAATATTAAGTAATGAAAAAACAGTGGTACAGGGACTTCCCTGGTGGTCCAGTGGTTAAGACTTTGCCTTCCAATGCAGGGGGTGCGGGTTCGATCCCTGGTCTGGGACCTAAGATCCCACATGCCTCGCAGCCAAAAAACCAAAACATAAAACAGAAGCAATATTGTAACAAATTCAATAAAGACTTTAAAAAAATCAAAAAAAATCTTTAAAAACAAAACAAAAAACAGTGGCACAGAGTAGGAGTGGTGTGATGAATTGGGGGATTGGGATTGACATATATTTGCTAATATGTATAAAATAGATGACTAATAAGAACCTGCTCTATAAAAATAAAATAAAATAAAATTCAAAAAAAAAAGATCAAAAAAAACCCAAAACAAAACAGTGGCATAATCAGCACCTCTTGGATCCAAGCTTTGGTTGGGGGAATAAAGAAAAAGTCACGGGAAACCCCAAATCATCCTTAAAATCAAACTGGCATAGTAAAGGCAGGGCAGGAACCAGCCAGAGCTCAGGACACTGCACACTCTACGTGTCTGGTAATCTTCTGCTACACCTGCACCATGCTCAGTGGATACTCAAGAGCTGCTTAGATTATACTTGGGGAGCAGCTCAAGTATTCTGAGGCCTGTATTGTGTTGCAGGTGAGGGTAATAAAGATAAATGGGCATGGACCCTGCCCTTCAGGGACTGGCATTCTCGTTGGGCAAAGGGCCGCTTACATCAGCATTATGAGATCAGAGAGTAGGTGCTGTGAGAGAGGTTCTGAGAGCGCTGTAAGGTTGCAGAGGGCAAGACTGCTTCCAGATTCGTCAGGGAAGTGTTTATGCACAAGCTGGCACTTGCGTGGGGGTCAACAGCACTCTGTTCAAAAGATTACAAAGAAAGCGAGTGAAATGAAGTCTGCAGAGAGCAGTAAAAATGAGATTATGACCTCTTTGAGGTTTTGTTTTTCACTAATACCTCTGCCATTAGTTGTGGCTACCGTTAACCATGAAGTTTTTTCTGACAGAAATTTTTCTGAGCTCGGCATTTTACCGGCCCCATCCCATCCCCGCAACAAAAAAAGAGCAGATCATCGTTTATAAAGAGGCTGTCCTGTACTTACCTGTGGCTGAAATAGACGGTTATGTTTTTTGTTTCAAATCTCAAACATTAATCTCTTCTGTTAAAATCCTCTAAAATGTAGTCATTTCTCATGAGGTACATCCCAAGTTGCCATATTTCTTATTTTCAAGAATTTAACTTTGTTTTTTTACCTTTATTTTTGTCTCTGACTGACGTACAGGATTTTGACTTAAAAAATCTTGCAGTGGTTGGGCTCTGTGGAAACGAAATGTTTAGAGTCTGTGTTTTTAGCACTAACTCTGGATCCTGACACCATCTGTACCTTTTCCTAGTAAATGGGGAGCAGGAGAACCGAGTACAGAAGGGAAATGGCTATTTCCAGGTGCCCCCACACACTCCTGTGATCTTTGGTGAAGCTGGAGGTCGCACCTTGTTCAGGTATGGGTAAGAAGGGCTAAGAAGGCATCCTGTTTGCCAAGAAGTATTCATTCAAGCACATGTTTATTTTTAACTTCTAGGGGTGTCAGGGGTTTGGAAGCTTCTTCATCTCCATGACATAGTTAAGTGTCTGGTGCTATTAGACCCCATTCTAATTGCGAGCTGAGCCTCTAGTGTTAAAATGAAGTTGATACCTTGCCTTGAGGCAGCTTCGTAGTGGTTTCTGCAGGAAACCATCACCAGAAGTCCCTGCCCACAGGACAGAATCAGAACTTCCCTCAGGCTGGGCCAGGGGAGATGGACTGGGCTGCTCTTGGGAACTGTTGTGCCCAACAGTGGCCCGACCTGAGGCGTGAGGCAGTCCTTCATGAGGCCGTGCACGCAAGAGCTAGACTGGCTTCATCTCCAAGTTGCCAGCCAAGGCCCAGGGAGAGTCATGGGGGAAAGCCTACTAGAGTCTTCTGTAGGGCCAGAAGTAAGAAAAATGTTTGTCTTGCCCTTGAGGGCAGAATTTTCTTCCTTTATGATGGTTTCCTGAGAGTGGGGTTACCAAAAATAAACCTGACCCCCATTGTGTGTGGAGTGCCACACTCTATAGCACTGGCAGACGACCTTTCTCAAGTGCTTTGCCTACACCCAGGTTCCTATCCTCACCCAGGGAGTCAGGCAGCTGTAGTGTATGTCTGGCCTCAAAATCTGGGGGCCTGAGTTTTAGGTAAGCTTGCTCTCCCTCTTAGCAGAGTGAGTCATTCTGCCTGCCTTCACTTTATTCCCTCAGCTGTCAAGTGAGGGTTATCCTAAATGAACTCTATAACGGTCCCTCCCCCTAACGTTTATTGACAATGATTTTGGGATCTGTGCTTGTTTTGTCACTTACTACCTGATGGATTATGTGTAGGCTGCTCTGCCGAGACTCGGGGGGTGAGACTGAGTCCATGCTTCTGAATGAGACAGTGCCACAATGGGTAATTGACATCACTGTGGATGTAAGTATCCTTCATTCCCACTTTGCCCTTTTATTTTTTTCCAAATCATGAAGACAATTAAGAACTACTTTAGACTGTGTAATCTTTAATTAAAACTAGACTACCAAGTGGAATCCTCTTCTGCTTCCCTGCAGTTCCGAAGTTGCAGAAGAAGTATTGATAATTATTTATATATCTCTTTATGTCTTTAAATTACATAAATAATGTATGCTTATCAAAGAAAACAATAAATGAATAAGGTGAAATTCCCTTCCCTTTCCCAATCACTGTTTTTCTTTTATTCACTCCCTATTCTTCTTCCCAGAGGTAGTAAATATTAATAGTTTAATGCATAGCCTTCAGTACTTTTTTCTGTGTGTACACAAGCATATATTATTTGTGTATATATGTGTGTATGTATAGATCATTTTATTTTGCACAAAATCTACTATATCTACTGTTCTGCAACTTGATTTTTTTTTTGGTTTTTTTTCTCACTTAAAAATATATCTTGGACATTTTTTCATGTCTGTATATGGATCATTCCTTTTTAATGAGTGCAGGGTATTCCATTGTATAAATGTACCAAGATCTATTTAGCCAGTCCCTATAAATGGATATTTAGGTTGTACCCAGTGTTTTCTATTACAAACAAAGCTTCAGTGAACATCCTTGTACATACATCTTTGTGTACTTTTTAGGATAAATTCCTAGAAGTGGAATTGCTGGATCAAAGGGTATGCACATTTTAAATTTCGATAGATATTGCCAAATTGCCCTCCACAAAGGCTGTACCAGTTTACACTCTTACCAGCAGTGTGTGAGTGCCCAGTACCGCACACCCTCACCAATGCTGGATACTTCTAATCTTTGCTGAAAGATAGGCAGATTTGTTTTTATATAGGCAGATATTATCTCATTGTTTTAATGTTTTTTTTGTTTTGTTTTAATTTGTGGTGAGGTTAAGCATCTTTTCACGTTGGCCATTTTTATTTCTTCTTTTGCGAATTGCCTGTTTGTATTCTTTACTCAGTTTTCTATTGGGTTATTTGTCTTTCTTACTGACTTGTAGGAGTTGTTCATATTCAATATTAACCCTTTGACTATTATCGTGACTATTATCTTGCCTCTCAATAGAATTTTACTTTGTTCACGATGTCTTTTGGCAGGCAAAAAGTTTTAATTTTTATATGACCAGGTTGATCCTTTATGGCTCTGAGTTTCATGTCTTGCTTAGGTATTTCCCACTTCAAAGTAGCAAAAATGTTCTCTTGTATTCTCTTCTAGTACGTTTATGGTAATGGTTTGTGTCTAGATCTTCACTCTATTAGAATTTATTGTTTGGTGTGAAGTAGAATGCTAACTTTCTCCAAATGGATAGCCAGTGTGCCAACACAATTTATTGAATAATCTAAACTTTTCCTACTAATTTGAAATGCTATCTTTATCATATACTAAATTTCTATACACACATGGGTCTGTTTCTAGACTCTTATGTGCTGTTGACCTATATTTCTAAAGCCATATGAAAAGAGATTTAATCTCTAGAACCTGCAGAAAATTCATTTTCTGTCCCAGATATACCTCCAAGAACTTAAAACCGGTCTGACACCTGATAGATATTCTGTGGTCTTCTCTAAATCCGAGCTCCCCATAAACCACAACTTCCTTTGAGTGTTAAACTCACCTAGATGCATTGCTGACCTTAGGCCTGTGGCTTATTCCTCAGAGGAGACGTCCAGACAGGATATGACATGGAGGCTCAGAGAGGATTAACCCCCAGAGAAAAGATGACCAATTAATTTTACCTTCATCTAAGTATGTGGTTTACCTCATGGTGGACATCTAGGTGGTTGGCTGAAGTTTCCACTCATTTAAAACCTCAGACCTCACTCTGATGTCAGAGGAAAAGAAAGTGGGAGGACTTTGATTGGCCTTTTCAGTTGGATAATGGGCCTCACCAGCGTAGAGTGTATGGTTTTGCTCAAATGTGAATGTTGTGGGTTTCTCTCAAGACACTTAATTTTTTGTTTGGGCATTTTAATGTAGAATTCAGATTTTGGTTAGTATGGCTTAAAGAATTAAAATTTGTTTCCTTTTCATTCCTTGAATTGTTAATTGAGAAGATCCATGCTGCAATTTCCTATTGCCACTGACATTGCATATAATTTGTCTTTATGTATGTTTTATTACAAAATGAAACATTATACTTTTCTGATACCTTTTCACTAAGGCTGACGTAGATAATTTGATAGCTTATTAGAAATTTCAGGGGCTTCCCTGGTGGCGCGGTGGTTGAGAGTCCGCCTGCCAATGCAGGGCACATGGGTTCGATCCCTGGTCCGGGAGGATCCCACATGCCGCGGAGCAGCTGAGCCCGTGCGCCACAACTGCTGAGCCTGTGCTGTGGAACCTGTGAGCCACAACTACTGGGCCCGCGTGCCGCAACTGCTGAAGCCCACGCACCTGGAGCCCGTGATCCGCAATGAGGGAGGCCACTGCAGTGGGAGGCCCACGCACTGCGGTGGGGAGTGGCCCCCACTCGCAGCAACTAGAGAGGGCCCACGCACGGCAGCGAAGACCCAACGCAGCCAAAAATAAATTAAATAAATAAATGTAAAAAAAAAATTTCAGGGCTTCCCTGGTGGCGCAGCGGTTGAGAGTCTGCCTGCCAATGCAGGGGACACGGGTTCGGGCCCTGGTCTGGGAAGATCCCACATGCCGCGGAGCAACTAGGCCCGTGAGCCACAATTGCTGAGCCTGCGCGTCTGGAGCCTGTGCTCCGCAACAAGAGAGGCCGCGATAATGAGAGGCCCGCGCACCGCGATGGGGAGTGGCCCCCGCTTGCCGCAACTGGAGAGAGCCCTCGCACAGAGACGAAGACCCAACACAGCCATAAATAAATAAATAAATAAATAAATAAATAAATAAACCTAAAAAGTTTAAAAAAAAAAAAAAATTTCATAGACAGTCACTTTTAATTGTAAAATAACTGTTAACTTGTGGATAGTTTTCCTGTTGACATCATTTTAGTTTATCAGCTAATAGAAACTATTTTACCTTTTTTCACTTTTAATGTTTCAGAAAAATATGCCCAAATTCAACAAAATTCCTTTCTACCTCCAACCTCATGCATCTTCAGGAGCAAAAACCTTAAAAAAGTAAGTAAATGGAGTGTCGTGTGATACTTTGATCTAATTTATTGCCAGAGATTTTTAAAAACTCCTTATAATTGCTTTTATAGCACAGGAGGCAAGTACTAGATCTAAGGCTAATTTCATAATATTGAAAGTTTATATAATTTAACCATATACCAAGTACCTACTGTGGCCAGCTGCAGTTATTCAAAATAAGTAAAACATGGATTTTGTCTCTCATAGTTTAGGACACAATCTGTGTATAGTAACTGCTTTTATGGATACTTAGGGAATGACGAGTGTAGGGGAAAGAAATGAATTTTTGGCTGTAGCTTTCCAGAAAGCTTTCTTGAAGGACATGGAATTTGAGCTGGACATGTAAGGATGGAAAGAACTTCAAAAGAGAGATATTCCAGGTCCAGAAAATGGTTCGATCGGGGATGTGGAAGTAGGAGCCTGCATAAGATATTGAAATTGGCAAGAACCTATGTAGCTGCAGCATAGGCTGGAGGGGTGGCCAGGAGATGCTAGGAGGGAAGTCAGAAAGGACATTCAAGGTTTCACTGATGTGTATCCCAGCAAGTAGAATCAGCAGGACTTTAAAACCTTTTGTTAGATTTCCAAACATATGCAAAAAAAGAGAATAGGAGAATGAACCCCATTATCCCATCACACAGCTTAAATAATTCTCAACATATGGCTAAACATTTTGTTTCATCTATACCTCTACCTGCCCTCCCTCCCACTGAACCCACCTGCCTACACACACACACACACACACACACACACACGATTATTTTAAAGCAAGTTCTAGATGTCACTTCAGCTAGGTTTAATGACTGAAGTTCAGGATGGCTTTCAGAGTATGAGCCTCAGCTACTTGGTTTGACCATTATTAACTGTTGTCAGAGATACAGAAGTAGGTTTGGGGGTAAGGAAATTGCTGAATCTAGTTTTGGACATGTAGAGTTTGAGGTGCCTTTGGGACATCCATCTGGAGCTGCCTAGCCAGCTGTTGTGTTGGTAGGTCTGGAGATCAGACAGGCAGTTGAAACTCAAGGGCTTGGCTATAGGAGGAGGAAGCCTTGGGAGAAATGAGCACATGTATCATTGGAGCCTGGTGCACCAGGGGCTGCCTTCCCTTCCAGGAGCATTTAGTTTGCCCATGCTCTGGGAAAGTCTTTAAGGGAATAAAACCCAGAAGGCTATTCCTTATGTATATAGAAGGTTTAAGAGTATGTACTTAATCTCATTTATTTGCACATAATCTGTCTTGGCGATTCTAAAAATGGATTACGGCAGTGACTAAGAACATTTATTGGTTTATGTTTCTGTGGTGTGTTTTATCTTTGTCAAATGTTAACACCAAAAAATATGGAAGAGATAATATCCAGTGATCTCCTGATGTCACAATCTGCCCTTGCTTTTTACAGAGATAGACTCTCTGCTAGTGACATGCTTCAAGTCCGGAAAGTAATGGAACACGTCTATGAGAAAATCATCAACTTGGATAATGAGTCTCAAACCACTAGCTCTTCTAATAATGAAAAACCAGGAGAACAGGAAAAAGAAGAGGATATTGCTGTGTTGGCAGAGGAGAAAATTGAACTTTTGTGCCAGGACCAGGTAAGTGGACTTGAGGACACAGCCCCATTTTTTCCAGTGCTGGTGCTCAGAATTTCATCATGTGGTAGGATCGTAGTTTCCAAGTCTGTTGCCTTTGCGGGGCTTTTGCTTTTAGGAGCACTGGGTCTCTCCCACCTATTTGTGAGGCCCCTTCTGAAGGGCTCTATAGCCCACCCTAAAGCTTCCATTTATCCCTGGGGCAGTTTTCAGGAAAGGGACATGGAGACTTAAATGCACACACAGACAAATGTGGATGTGCTGGTGGCTTTTTTTTTCCTGACAAGAAAGACACATGCTCGTCTTTATTTGCAGGGCAGCATCTGCCACGTTAGTTTAAGATTTGAAGTGGAGGTGGGTGGAGCATCGGTGGAGATGTTGTAAATGAAGATGCACTCAAGGTATTTCTTCAGAGGAATGGCTGAACATGGCCTGTCTGGCCTAGCCACACAAGCTGCACATCTTACCATGCCCAGATCCGTGCCTGCTTGCAAGGCAGCTGTGTCAGCAAGAACAGGCCACCAGGCATGGGCGAGGAGAGTCCCAGAGTTAACGACAAAAGCCTTAGATATTAGATACCTTTTTTATTATTCATTTTTTGCTATTCAGGTTTTGGATCCAAATATGGACCTTCGAACAGTGAAACACTTCATATGGAAGAGTGGTGGTGACCTCACCCTCCATTACCGTCAGAAGTCCACGTGAAGGGTGGGCGAATGCTCCTGGGTATTCATTTACTGACCTTCCTCTATGGCCCCAAGAGTAGTCCTTCTAGGAAGCCCACTGAGCCCCAATGGGAACAAGACTTCAAACGGCCGATTTGGTATGGACTGAGATTCTCTTTCAATTGAAGTGACTAATCGAGATGTAATATAGAAACCAGTCTCAATGTGTAGATTAAGCTGTCCCCAGGAAGGCAGAGTGCCAGAGCAGAAGAGCCCCGAGCAGACTGTGTCTTGCGAGGTGTACAGAGAACTAACGACAGGCCAGCGCAGACTTTGCTTCCTCCTTTTGTTTCAAAGGACCCTATCTTGATCTGTTAGCACTTGTTAGAAACACATTGGTAGGGCCACATCTGTCACTGTGTTTCAACTCCAAACCCAGACTCTTGAGCTTTGCTAAGAGTACATTCCATTCACGCAGTACCTATGAAGGCTTTTTCCAAGTTTGTCATTAAAAAAAAACAAGTTGTTTTCACCATTTAAGACAGTTACTTTTAATAGGAATTTGCTGCTGCACAATTCGAGAGCCAGCCCATTTCATAATAAATGATTATTGTTGGGCTTGTTTTTAATATTGCATCTCAGATGTGTTCTTGTAGGAAAATCTGTTGAAATTCCAGGTGCTGGATCACAGCACTGGGACTGCCAGCCTAGAGTACGCCCAGCCTGTGCCCAGCGGTGATACCCCCATGGTGCCTGGACTGGGTGGCGGCCACAGGGAGGTGCAGCTCTCTTACTCCTTCCTCCACTGTGTCATTTTATTTATGGGCAAAGCCAGGTGACACCACAGGTTCTTGCTCTGGGTGAGCAGCGTGACACCATCAAAACTTAAGACTGTGATGAGATTTTAACTTCATTTAAATGCTACCTAATATTTATGGTGTCAGAGTAAAAGGGTATCATAGTGAGTTAATTTGATATTCACGTCCTGGAAGTATACATGTTTGTTTTTTCCAGTTTTATATGCAGGTTTTTGTTGTCGTTGTACCTGTATCCAGATTTCTTTTCACTGTTCTTTCTAACAATCTAAAGCTTTCATAGAATCATTTGGATCTTGTACAGAATATAACTTATTGGGGATAAATACTTCAACTTTTGGCAGAAAAAAATACTTTGGATTCTCCCCAAGGTCATTTGTATTTGGAATAGAACAATGGTCCACCCCCATAAAACTACGTAAGACAAGCCTCCTGGATGAAGCCAGAAGCACAAGTGCCTTCAGAGGGCAGTTTATTCCAGTCCAGTTGCCTCCCCAGCGTGGCCCGTCCCCACAACAGCAGGGACTGGGGAGGGGGTGGGGAAGGTTTTTTCTTTTCTACGCCTTCACAGGTTCAGCTGGAGGCAGCTGGTGGCCTGAGTCCAGACCTCACTATCTGAGATATTCCGACCGGCACAACCGTAGAGACAGGGTTTCCTCACTGCTGGTCAGCCTCCTTTGGAAAGTGGGCTGGTCACTGCCGCCACATTTTGAAGAAGTGCGCAAAGACACGCCACATCTCCAGTGAGCCTGTCTCCCTTACGCAGAGAGCAACCGGCTGTTTTTAAAAATCCTTTCTATCTGTTGAATACAATAGTGCGCTTTTGGTGCACATTTTTTAGCAATAGTTGTGAATTAACGGCAAAAAAAAAAAAAAAAACTCATTTACCAGCCCTCAGTTGTGTTTTCACGAGGGGCCCTTGGGCAGAAGGAGTGGGCCTCGCTGGGCCATGCTGCCCTGTGTGCCGAGCCTCGAGGGGCGGCTGTGCTCCCTTCCCGTCATAGATCTCACCCCCAGCATGGTTGTGGTTTTTTTTGTTGTTCCAGTCAAACCAGTAATAGTTTCCAGAAAATCTTGACAGTCTGCAATGCCAAAAGGGTAAAAATCTGTATTTCACAGTTGTATAGAATAAAGGCTTTAGTTACAATATTTCAAAGTGTAGTACACATTTATTTTCACTTGTCATTTTCCTTCATAGCAGATTACAGAGAAAGGAAGAAACTTCTGGTTTTGTTTACCCTGGAAATAATTAGCATTGATATCCATTTTATCCCCCAATATAAGGAGGGGAGTGTGTGAAAGTGAGGGAGGGAAGAACCAGGTCCCTTGGGTGAGGGTGACTCTGGGTCGGACTACCAGGCTACAGTGAAGGGAAGCTGGCCTCAGAACAGGCCCTTGGTGATTTCTACTTCCTGGATTGCTGCAGGCAGACACTGGGCTCCCAGACAATCCAGGAACCAGGCTCCAGCACTGGCTTTGGACACAATGCCTCCCTGTTCTGCAGGCTTATCAGCTGCTCTGGTAGACTCGACAAAGACTTGCTTTTTAAATGTAGTCACAGTGCTAGAAGCGAAGTGTTTGCTGGTTTGGGGCCCTCCCTCCATATACTTGGTCTGTGCCCCCCAGAGCAGACAGTCCTTGTCCTATGAGCCTAAGAAAGCTCTGAATTCCCTGTAAGTGCACACATTCCAAATCAAATGGTAAAGGTGGGACTTTCGACTGGGCCGAGGCTAGAAGGCCAGGCCAGAAGCAGCTTTCATGGTACTCAGCAAGGGCTGTGGGAAGGTGAGGGACTCTAGCCAAAGAGGAGAGGACTTCAAGTGATGAGGGGCCATCCCTGGATGGAGCCCTCCTCTTCCTGCAGGAACAAGGCGGAGCAAAAGACCCAACCTAGTCTTAGCCTCCCAAGGCACTGGAGGTGAGGGGAACAGCCCTCTCCCGTACTATAGGGAAGAACAGAAGGGCCCTTACTTAATCTTGTCCAGGCCTCTCATTTCCCCTTGGAGTGGGAGCTGTGTGTAAAGAACTCCAGTCGGGAGGACTGGCTGAGAGTCTGCTTAGGATGGTGAACTTAAATTTGTAACTCTTACTCACCACTGGGGCTGGCTGGATGACTTGTATATTTAGAAGAGATGGTTGTAAAAGTTTGGGAGCTGACAGGAGTCACAACTGGGGACACTAGGTCTGTAGGGTGTAGACGGTGGGGAAGAAGAAGCATCGTGGTCCAAGCACAGGTGAGTGTGCTGAAGGGCCTAGAATTTCCAACCATCCTCCCTCAGAAGAGGTGGGCAAGTTCACTGCCTCTCCTCCAAACATGGCTGGAATGTGCAGGCAGCATGAGCCAACTGTGCAGTGTAGCACAGAGTGAGACAGTAATTGGAGTGGCAGGGGTCCCCAGGGCTTGGGGGTGCCTTCCATTACAGATAGAGCTGGCTGAGCTCTGTGGAAAGAACCACTGCAAGCCCTACAGAGCGATTAGGCAAACACTCCACACCAACCCCTTTGTCCCTCACCCCATCTTCACACCTGGTGGCGCCTGGACTCTGCTACCTTCTGTGCAGCCACAGTGACCAGAGCAGGAGCAAGCAGTGGGTACACGGCCAAAAGATGCCCTTCCCCAAGGCCTGCGGCCTCCTCTTACTCTACCCACTGAAGTTCCACGCCCTACCCAAGCGGCAAAGAATCCTTTGCTCTCCTACCCTAGCTCCTGGAAAACTTATTTAACCTGGGTGCTACTCCCAGCCCCCTACTACCCAAAAAGTACTTGAGATTCTCAAACAAGTGGCCAGTTCCCCAAAGGCAGGACCATCAGGCAGAATGAATGCTGGGAGGTCACCTCTTGGAGACCAGTAGGGTCTGAGTGGACACAAGCCACACCACCCCCCACCCCCGTCAGCAGCAGCCTAGGAAGCGTAATGCAGGGGGCTTGGCCACGCAGTGTGGCCTGAGCTGCCTCCCACTTCTGGGCCTCATGAAATGCCATCAGAGGCCCTTCTTGGAGCCTGGGGTGTTATTTTGGGGTGGAGAGCTGTGCCTGGCTGGCTGGCCTCTCAGCCTCTGCCCCGAAATCTAGGCTCTCTGTGCTTGCTGGCTCCTCCTCAGCCTGGGCTTCGAGCAGCTCAGCGGACAGCCCATCTTCTGGTGAGGCTGCAGAGGTGAGGCTGTCGGGCAGTGTCAGCTGAGGCAGGTGGTCCGCCTGGGCGCCTGGGCTGTCTGGGAAGGAGACCTCAAACTCTGACCCAGACCAGGTGGCCTCACCTGAAACACACGGGGTGGGGCTGAGGAGGCCCACAGACCAGGGCCAGTGTGGCCTGGGGCAGTAACCCCGCTGACCCTCGACTCCCACCCCCAGCGTTGATGGGGGATGGGCGCTTTACCGTACAAATGCCTTGATGCGGCTGCAGTCCACCTGCAGGCCAGCCTCTAGCCCAGCTGAGAGACTCAGGGCCGCCTTCCCCACAAGCCGGGGCCCTTCCCAGAAGGCCTCCGAGGGTGCCGGCCGGCCACTCACCGCCACGCTCACGAGAACCCCTGCTGGAGCAGACGTCCTCCGGCCCTGAGGCTGAGACCGCAGTGGAGGTCAGCTCTGTGGAGGAGGGCAGGCCAGACCAGGCGCTGGCATTGCTGCTGTCCAAGAGGGAGATGCCGGACACGTCCAGGAAGCCTAGGGGAAGGTGCGCAGTTCTCTGCCAGAACAAAACCCTGACCGCTGGAAGGCCAGCGCCCTGGGCTCACGGCGCCCTATTCCTGGGGCATCTGGCCCGGCCAGAGACTGTAACCTCCTCAGCCCGTGGCAATGCCCCCAGCCAACCCCAGAGGTTCCCCACTGCCGGTTTCTGAGGAAAGAAAGGGGCCTGGGGTTGGGTATCATGGGAATAGCCCAGTGGCAGAGGGCCCAGACCCTGCTCTGTGCCCAGTGTGCTGTGTGACCTTGAGCAGGCCCCCTCTCTCCTCTGGACAGCACTCTTGCCATCTGTATACTGATTGGATCACCTGCAGTTATCTTGGCGGATATCAGATAGGAGGGCTCAGTGGGTCTGCCGAAGTCCAGCCCAGAGCTTGGGACCCGCTCCGGCACAGGGCTTGCAGGCCCTCAGCTTCCTCTCAGCCTGCTCAGTACCTGGGTCCATGACTCGCTGCAGTGGAGGCGGAGGCTGAAGAGGGATCTCCATGGAACGGGGAAGGTCGCCAAGGTCTGGAGTGCCATGGCCAGGACTCTCAGGCCCAGGGAGCTGTTCCTCCTTGGAGGAGCCAGGTGCCTGCAGCAGGGCCTACGGGGAGCCAGGGAAAAAAAGGAACAGGAGAGGCCTGTTGGACAGGGTAGTCCAACCTAACCGCCAGCTCACACCCACCAGGCGCACCGCTCAGCCCGAGGGAGCAAACAGCCCTGGGCATCTGCCGCTTCCTCTGCAGCAGATGTGAAGTCAGGCAAGAGGGGCCTGGCTGGCCTCCCGTGCAGTGTGGACATGGACTCGGGGCATGCTTCCCACTCTGCTGAGCAGCCCCAAGGGCCCACCTGACGGAGCCCCATCCATGACCCACAGGAAGAGTCCATGCCTGGAGAGCAGTCCCCAAGGGCCCCCGTGCAGACCCCAGGCACCAGCCCGATGCCCAGAGGCACTTGGGGGACCTCTCAACAGCCACGATCTGGCTGCAGACCCAGACAGACACCCAGCCCCTGGCCTAACTTTACCACAGACTCACAGAGGCACAGAACAAGGCTCTGTCCACCTCTGAGCCTCAGTTTCCCAGTCATGAAATGAAAATGACAACCAGTGCCTCACTACCCTCACCTCCAGACCCAAGTGGCAGAACCAAAGTAGGTTCCACTGTCCCAGGATGGGCCCATCTGCTCCCACTGGGTCCCACAAGCAGATGGGCCTCCCAAGGGCTCTGCAGGCAGGTCCCCAGTGAGGACAGCCCCCAGTGTCCTCTCTTCCCAGCTGCAGGCCCTTCTGCCCACATGAAGCTCCCCTCTCGCCACAGCTGGCAGGTGCTCCCCACATACCTCCACATAGTCACCCTGCCTGGAGCCTATCTCCAGGCCAGAAGGGGCAGGAGAGTCCTGGGGGGTGGGTCCAGGTGGTGGGGTACCAGATGGTGGGGCACCAGGTGGCGGAACACCAGGTGGCTTCTTGTGGTGGCTGGGAGGCTGGGTTGGGATCCGATGCAGATACCCGTAGCCGATACCACAGCCCAGGCTGCCGAAGACCAGAAACATTCACTCCAGGGCTTGTCCCACAGCCCTTCCTATCACTGCCACCCCCATCCACCAGCAATGGGGGGGCCTCATGGACCAACTGTCAGCCTCAGGATCCCTGGGCCCAGGGCCCAGCCCTCCATCCCCACCATGGGACTCCAGGTCCATGCCCAATGGCCAGGGTCCCCCACGGCCCCACCAGGGCCCCACCCTGCAGCCCTGCAACCCCAGGAAATACCTGCCCTCTCCACCCCAGGCTGCATTGGGAGTGACAGTCACATCCCGGCAGGAGTCGGACTCGGAGTTATAAACCATCAGCTTCAAGGGCTTCCCCTCATGGGACTCGATGAGCGAGAAGAAGTCCTCGGACTACGACAGACACATGGCACCTGAGCCCTGCTCCCACCCTGGGATGGGAAGCCTCACAAGACGCTTGTCATGGACAGCACCCATCTCTCCACACCCCATCCAGGGGGCCGGGGGGAAGGCCATGGTTCCTTACCTCCTGGAGGATCTGGTCTGAGCCAACCACGTAGTCGGTGTAGGGGCGCAGGCCAGCGAGGAAGGCAGGGGAACAGGGTTCCACATCCTGAGAAAAGAATCACGAACTATCCAACTATCGGCCTTGCTACTGGGGGGTGGCAGGTGGGAAGCTGCCTCTCCAGGAGCTGCCTTTCCACCTGTCCTCTGTCCCCAGGCCAGGACCTCAAGCCCAGACTCTCCCAGCCCAGCCCCTGGTTCCCCTGCCTCCCCCAGTCCACAGCCTGTCCAGCAGAGGGCAGCACCGTGCCACAGGCAGGAGCTCCCGCATCTGACCACTTAGGTCCAACTCCCAGCTCCACCAGCGGCTAGCTGGGGCGCTGTGGATAAACACTTAACCCCTCGGCCTCAGTTTCCCCACAATTAAAAGTGGGATATGTAGGACTTACTCAACGGTTGCTGAGAAGATTAAAAAAAATAATATATGCACAGAATGAAAACCACACCTTGGCCCACAGTAAGTGCCCAACTGCATTGTTGTTATGGCTGCGGGCACAGAACTGAAGACCCCTGGGGTGGCGGGTAGGGGGAGGTTGAAGGAGAGGGTGGTGAGAAGTGGGTACGAGGATTGCCTTCTCCCTTGGAAAGTTCCACTACCCAACCCCCAGTCTCCCGGGAAATATAGAGGGATTTGCATCACCACCCCCATTGCACTTATGGACAAACTGAGGCTGGCTGAAAAGGTTGAGAAGGCTCCCGTGAGGAGTCAGTGAGCAATAGAGGGGGCTAGAAACCAAATCAGCCAATTTCCAGCTCAGGGCACCCTCTGTCCATCAAGCCATAGGACCGAGCATTCGAGAACTCGGGCCCCATCAGTGACTGTGCATGTCACGTGTGCATGTGTGTCTGTGAACGAACACTAACAGCAACATCTGTGACAACTCAGTCACGGAGATTCATTAAGGTTCAGACCCTAGGCACCAGCCCAGTGCCCAAAGGTGCTCTCAGGGGACCTGCCAAAAAAAACCCAAAATATACTGGTATATCCTAGAGCAGCGGTCCCCGACCTTTCTGGCACCAAGGGCCAGTTTTGTGGAAGACAATTTTTCCACGGACGGCGGGGGTGTTAACGGTTCAGGTGGTAACGCGAGCGATGGGGAGCGGCAGATGAAGCTTTGCTCGCTCACCTGCCGCTCACCTCCTGCTGTGTAGCCCGGTTCCTAACAGGCTGGGGACCGGTACCGGTCCGCGGCCCTGGGGTTGGGGACCCCTCCCCTAGAGTATACCAAAAAAACCACTCTTCTAGATAAAGACTAAAGCAGCAGCAGCAGCAGCCTTCTGGCAGTACAACCAAGCTTCCAGCAGATGGCGTCCCCACCTTTCCAAAGAAGAAGCCAACGTCTAGAGGGTAAGAAAATGCCCAAAGTCACAGGGCACTGCTGGGCTGAGAAGAGTTGCCCTCTTTGGGACACTGGAGAGAGGAGACCACACCCTGCCCTTGGGACCCTCTAACAGACCCACTGCCTGCTGGCCTCTCCCGGGAGGCCCCCACCCCACACCCATCCCATACGCCCCGCCCACTCACCAGCACATGCCACACGTGCTCGCTGGCCCTTCGGAAGCTGCAGAAGCGCACGCTGGCGCCCAGCAGGCCCTGGCCGCCCCACATGTTGCTGGGCACCACCTCCACCTCGCGCACCTTCATGGTCTTCATGTTGAATACCTCCAGCTTCACCGGCTTCTCCACGTTGGCCTTCAGCAGGGCCTTGAGCATGTCATTCTCCTTGTTCTGCAGGGGCAGCGGGGCTGACTCCCGGACCCCCACACACACCCGGCCGGGCCCCCCAGACAAGTCTGGGTCTGAGATGGGGCAAGGGCCTTGGTGGCTGGGCTGGGCCTGCAGCCACTGTGACCCCCAGCACCCCCAAGCCCTGCTAAACCTTCCTCCTTAGGTCCCCCCGGAAAACACAACAAAGTAAGCAAAGAGCCCCCGGGGTCCAGAGCACTGCAGCACTGCCCACTCTGAACTGCCCCTTCCAGAGCTCCCACACCTCTCAGGCCCCTCTGGGCAGGCCCCGTAGGCCTTGCAGCCAGTGCCAGGAGTCCACCTGCTCCAGACCACCCCTGAGAGCCCAGGAGCTGAACTCCAGGCAGGGCCCCCATCAGGCTCAGGAAGAAGGGGAGATGGGGCTCAGCCTCCCTTCAGCAGAAAAGGGAGGCAGGAGCAGGGCTGGGGCCCCTGTGGGACAGCAGGAGACACACACAAGCAAAGCAGAGGCAGGAGGGGGGCCTCACCAGCCTTGAGTGCCCAATGGTGATGATGAAGTCGAAGTAGGGCTCCAGGCCTGCCTGCTGGGCGGGGGAGTTCTCCTGCACCTGTGGTGCACAGAGGCCACGGTCACTGCGCCGACCCCGGGACTCTCCCAGAAGCCCCCAGCCGTCAATTCTAGAAACCATCACCACTCCCCGTGTCCCGGCGAGGACACAGACTCCAGCATGAACCGTTCCAGGCAGGCCACACGTCGGCATGGTCAAGGTTCACTCCATCCTCTCTCACTACCTTCCTGGGCACAGGTTTTCCTCTTTCGGAAAACAACTCTTTCCTGATCATGATCCACAGATGCTTCCAGAGACGCCTCATAGGAGAACCCAGAGCAGTAGGCCACACGGAGACAGGGTGACACAGATGGCTGCCCCAGAAGCCTGGGCTGGGGCTGCTGGAAAGCCAGAAGGGTTTACCAGAAAGGTTTAGATGTGGACAGGAAGGGAGTGCCCCAGGATGGATGGAGCCAGGGCCGTGCCCAGAAAGTGAGAGTGCAGAAGGCAGCCTGTGGCCAGATCCCAGAGGGCCCCTGACCCTGTGGTGACAGATCCAAGCCCAGTCCCGCAGGTGGGGCGATAGGAGCTGTTGAGGAGGGGTGGCTGAGGAGAGCAGACCCCAGGGTCTGGAATGAGCCTGAGCCAGGGAGCCTGGTGAGCAGCGCACAGTCCCCTCACCATCCAACCTCCCCCCACAGGACAGCTCCTCCAGGAGCCATTCCCAGCCCAAGGGGCTCCTGCCCTGCCCTCAGCTCCCAAACTCCCTGCTGTCTCCAAAAACACCACAACCAGGCTTGCAGCTATGGTGGAAATCCATCTCAAAGGCCCCATTCACAGAGCTTTGCTCAAACAATGCAGCCTTTATCCCCAGGTCTGGACCGAAGATGGGCCCCACACCCTCAGGCCTTTGGCTGTGAGCACTTGATGCCCTGCTGGTCAGGCACCAGCCAGGCCCCCAGCCCACAGGGCACAGGGCTCATGTGGCCTCAGGTTCTGGATGCTTCCTTGAGGGAAAGGCCCCCATGGCTTCTGCCACCCACTAGCCCCTCCAGTCTTGGAGTCCCCAAACTGAAGGAGAGCTTACCGCTGAGGCTATGGATCAAGGCCAGTTCGCCCCTGGAATCAGGGCTCCCTCCAGGCAGTGGAACCAACGGAGCCCCGCCTTGCCACCTCCAGAAGCTGCCATGGCTTCCAGTGAGAATGAGCCCAGAAACCAACTCCAGCCCTAGTTGGCCTGGCCCAGAGGGCAGCTGCTTGGAGCCTGCCCCTCCGTCCCTTCAGGGGGAAGCTGGGAAGAGGGGTCTTTTGAGAATCAGAGGACAGGTCGCCAGGGAGAGCTGGCGGGGAGCTGCCCCTCCCTGCTCTGGGCCACTCCACCTTCCTCGGGTAAGGCCCCCACTCCAGAGGCTGGTTGCCCTCTACCCTCCTCAACAATGTGTCTGCCAACCTCCATCATTAATGAGGCTCAGAGGCTCGGGCCCCCAGTGCGCAGGCCCAGCCCTCTCCCAGCCCACCCAGCGCCTCCGCCTCCCCTCTCCTGTGGCCTTGTCCTCAGTCTGGCCTTGTCAAGGCCCCTTGCTGTGGGCCTTGTCATCACCCACTATGGCTCCACAGCGGAAATCACCTGCGGTGCTGCCCACCGCACCCCCGGCCCCGCAACAAGCGCCCCCTCTGTCTGGCTCTCCCTTGGGAGTTCCCATCACCCCAGATCCCGCAGCCCCACAATGAGTGCTGCTTTCATAACACTCCCCCCGCCCCCTGTATCTCCCATCAGGGCACCTAGAGTGATTAACAATGATGGCAGTTTATGCCTTCTGAGGCTTGGCTGGGTGCCAGAAGACTGCACCACCTGCCTTCCCTGTCATTTAACTGTCTCACTAACCCCAACTGACAGGGGAGGAAAAGCACTCAGTTATTCAGCAACAGCCTGACCCCAGGAAATCCGACCCAGAGTCTGCTCCTGTCCACTGCCGAGGACAGTGACTTCTCCACCATGCCCAGCACACCGTGGGAACGCCAATATTTAGAGAAGGCAGCACACTTGCTCTTCGGTTTTTTTAAATGTTTAGGAGGCAATGTCACACCTCCACTTAAAACCTCCCAATGGCTCCACAGCTCAGCATAAAATCCTAAATCCTCAGGACAAAACGCAAGGCCCCAAGCAACCTGGCCTCATCCTTTAGCACTCTCCTCGCATGGGCCACGCCATCCAAGCACACCAACCCCACCTCCTTGCTTCTCCTCAAGCCCAGCAAGCACAATCCCACCTCAGGGCCTCCCTCTGCCCAGAACGCTCTTCCCCCAAATATCTGTATTGTCCACTCCTTACTTCCTTCCAAGGTGTCTGTTGAAACGTGACTTGATCAGAGGCCTTTCCTGACCCCTGTATACAAAAGAGCACCCACTCATCACTCTGGATTCCCTCACCCTGCTTTATTTTTCTCGCTAGCAATGATCACCACCTACCATATATTTCTATTTCCTGTCTGTCTCCCTTCCTTCTCTGCTGGCGTCCAAATGTAAACTCCATGAGAAAAGGGACAATATCTTTTCTGCTCACTGCTTTATCTCCGGTGCCTGTAACTCTACCTGCCACAGTGTATGTGCTCAAAATCACTGTTTTGGCTATAAGGATATAGTGTACAATGCAGGGAATATAGCCAATATTTTACAATAACTATAAATGGAGTATAACCTTTAAAAATTGTGAATCACTATATTGTACCCATATATAATATTGTACATCAACTAAATAAAGCTACACGTATGAAACGGGGAAAAAAAAAAAACTGTTTTGTGAATGAAGACCTCCAATTCCCCAGTCTCTCCATTCTGTCCCTCTCCAACAGGCCTTTCCCATCTTCACTCTTACCATCACCACTATCACCACCGTCACCACCACCACCCCACCCCCGCTTGTCGATATCCTCAATTTGCCTTCCATCAAACCTGTTGGAAGACTCTTCTGGCTGCATGCATTTCACTGTCCACCTTTTCTGTCCAGTGCCTCACCATGACGTCCACTAGGGAAAGCCCACCACCAAGCACAGATTCTGTTACCTCTGGGTCCTGAAGCCATCCTGGCTTTCCTTTTAGGAAACCTCTTCTTTAGCTGCCCCCCTCCCCCATAGTTGTTAACAGAGCCTCCCATCACAATACAGAGACGGCTCAACAGCCAGGCACCAAACTGACAAGCCTGTCTGCCTACCCCCATCTCTGCCGCCATCCACCATGCACAAGGGAGAAGAGAGTCCTGCCCCGCGGCGCGCCGGGGACAGACACTCTCCTGCCCCTCTCATCTCTGTTACAGCCCCTCCTTCTCCGTAGTACAAATCACCCCAAATCTCCATCTTGCTGCGGGCCCCTCTCCTCACCTTCAGGCTCTAGGAACCCACTCCATCTCCACTTTCCCCGGGACTGCTCATCCAGACCTCTGTGGCAACACCGAAGGCACATTCTCAGCCGCGGCCTTACCGCGCTTCTCCGCAATGTTCCACAGGGGAGCCCTCCCCCCACCCCCATCCCCCGCAAACTCTCTCCCAGAGCCCTCTGCCGCGTTCTCTTGGCTCTCCCGCTCCCACTTTCCCGGGCTGGTTCTCATCGGTCTTCGACCCCACCACAGGCAGGATGCGCGCTGGCAGGCTCCCCCGCAGCTGGCGTCCACTCGGTTACCCCGACCCCTGGATCCAAGGGCGGGGACAGCCGGGCCCTGGGCTTAGCTGGCTCTCTCCCCAGGCCCAGTAACGAGAGCAGTGCACAACAGGCGATCATAAATGTGATCATGCAAGTGCAGAAATGCGTCCCGACTGGACCTGGTGCTTTCACTCTTCACCCGGGAGAAGTGCCATTCCGGGGCGGCCCGACCCGACCAGGAAACGCTCCAGCTTCCTGCAGAGCTGGCACTTGGGGCTGGCGCCGGGCCGACCCGCGGCCGCATACGGGCCGGGGCCCAGGAGTGCCGTGGCGCCATCTCTCGCCGGCGGCTCCTACCGGGAAGGGGCATCGCTCTCCCCCGGGCGGCCGCACTAAGGCCGGGACCCCGCCTCTACCGCCCCCGGGCCGGTGATCGGACGTCCCCCGCACGCTGGTGCGGACGCCATGCCAAGGCCACCGGTGCCGCAGGGGCCACTCACCCCGTGCAGGTGGAAGCCCTCGGCGCCTCCCGCGGGCTGCTCGGCGCTGGCGCCCATGCCCATGGCCACGGTCGGCTCGGGCGCCGGTGCCCGGGACCGCGGCACCACCAGCGCGTACTCACCCTCTCGGCGCTCGACTACCCGCGCCTTGTCACGTGGGTGCCTGGTCACGCCCACCCTTAACTATGACGCCCTTAGAGAGCGGCCTGCTGCCCCGTTTCCAAGGACGCGCGCTCCTCCAACTGCAGGCCGCGAGAGGCGCGACCGGGACCCTGACTCGGGAATCCCCCTCCGCGAGGCACCACCAGACCCGGACTCGGAGCCGCGGGTGCCCGGAGATGAGCAGCAATGACTCCTCCCTTATGGTGCGTGGCCCGGGCACTGCCCAGCCGCTCCCTCCGGGACTCTCCGCCCTTGGCCCGGTGACCCCCGCGCCTTGCAGCTCTCCTGTTACCTCTCTGACCGCTCGTGCTGCCTCCGCCACCCGCCTTTCGCTGTCCCCGGCCGCTTCAGGCTGTCTTCGTCCCTTCTCGCCTCACTCTCCGTGGCAAGCGCATCCTCTCTGGTGTTCTCTGAGCCCACGGTCATCATCCCCACCCAGTCCTATCCCCGAGCTCCCCAAACCAAAGCATAAAAACCCATCTCCATCACCTAGCCATTATCTCCCCTTCCCCTGTCTGTGCCTCTTCAACTCAGTGGATCGCACCACCATTTGATCCCCCAGCCTTTACTCTTTCCCATACTCATCTCCAGATCCTGTCTATCGGCAGGAAGTATCAGCTCCTAAATGTCTCCTGAGATCACCCACTTTTTATCTCCTAGTCCAGGATCACCACCATCTCCCCTCTGGGCACCTGCAACAGTCCCCCTCCCAACTGGTTTCTCTGCTTCTGCTCTCTTCAACAGCAGTCCCCCACCGCCACCGCCACCACCACCAACATCCACGACCACCCCAACACACACACACACACACACACACACACACAAGCCAGAGTGTTTTCAAAAACACACACCTGAATACATCCCCCCCCCCCCACTCACAACGCTTAAAACCATTCCAGCTGCTTCCTATTACTCTCAGGATGGTGTCTGGGCTCTTTCGTATGGCCCACAAGGCTGTTCACAATCCAACCACATCTATCCCCAACCCCAGCACCCACAAACCTTAGGGGAAGTGAGACTTCGCTTTGAAATCTCAGCGCCTCTTATTGCGTGACCTTTGTCAAGCCACAGCCTCCATGGGCTTTGGCTTCCTTAACTGTGAAGGATATGGAGAGGATAATGCATAGATGATGGGCATAAAGCCCTTGGTACACTTCCCCACAGGTGGTTAGCTCACAATAACTTGTACCTCTAAGTACTGGCGTCATGATTCTTATTATTGGTCCTCTTTCTTCCCTCTTATTCCCTTCCTAAGGCAAAATCTGAGTTGAACTCCCCATCACATTAGAACCAGAATCTGTGGTCAATTCCAAAACAAACATCTCCAAACTCCTTCCCAAGAAAACTGTATGGAGCTGTTCCTGGGGCTGGGGAGGAATGGGATGAGGCCTGAATATTCTTTCTCTTCTCTTTACAGAGCTGGAAGAGGAGCAGGGACTAGGGGAGGGAGCAGGTCAGAACAGAGACGGAAAAGGGGCTGGGACTATTGCAACTGTGTCTTCCTCCTCGCAGGCTGGGATCATTTATTACAGCCAAGAAAAGTACTTCCGCCATGTGCAGCAGGCCGCGGCCGTGGGCCTGGAAAAATTCAGCAATGACCCAGTGCTGCAGTTCTTTAAAGCCTATGGAGTCCTCAGGGAAGGTAGGGACTCGTCAGTGTTGCCTTCTGACCTTAGGCACTAGCCCAGCACTAACGTGCCGGCTCCACCTGGATGCCTACTTCTACCCCAATCATGTTCCCATGGAAAAAGTCTTACACTCAGTAGCTAGATTCCCAGGTTAATCCACAGAGTGTAATCCATATCTAGTTGACTTTTGAGACCTCAGAGACCTCACTACCCCTGCTCTGCACCTCAGTTTCCCTATCTGTAAAATGAGTGGGGGAAAAGATGACTGCAAGATTATTGAACCAATCCCAGGCTTGGAAACTGAGAGCCAGTAGTGCAGAAAAGGAGGAAGTGGTAGGTGTGGCCACAGGCAGGTGTGGGACAGGAGCAGGGAGAGGAGTGGGGCCCATGGAGGTGCGACTCACTGACATTTAGAAGGTCGTCCTGGGCGGGGGGGCCAGCTGAGCTGCCCATGGCCAATGTCAGTGGACATGGAAGGAAAAATATAGCTGAGCAGCTAACTGGGAATGCACAGAGGTCCTTCTTCAGAACCGACCTACAGGAGTCCTTGTGAATACTCACAGGTACATCTCTCAGCTCCAAGTCCTCCATCCCCTGGCAGCCTGGACCATGGCGCCAGCAGCCCTTTCAGGAAGCTTCAGTCTTCAGGGAACTTGGGCCACTAGTGACCTTTTGGACCAGTTAGTCCAAGTCTTGGGTCAGGTGGTACCAAGCCTTGGGTCAGCCCTGTGTCTGCCATGGAGCCTCCTGCCCTCTGAGCATGGAGCCCCAGAGCATAACCACTTGGGCTGTCTTCACAGAGCGCATCCAGGATGCCATCAGCAGCCTAGAGAGCATCCAGAATCACCCAGACGTGTCCCTGTGCTCCGTCATGGCTCTCATTTATGCTCACAAGTGCTGTGAAACCATCGGTGAGTGCAGCCATGCTCAGCCAGGCCTGGCCCAGCGGGGAAAAGAGAGCCCCACTCCAGAGATATAGCCCCTCTCGGGCTGCAGGAGGTGTGTGCACCCGAGACTGCAGATGCTGTGAAGAGTGGTTCCCCTCCCCTCCCCATGGAGACCTCAAAGAAGGCCCAGGCCCAATTGAGTGAGAGCCACAGGCAGAAAGCATGACAGTGGGAGGGGTCCTCCTTCCACATCCCGAGAGCTGGTGAGACACCCTGCTTTCCTTTGCCAAGATCTTGTCGAGAAAAACCAAGCCAAAATAAAAAATTCTACCCCTCATCTCCACCTCTCCAGAGTCAGGAAGAGATTCCAAGAGACTATGTACAAACTACAAGTTCCCCACCTGGAATGGATTGTGGGCCTGAGGTGGGGGGTTCAGGTTTGATCTGTCTGCCCAGCAAACTGCTGGGCACAGAGGAGAAAAGGTAAATCTCAGCCAGCAAACCCAATTCCAGGGCTGGGCAGCTCCTGTGGCATCACACGGGCCAGTGTTCCTGGTTCCCAGGCCCTGGGCTGTCGTGTAGCCGGCTCCGTGTGTTGAGGGAGGCCCAGAGCGTGGAGAGGCAGGGCCAGACAGACCTCCCCATCCTAACTTGTCCCCTTCCTCCTCTGTCTTGGATTCCCAGACCGAGAAGCAATTCAGGAACTTGAGAGCAGCCTGAAGGAAATCCGCAAGACAGCCAGCGGGACTGCCCTGTACTATGCCGGCCTCTTCCTCTGGCTCATGGGCCGCCATGACAAGGCCAAGGAGTACATTGACCGCACGTTGAAGGTCTCCAGCAGCTCCAGAGAGGTACCGGCCCTGGGCATCGTGGGGGCAACAGCCGAAGAAAGCAGCGTCCAAACACATCCTAAAGGGTGGCCCTTACTCCCATGGAGGGCCCTGGGGCTGGGGGAGGGCCACACCCAGACACTAACAAGACCCATGTTGGCTCAGGGTTTAGACAACCACACACTGGCCTTTGTCCATAGAGTCTGATTGCAGATAGGTTTTATGGCCTGCACTATATATTTTTAAAATCTTGAATTAGTTTGCTGACATTTAGAAATCAGAAGATTTTTACCAGAAGTCCAGATTTCTTGGTTCTTTTTTTTTTAAATTATTTTATTTATGTATTTTTGGCTGCATTGGTTCTTCGTTGCTGCGCGCAGGCTTTCTCTAGCTGTGGCGAGCAGGGGCTGCTCTTCGTTGCGGTGCACAGGCTTCTTATTGCAGTGGCTTCTCTTGTTGTGGAGCACAGGCTCTAGGCACGCGGGCTTCAGTAGTTGCAGCACGTGGGCTCAGTAGTTGTGGCTCACGGACTCTAGAGCGCAGTCTCAGTAGTTGTGGCACACGAGCTTAGATGCTCCGTGGCATGTGGGATCTTCCCTGACCAGGGCTCGAACCCGTGTCCCCTTCATTGGCAGGCGGATTCTTAACCACTGTGCCACCAGGGAAGTCCTCTTGGTTCTTTTGAAAAATTAGATGAGCTGACTACACTGGGCCTGTATTCCTTCCTTGCAGTGATCTGCTAGGTGTCAGTGGTGGCTCACACAGAAGATCTCATATGCAGTGGATGTCATGTGCTGTAGAATTGTACTCATGGTAGAATTAGAAGCCTCAGTCTAAGCCATGCATCTCAGCAGGGCATATATCACCCCCAGCTCCCCAAGGGGGTGAAAATTGGTTCTTGGAGGAGGGGGTGAAGAAAACCTCACTGTTTGTATATAAAACACAGATATACACACAGTACATAAATGGTATATCTGTGATATTAAAATTTCTTGGAGGGGGAGGGAGTGATTAGGGGAGAAATGACTAAAAAGTCTCCTTAGGAGGCCAATAATTGAAAAGAATTGAGAAACCTGCTCTAGGCCGTGAGAGATGCTTCAGGGCAGGGTCTTCCAAGCACCCCTCTAACCTTGCCTCCTGGGCCTGGCCTGTGGCACCTGCCAGGCGAGGTGGGGTGAAGGCTGGAGGGGAGCCACCAAGGCCCATGAGCTCAGCATGGCCGCTTGCCCGCTCAGAGGGCATTCCCGGCTTCCCACGCAGGCCGGGCCCTGTGCTGGTCTAAGAAGTGGAGAGAGCTGGAGTGGCCCTACCCTGGCGCCCTGACCCCAGTGTAAGATAAACACACAATGACAAGACAGGTGGTAGTGCCTCCATAAGGGGCAAGAGAACCATGAGGGTCACAGGGAGGGCCCCAACCCAGCCTGGAAGGTCAAGGAAAGCCTCCTACAGGAGGGGCCTCCTCGGCTGAGTTTTAAAGACTGGTGGTGGTTAATCAGATGAAGGGACTTGGTTTGGGGGGCGCGTACTGGGAAGGGCATTCCAGACGAAGGAACAAGAGGTACGAAGGCCTGCAGGGAGAGAGCAGGGCTCGCCTGGGATCTGGGAGCAGTGGTGCCTGGCAGGGCCTCAGGGAGTGGAATGACAAAGGGCGGGATGTGCGGGAGAGGCAGGCTGGATGGAGGCGATACAGGACCAAGCACTTCATCTTTCCCTTTGTTCTTATGCCAGGGCTACGTGCTCAGAGGCTGGGTGGACCTCAGCTCAGACAAGCCCCACACGGTGAAGAAGTCCATCAAGTACCTGGAGCATGGCATTCAGGACACCAAAGATGTTCTGGGGCTGATGGGAAAGGTAGGAGGGGCAAGAGTGTCCCCACCCAGAGACCTCAGTCTCTAGACCCCCCCAGCTGGTGGATGAGGAACAAAGGTCCAGAGAGCATCAGGGTCTCAGAGCAGCCCCGGGCCTGCTCCAGTCCTCCCTGCTTCCTGCCCAGTCGTGAGTTTCCGTTGCCTGTGTGGGGTCTTCTTGGGGGCTAGGCTCCCTGGGCTCTGGCAGGCTTTGTCTCTTTGCCTTTTGTTTTCACCCACTGCCCCTTTTCTATGCATCTTTCTTTCACACTTTCTCATCTCACCTGTTAAATTCACTTAGTTGGCCATAAGAGAAGGGAGGTATGTGTTTTGTATTTTCTGACCTTAATTTAAATTGTTTCCTTTTTCTGATGTGGCCCTCATTGAATCCATCTATGAGGGAAAAACCATCCTCTTATCCTCTTCTGTTTGTATATCCTTTCTTATAAAATGAATACTTACTCATTAAAAAACCAGAAGTCTAAGAAAGTCAAAAGGTGATTTAAAATGGCATCCTTAGCCCTACCACCCCCGAACAATCCATGTTAACATTTTAGGGCCATGTCTCCGACTCTTTCTTATACGCATTGGTTCGGGGTGTGCCTTCGGTGTTTTTCTGGGGAGCAGAGGCCATGAGGTTATCACACAGGAGGTTTAGCAGGTTGTGCCCTTGGGACCAACACTTGTGGAGAAGGTGAAAGAAGCAGGAGGGAGAACTGGGGCTGTGAAGCAGCTCCAGTGAAGGCCTCAGCCAGCTCTGCTTGGAATTATGGAGCTGGGATGGCCCTTCACTGACCCCCTCACTGACAAGATGCTGACTGTGTGACCTGCCCCTCGCGGAGGTGTGTGACCTACCCCTCGGGGAGGTGTGTGACCTGGTACCAGGCAGCTCCCTGAAGCCACGGGTGATCCCAGGAGGGAGACTCCTCCGAGAGCTGTCAGCGGCCAACTCCCCTTTTCCTGAAGGAGGTCACACACAGCACCCACCATGGGGCGGGAGATAGTGTGGGTAGTTCATATAGTTGTAATCATAGGGCATCTTACCGTTTGGTCTCTTTCTCTTCATGTAAGGTTATATCATAAGCACGTGTCATTTTGAATGTCTGCATAAAGCCAGGCCCCTGTTGTGTGGGCCTAATGTAATTTGCCAACCCCGCCTCCTATTGTTTGGATATTGAGATTGTTTCTAGTTATACACTTAGAAAGAGTGCTACAGTGAACACGTTTATGCATATATCTTTATTTAGAATAATCCTCCTCTTGTTTTTAATAAGTCTCTTAATGGAGGGTTACTGTAAACTGAAGCTGTCCTTTCGGAGTCCAATTTCAAGCCTTTTGGGAGCATTGCCCTCTGCCCCTCAGGCATCTGTGTCATGACTCACCCAGGAGAGCCTGGTGGCTGGCTGCCTGCAGAGGCCATGACCCCAGCCCGGTGTGCCTTGAGAGAGAAAAACACCACAGGCTTGCCGTGGGGAGGGGAGGGTTACCTGCAAACCCTAACCGACTCAGTTGCTGCACTGGCCCAGTGAGCAGTTTTCAGTGGTGAATTTTAGGAAAGTGAATAGGAAATGATGGACCATATGTGGAATTGGAAGGCGCCCAGCAACCCCAGCTTCTCCGCTAGGGGGGGCCCTCCCATGACCTTGCTCTGTTCCAGGCCTGCTCAGGGCTCAGCCGTCTCCTGGAGCCCCTGCCTTGCCTGTCAAGGAACCCAAGACCGCTGTGGACCCTGATTTGTCACTCTGAGTGATGGCTCCTGCCCACATATCAGGCTCTGCTCCTGTCCTGGTGGGGACCCTGACACCCCTCCATCCTTCTTGGGCACCAGTGGGGCTCTTTTCTTTGGCTTTCGACAGGCAACGTACTTCATGATGCTGCAGAACTACTCGGGGGCCCTGGAGGTGGTGAACCAGATCACCGTAGCCTGGGGCAGTTTCCTGCCGGCCTTGGTCCTAAAGATGCGGCTGTTCTTGGCTCGGCAGGACTGGGAGCGGACAGTAGAAACGGGACACAGGTGAGGGGCGGGGCCGACCTGCTATTTCCTTCCTTTGCTAGCCAAGGGGGCTAATCGTTCCCATCTTATGTGGAGGCAAGATGGGAGATGCTGTGTACTTGATGGAATAAGACATAAAAGTCAGTATTGTCAACAGGAGTTATGAATAGTGACATTATGACATTGGGGGTGGGGGAGGAGAGGGAGGATGGATGTGTACTAGACACTTACCTGTCATAGCAGGAAGCCAGCAGCGGAGACCTGCAGTGGAAGAATCAAGAAATAGGCCTATCAAGAGGTCTAAGCATAGTGTTTAGGAGAGAGATGGAGGGAACTACCAAAGGAACCCAAAGCAACAAGAGTTACAGGGTAAACAGCAGTTGTCTCTGAGGAGTGGTGGGGAGGGGAGAGGGACTACTGTATTATTTACTTTTAAAAACTGTGGGTGTGATATGCGTTAATAAAAACTTAAAGGGACAAAGGTCATTGTTGCCTGAGAGAAGACTTTAGTAGCAAGCTGAGTGCATCCGGAAGACAGCCTAGGGTCCAGGAGTTAGGTGGACTTGTGGAAGCCAGACGCCAAGTATAGGGTGATCCTGAAGCACTTTCACTGTGAATAGAGATAAAGATGGCTTCAGGGGAGGGATGTTTGATGGAGGGTTTTGTAGAATGGAATTTTTTAGATAACTAAAGCTTATCTCTTTAACCTCTAACGCTTTAACTATTTTTATCACAGTAATCCTAAAACGTACAATTTTCTTCCTAAAAAGAGTTAGTGGACTATGTTTTTTTCCGAGTGGCCATGAGTCACCACTACAAGTTTTTACTAAATTGTGAGTGGGAAAAAAAAAACACCGCAAACATACCTCTTCCTTCCCTGTGGAGGGATGGTAACTCCTCTGATGATAGCTGGAATTTGAGTCTCAGAAAGAGGCGCTGGTAGGAAACTGAAAGTGATTCCAGCCTGTGCCAGGCCTGGGCAGGTCCTCAGCAGCCCTCTCTCACAGTTGACCCCTGGCCGGTGTCCTTGGCAGGAGCTGGGTCAAGAGCTTGCTTTGGAGGCTCTGCCTTGGGCCCACAGGATACCTGGAAACACCTGGCTGGAGGCCTCAACCTTGAGTGTGTGCGGCCTCCCTGCCCAGGCCCTGCTGCATCCACCTGCAGGGAGATGGTGTTTGGTGCCAATGGGTTGAGTCCAACACCCGACGCCTTCCCTCACGGAGGGTTTCCCAGCTCATAGAGTTCCCCCATTGCTCTTAAATTTTTTTTTTTTTTTTTCAGCCACACCACATGGCATAAGGGATCTTAGTTCCCTAACCAGGGATCAAAACCGTGCCCCCTGCAATGGAAGCACGGAGTCCTAACCACTGGACTGCCAGGGAAGCCCCTCCCCCATTGCTCTTTAAATCTCTGCTCTCTGTAGGTGTGTTTCTCTTTTCAGCCCTAAAAATTGTTTATTATTTCCTTCTCTCTTATTTTTCTCCACTGATACTAAAATAATTTGTCTCTTTCATTTAAAGAACCAGCTTTGAGTTTTGTTGATGCTATTATATTTTTGTTTCCTAATTTATTAATTTCTGCTCTTTATTATTTTCTGCCAACTACCTCCTGTGAAGTTACTCTGTTGTTATTGTCTGACTCTTGAGTTGGATGCCTGGCCATTCTCAATCTTCTTTTAGAAGATAAGCATTTAAGTCTATGAATGTCCCTTGAGGTACCATTTAACAGTATCTACACATTTGGATACTTCAGTAGTATCTTCAGTATCTTTTGGTTTAAGAAGTTTCTAACAGTCGTTCTGATTATTTTTTAGTCCATACATCTTTTAAAAGTTTTCTTTTTTAATTTCCAAATTATGAGGTTCACAGTGCTTTCAGAATCATCATAAATGCTTAGAAGTCTTTGAATGTTGACTGTGCCTAATCGTGTTGGAATTTTATATGTCATTAGAGTAACCGTCAATTAAGCAGAAGGGCCATTCCCTGATCAGGCTGAAAAATATGAAATTTCCTGTAAAGAAACAGAATATTGGGACTTCCCTGGCGGTCCAGTGTTTAAGACTCCATGCTCCCAATGCAGGGGGCATGGGTTCGATCCCTGACTGGGGAACTAAGATCCTGCATGCCACTCGGTGTGGCCAAAAAATAAAAATAAATCAACAACAACAACAAAAAAAAGAAACAGAATATAGAAAACTCCACAATATGATCAGGAGCTGCATCTTCCCAAGGACATATGATGGAAACCAAGGTTCCTTTCCATCTTACAGCTGCAGACTGCCCCCCAAGCACCTCTCTGGCCCCCCCCGGACCTTGGTACCACAGTCATACCTGTGTTATTTGGGACATGATGGGCTTCTGTCACAAAGACACCCCCAAATATGTGACTTAAATAACATAAGATGTTATTCCTCTCAGGGAAAAGTTTGGATGGTGGGCCAGGGCTAGGATGACAGCTTAACTCTGTAGGGTCCCAGGCCCCTTCTCTCTCACTGCTGTCCTGTTCCTAGGATGTTGCTCACATGGTCCACATTCCAACCAGCAGGAAGGAGGAAAGAGAAGAAATGGAAGGCATGCTGTAGGGGCACCACTGGATATACCCTGGGCACTTCTGCTTGCATCCTATTGGGCAGAACTTAATCACATGGTCACACCTGAGCTGCAAAGGGAGGCTGGGAAATGTAGTCTTTTTTCCGGTAGCCCCGTGCCCCAACAGTTTGGGGGTTCTATTATTAAAAGGAGAAGGGGAGAATGGATGTTAGGAGACAATCAGAAGTTGCCGCCACACCTTCCTAGCCTTGCTTCTGAACACTCTCAATTCACGTGGCTCCTCTTCCTATTTCAGAATCCTAGAAAAAGATGAAAGCAATATTGATGCCTGCCAAATTCTAGCTGTGCATGACCTTGCAAGAGAAGGAAACATAACCACAGTAAGTTCTTTCAAGACTCAGAAGTTACGCCTTGAAACCAACACAGCCAAGGAGGGACCCCTCACAGCACCTCCACCCCCAAGGCACTGGAGGGGGCTCCCTGGGTCTCAGCTCCCTCCCCCCTCCTCCACACTCTCTGCCAGGGAGGTCTGCTCTGGTTTGGTCTTTGAGCCACACAGTTCCAAAGGCCAGCAGTGAGGCTGACTCTGGTTCTGCCACATGTTCCCTGTGTGACCCTGGGCAGGTGTCTCCACCTGGATGAGCCCCAGGATGCTCATCTGTAAAATGGAGATAATTCCACCCACTCTGTGAGCTTGTTATAAGGACTAAATGAGATGACAGGTGGGACAACTGGGAACAGTGCCCGGTGTACTACAATAATTTGCTCCATGTTAACTGGAAGTCATGGTTGTGGTGGGGGTTTTTTTGTTTTTTGTTTGTTTGGGGTTTTCTTGTTTGTTTTTTTGCCACACCACACGACTTGCAGGATCTTAGTTCCATGACCAGGGATTGAACCCAGGCCCAGGGCAGTGAAAGTGCTGAGTCCTAACCACTGAACCACCAGGGAATTCCCCACAGTTGTGTTTCATATTTCAGGAAATGCCTTTTTTTAGGGAATGGTTGGAATTGCTCAGGTATTGACCAGGCAGTACCTGGCCCCAGACTTGCTCCTAAGCCTTGTAGTTTTCCAAAGACACCCCAAAGAGCCCTCAAATCCAATCAGAAGCACCTAGAATTCTTAATGAAAACCTCCATGCCCAGACAGCTTCTTATTTTCAAAAAGAGTTTGTGTATTCAGCTAAAACCCTGCCTTCTGAATAAAGACATTGCCTCTGCGGGGAGTGTGACAAATCAAGAGGCTCTAACGGGTCATGGTGGGAAGAGGAAGTTTCTGGTTCCTTCTGGCCAGCTCTGAAATTACGGATTTTGTGGGGTGAGGTGAGGTGGAGGGCACCGTTCGTATTTGGGAGGAAGAACCCTCGAAAAGGGCTCTACCACTGTCTCTGGGTCAGAACAAGAGAACAGGCATGTCCTCTGCTCCCTGAGACCCCAGAGCCCTGGGCAGGCCTTCCTAAGGCCTGGCCTGAAGGTTAGGCCCAAGGGCAATTAGCATTTAATTCTTCTCCTTCATTCCCACCTCAAACTCTGGGATCTGCCCCTCGCCCCAGCTCAGGCTGCCCAGTTCTAGTCTTGCAGAAAAGATCCACCCTACCCCAGGCTTCTCTTCTGGCACTTCTTTGCAGCTGGGGACTAAAAACTCCCTACTCCCACATAGAGAGTGAGCAGAAGAGTCCATTGGAAAGAACACAGGCTTTGGAGTCAGTCAGCCACCTCGTTGGCTGGGTAACCTTGAGCAAATGACCTAATCTTTCTGACCCTTCATCTGCTGGACTGGAAAATTCGGGTATCTATAGTTACACTAACTTACAGGGTCGTTGGAAGCATTCACTGGAATGACAGAGAGGCACTAATGTGGTGACCCACGTCAAAATGGAGCAGGGGTTTGGGGCCAGGGACCTGCCCTGACCGTTTGCTCCTGGGCCAGCCCAAGTGGTTTGCCGCCAGCCTGGTGGGCTGTAGTGTGGGCTCCGTGACAGGTGGCTCCTGGCCCTTCCTGGGGGTGTCCCAAAGGGCAGCTGCTCTTCACAGATGCATGAACAAAGCGGCAGTGCCAGCTCTGGGATGAATAATGTTCCTGAAAGCTCCGCCAATGAGGCTCCGAAGTAATACTGAAGCCTGGGCCTGCCCAAGGCCAATTAACTCTGAATCTCTGGGGCTGGCTTGGGGGCCTGGGTGTTTTTAAGATCTCCCAGCTGGTGTTCATGGGCAGCCACAGTTGAGAACCTCTGCCCCACTCCCCTTTTATATACTGCCTTTGACATTGTGTTTTGTTCTTTCAGGCTGCCAAGCATGTTAGAAATCTGATTAAGGCGCTGGAAACAAGAGAGCCCCAAAATCCAAGCCTCCATCTTAAAAAAATTCTTGTGGTGGGCAGACTGGTAAGAAGGTGCTCCCTGGTTTCTGAACAAGTGCTTCTTGTTATGTTCCCCGGGGGAGACCTGTGCTCCCTGCAAGCTCCCTGAGGACCCTGCCCCTCCCCTCTCTGGCTTAAACTTGGCCTCTCAGGCTGGTGGCCCAGACCCCGGGGCCACTGCCTGCCTCCAGCCAACCACTGAATTGTGCGCTCTGTAGCCTGCACCTACATGCCCTTCAAAGATGCTATGCAGATCACGGAGGTGAGGTCTAGAAGCGCTTTCAGAGAGGGAGGCGCCCTGTCTGGGGAAAGAGGGCAGTGGCACAGCTGTGGTACAGCAGAGCAAGGCCCAGCTCTAGCCGCAGGGTGCTGGAGCACCGGACTCCCATATTCGTTCTGTGGAAGAGACCTGGTGAGGCTGGCCTGCCTAGGCCTCTCTGACGCCAGGCAAGGTGCAAACAGACCAGGCTGCCAAACAATCTGTCTCTGTCAGACCCTTGAGCCCCAGAGCCAGATTTACTAGAAGGAATTGCCATAAGAACAGGGGCAGCTCTGGGGAGTCGAATGCCACTGGGATACCCTCTTGTCCTCCACATCTATGTCTGATTCTCTCTGCCTCATTCTCCACACGTGGCAGGGAAAGTGGCTGCTCGCAGCCTTCAGAGCCACTTTCCATCAGTGGGACACAAAGAGTTTCTCTCGTGCAACTTCAATTTGTGAAAAACCTCCTGGTGACTTGTTGGACCAATGACTGTGGCCAGACGGGCTGGGTCCCTCAGAGGGCCCGCGGCTGGAGGCAGGTTCCACAGCTGTGGCCAGCGGGGGGTTCTTTGGGAGGTGGACAGCTACCCGGACCCAGCTGCCTGGACACAGGGTACCTCTTGGGCTCTCCTGAGCACCCCCTAGTCCCACCAAAGTGACACAGCCGTGCCCAGACAGGCTGGCCTGACTGATTTCCCCATTCCCGTGTCTGTGCCTTGCAGTCTGGGAGGCACCAGGCGATTCTGCGGCTGGTGTGTAGCTTCCTCGAGCGAACCTTCATGGCCACATCCTCCTACGCCCACGTGGCCACAGAGCTGGGCTACCTCTTCATCCTGCAGGACCAAGTGAAGGAGGCATCTCTGTGGTACTCGGAGGCCATGAAACTGGACGAGAGCAGCATGGCTGCCTTGACGGGTCTGTGCAGGCGGGGCCGGGCGGGGGGTGGTAGGGCGGGGGCTGGGAGCCAAGCAGAGTGGCCGCCGTGGGTCCAGGAGAGAGTGGGCTGGGAAGCATTCTCCCCAGGGTGTGTGTGAGTTTGGGGCTGCATTGTATGATGGGGTGCCTGTCCATGAATCTACAAGTATAGATGTAGGAGGAACAGGAATTCTCGAAAGTGCTCAAAGCCATTCTGATCTACAGCCGACCTCCAATAGCCATACCCAGCCCATTACGCTCAGTCAGCCCTGCCTCCTCTCAGGCCTCACCAGGCCAGTGTGGGAGAAGGTTCTACTGCCAGAGCACCCCTCCCCAAAGGCTCTAGCATCACCTCTGTAGACCCTCCCTCTTCAGGCCACTGAGCTGAAAGGCCACCAGAGTGAGGAGTTTTGAGAGTTTTACTTCCCTGTCTGTCCCAGTGCTTCCCTCCCACTTTATCTAAATGTCAAATGAATTTTCCGGAGCCCGATTTTCATTTTTACACAAAGCCCTCAAATCTGTGGTCTCTGGTGAATCCTGAAGCAGCAGTGTTTGATTTCAGTGGGGGCAGCCTCATGACCAGTGCTCCAGGCAGGCTGGCTTCTTGCCCTGGCTCTGAGGAGTTGTGGGCAAGTCACTTCTGTCTACACTCCAAGCTCCTCATCTGTGCGGCACAATCAAAAAAGCAATCCAAGTGATTGGTCTTGATTTCTGGTTCAATACATCAGGCTGACTCATCCGTCATCGCCTCTTCCTCCCTCCCCAAATCCCACAAAAGTCATGGGCGACCTTTTAAAAAGATAATGAGTCCCTGTAGCAGCCTCCGAAACAGGGAAAGGTGCCTTAGGTGGACCAGGAACTTTGAAGGACTTCTCATTTCTAGAAGATATAAAGCAGATTGCATCCAACAAATGGAAACTCCAAGCAGGTCTAGAAACCCATAAGCCAACATGGGTTGGGGCAGCTAAAGAAATGAGTAGATCAGCTTTCCCCAAAGGGCTCCAGGAAAAAGAAAATTTTAAAAACATAAGCTCAGGGTCCCCAGAGGCTGGGAGCAAAACGTGCCATAGGGTAGTCACTGAGATAACAGGAGGGTTATTGAGGGCCAGAGAATGGGATCAGGGAGGCTCTTACCAGGTGGTGGGGTAGGAGGGAGCAAAACAGAGCCCCCCCCCGCCATGACGTCCCACCACCATCAGGGACATGAGGGAGCAAAACAGAGCCCCCCCCCCACCATGACGTCCCACCACCATCAGGGACATGAAGGACCAAAAGACTTGGATGCCTGGCACATAGGCAAATCCCCCGAAATGTTCCTCCACCAAGCTGAGTCCTTCCCCACTTCCTCATTCAAGGGAGATCCCCAGCCGATCAGCCAAAAGGGAAGTCCACACACTCCAGCCCAGGCCGAGCCCACTCTTGTGTGTCCTGGATTCATCCATCTTATGTGGCCTGTCTGGGAAAATCAGTGACCTTAACAATTTGGGAAATCTGCCCCAGATGCTAATACTCATCACTCTTGTCCATTTATAAGTCTACTAGCAGTTTGAAAAAGGGACCAAGTGGAACATGCAAAGCAGTGCCCCTCTGAGGAGCAAAGTTAAGGCCAGATACAGAAAAGACTTTTTCCCCCAAACACCTCCCATGTTGGCTGGCTCTAGAGGGTATTATGTCAGTAAGTAAAGAACATGCTACTAGGAAAAAAATACAGAGAACAAAAAAGAGTTGCTGAAAATTTAAAATACGATTACTGCAGAGTAAAAAATTCCATAGATGAGCCAAATAGTGGGATGGATATAATTGAAAACCAAGTTGGTGATTAGGAAGACAGAAATAACTGCGCCAAAATGGCCAAGGACTATCTTGTAAAAGAAGAATAGTAGGAAGAGAAGGGATTTGTCCTCCCAATATCAAAACATATCTCAAAACAAGGGTAGTTAAGTCTGGACTTCCTTGGTGGCGCAGTGGTTAAGAATCCGCCTGCCAATGCAGGGGACACGGGTTTGAGCCCTGGTCCGGGAAGATCCCTCACGCCACAGAGCAACAAAGCCCGAGCGCCACAACTACTGAGCCTGCGCTCTAGAGCCTGCGAGCCATAACTACTAAGCCCACGTGCCACAGCTACTGAAACCCATGCGCTCTAGGGCCTGAGTGCTGAAACTGCTGAGCCCGTGTGCGGTAACTACTGAAGCCTGTGCACCTAGAGCCCGTGCTCCACAAGAGAAACCACCACAATGAGAAGCCCGTGCACTGCAACAAAGAGTAGCCCCTGCTCACCGCAATTAGAGAAAGCCCACGCGCAGCAACGAAGGCCCAACTTAGCAATAAATAAATATTAAATGCTTTAAAAAAAAAAAAGTGTGTCAGTTTGAGGCCAACACAGGAATAAACAAATAGATAAATGGGATAGAAACAGGTCTTATGATATAAATGACATTTCAAACCCATAGAGTTTCAATAACTTGTGATTGGACACCTGACTCTCCATTATGAAAAAAATAAAGGTAAATGCCCATCTCACACTATCCTCAAAAATAAATTCTAGATGAGTTAGGTATTTAAACATAAAAATTAAATTGGACTTGGGTCCCCTGGAGGGTGCTAAGCCTAACCACAAACTCAGAAGCTATAACGGAAAATATTTGACCAATTTGACTATGTAAAAATTTAAAACTAATGGATGGCAGAAGGCACAATAAAATAGTTAAAAGGTCAAAGGCAAACTAATGGAAAATGTAACAAAGACTATATATAAAGAGAATATAAATATATAAAGAGAAAAATATATATATAGAGAGAGAGAGAGAGAAATCCATCCAAAGAAAAACAGGCAAAAGCTATCAGGAGGAAATTCACAGTAGAAAAAACCATTAAATATATAAAAAGATGTTCATTCTCCCTAAAAATTTTTTTAAAATTTGAATTAAAATGAGTTACTATTCACTCTTTAACCTGGTAAAGAGTGAAGCATGTTTGTGAGGTTGTGAGGAAAGAAAACTTTCAAATTCTTGGCAGGAATATTAATTCAGATATCCTTGGAGGACAAGTTGGCCTTACCTATCAACGTTTTAGATATGCGTGCCCTTTGACCCATCAGCTCTACTTCAGGAATTAGAACACACACAAATGTAGACCATGGCACTGTAATATTTAAACACTGAAAAGAAACTAAATGTGAAATGAGGAGTCCTTCAGTAGGGCAGTAGTTAAATAAACGGTTGCATCCACGGTGGAATATTATGTCATGATTAAAGAGAATGGGGTAGATTTGTATGAACTGATGGGAAAACATGGTATACACTAATAACATATAAATGCTTCAAAAGATGTTTGGAGGCGTATACCCCAAACTGTTCATGTTGGTTCTTTCTAGAGAGAGACACGGTTAGCCAGAACATGAGCTAGGGATGTTTTCCTTGCCTTATGATTTGAATTCTTTACAATGAGTATGTGCCACTCTAAGTTTGTGAAGATGTCGGAAAGGCCCCCTGCCATCCACTCTCCCGTCCCTGCCTCTGGCCTGCTGGACTGCTGGCTCTGCTGCAGAGCTGGCTGCTCATCCTAGTTTTGCCCCATCCCAGGGGTCATCTGGTGCCAGATCTTAGACGGCCACCTGGAAGAGGCTGAGCACCAGCTGGAATTCCTGAAGGAGGTGCAGCAGTCCCTTGGGAAGTCCGAGGTCAGAGCTCTCTGGGCGCTGGGGTTGCTCCAGGATCGTGCCCCCAACCCCGCCTTCCTCCTACCCCGCCTTCCTCCCACCCGCAGTTTCCAGTAAAGCACCCAAGACAGACCGGGCTTCTGGCAACTCTGCCCAGAGGGTGTTGCTTCCAAGACCTGGGCCTGCCTCCCACAGGTGCTGGTTTTCCTCCAAGCCCTCCTGGCTTCCAAGAAGCACAAGGGGGAGCAGGAGGCCGCAGCACTGCTGAAGGAAGCGGCCGAGCTGCACTTCTCCAGCATGCAGGCCCTCCCCCTGAGCTCCGAGTACTTCGAAAGGCTTGACCCCCTCTTCCTGGTCTGCATCGCCAAGGAGTACTTGGTCTTCTGCCCCAAGCAGGTTAGAGGAGAGTGCATCTTCGTGGCGGCGGGGTGGGAGCGGGGTTGGTCCTGAGGACAGGTCTGGACGGAGGCAGGACGTACCTGGCAAGTCACCAGGGTGCTTGAGCCTCTGGCGGTTGGGGAGCACAGTGCTTTTCACACTTGCACGTGCAGCACACCAATCAGCCAGGGAGTGGGGCACAAGCCCTGCATCTCCCAGGTGATGCCGATGCTGCTGGTCCAGGTACCGCCCTTGGAGGGGCAGGGCACTGGCCCCTGTGTCTGCATTTATCCTAGAGAAGAACTGGGCTCCCTTTTTGCCAGACGTCTTCTAAGAAGTATGCTGGTCTTTTCTTGTTTGTCTGGCTTTCCCAGACAATCAAGATTCCTTGTGGGCAAGGATCATATCTCATACGCCTTAATATCCCCCCAGTGCCTTGTAATGTCATTCCACAAATATTTATTGAAGGCACTACCATGTGCCAGATGCCGTGCTGGGTAGGGGGGATGCAACAGTGAACAAAAGAAAGTCCCCATTCTCGGGAGCTTATGCTCTCGCCCTAGGTGGTACAGAGTGGATGGTATATACATGTGGAAAAAAGTAAAACACTGCGAGAGTGTTTTCTGAGCACTCCAGGAGTCTCCCTTGGAATAGGGCAAACCGCACAGCCAGACCCCTGTGTTCCTACAGCCCCGGTCGCCAGGCCAGATCGTGTCTCCACTTCTTAAACAAGTCTCTGTGATCCTGAATCCTGTAGTCAAGGCAGCACCAGCCCTGATCGACCCGCTGTATGTGATGGCCCAGGTCAAGTATCTCTCAGGTGAGCCTGTGGGTCCTCATGGCCGGCGGGGCCCCTGGGTGAGTGTCCACAGGCTCCCTGCCTGGGGTAGTCCACACACACATACCCTCAGCAGGCGGGCCCACTCCTTCCAGCCTCCAACCCCCGAGACACCTTCCTGACTCCTCACCAGCAGGGGTCTCTCCAACCCGCCCTTTTGCTGATAGCTTACTTCAGCGGTCCCCAACCTTTTGGCACCAGGGACCAGTTTCGTGGAAGACAATTTTTCTTCCACGAAGAAGTGGGGGAGGGGTTGATGGTTCAGGCGGTAACGCGAGCGACGGGGAGCGGCAGATGATGCTTTGCTTGCTGGCCCGCCGCTCACCTCCTGCTGTGCGGCCTGGCTCCTAACAGGCCGCGTCCGTGGCCCAGGGGTTGGGGACCCCTGGCTTACTTGATCTGTGCCAGGTAATAGTCACTGAACTTGATTACGTGCTGGTACTGCTCTGATCCTGGGGGACAGCAGTACTCAAAACAGGCAAAAATTCCACCGTGGAGTTTGTGTTCTAGTAAGGGGACTTGGACAGTAAATGTAGTATTGTTGTTAGGGCACGATTGTGCAATGGAGAAAATGAAAGGTGGGGAGGGCGTGCGGGGGTGCCAGGGTTGCAGTTTTTAAAAGGTGGTCAGGAAGGCCTTGTGAGGAGGGGAGACCCTGTACCATTAGACTTTCAGAGCCTCCAGCAGCCAGAACAGTCCCCGTCGTCCATCCTGTCCCATCTCAGGGCCGAGATTCTGGAGGGAGAGGGAAAGAGGGGGAGAACCCTCCGTGGGGGCCTGTTGTCCTCTCCGAAGTCCTTGCTCCCTGCAGCCTCTCACCCCCGTCTGCCCAAGGCTCCAGAATGCCGTGGCGTGCCTGTGTCCTCTGGCTCTGCGTTGTGTGGGTTACACGCTGTCCAGAGCTCCCCGGTCTTCATCCTCGGTCCTCCTAGTGTTCATCCGGCTGCCAGGTTTACCCACTTCTTGAAGGTCTCCTGGGTACAAGGGGATGGCAGAAACCGCCCCTCCCCCCCCCGACATACACACAGGGGTGCTGGCAGCTGCCAGCACCTTTAGGGACAAAGCAAGGTCTCCAGCTGCTTAGGTTGTCATGGTGACATCGTCACGTTTCTGCAGCACAAGGGAAGGATCAGGGAGTTTGGGACCCAGAAGCAGGTGTTCCCCGCCAGCTGGTGATGGACCCTGAGCAGGAGCTGTTGAGGGACCTGGCTGCAGAGGGAGGAGGGCTCTCCCACCAGCTCACTGTACCCTGGGCTGCCACTGCCACCTGCTTAGGGCCAGCCTGGCTGCAAGGAGGCCTCTTAGCCCCAACGCGCCAAGGCATTCAGAGCTCAGCCTCAGGAGCCGATAGGCCTGGATTTAAATACTGACTTTGTCCCTTCCAAGCTGAGTGACTTATATCACTGAAGTTTCAGTCCTGCATCATAATACCAACCTTGCAGGGCTGGGAAGACATTAAACCAGCCTTTCTAAAGTGCTCTGCCTGTGTTGGCACAGAGCAGGTGCTTCTTAAGTTGTGGCTATTACGGTTGCTGTTATTATAAGATTTTGTTCTGCTCTTAGGTGTGGGAATCGAGACTTCAGTGTTCCCCTGAGCTTCCAAATGGAGCAGTGAAGTAATTTAGCCATCTCCCTGAGGGTACAGAGAGAAGGGAGGTGTCACACCAAGGTTTGAATTTCCTGGCTTTTGTCTGGGTCAAGGCAAAAACTGTAGTTCTAATTTTAGGAAGAAACCTCTGAGTCAAGCAGAACAGAACTGGGTAAAATGCCCAACTTGGGTATTTCTGGGTAACAGGACATGTAAAATTCCTTCTGCCTTTACATAGTGGGTCCTGAGAGTCCCAAGGATCCCTGGATGTAGAGATTTGTTTATTATTTCTAGGAGAGTTAGAGAATGCCCAGAGCACCCTGCAGCGTTGCCTGGAGCTTGACCCCACCTCCGTGGACGCCTACCTCCTCATGTCTCAGATCTACCTGGCTCAGGGCAACTTTGCCATGTGCTCCCACTGCCTGGAGCTGGGCGTCAGCTACAACTTCCAGGTGGGGGTCCCCTATGCCCTGTCACCTGCTCAGCATCCCACAGCCCAGCTAGCATCAGCCCCCACTTGGTTCAGGAGAGTAGCCCCAGGAGCTGCCTGCATCCCTCAGCCCCTTCTGCTGGCCCAAAGGCAGGAGCAGGCTCAGTGGGCTCCTGTGGCTTTCTCCCCTCTGGGAGCTGGAGCCCCACACTTTGCTTATGCTCCTCTAGGTCCGAGACCACCCCCTCTACCACTTCATCAAGGCCAGGGCCCTCAACAAGTCTGGAGACTACCCAGAAGCCATAAAGGCACTGAAGATGATCATAAAATTACCAATTCTGAAGATGGAAGAAAGCAGGAAGTTCCATGGGCCCTCTGTGCGGCCCAGCGAGCGGGTATCCATCTTACTGGAATTGGCAGATGCCCTCCGGATGAATGGGGAGCTGGTAAGAAATGCGCTGCTCTCTCCCCTTGGTGCTGGGGCATGCTGGAGGCCCAGGGTAGGCCTGGCTCTTTGATTCTGGCTGATGTCTCCTTGTGCTTTATTTGAGCCTTTATTCATTTGGGAGCATCCCTCTCCCTTACCTAAAAGGCTTCAGTGGCTCCCATTGCCCTTAAGATAAACTACAAACCCTACTAAGTCCTGCATGATCTGTCCCCTGCCTACGTCACTGTCCCTATAAGGGTCTCAGGGAGGTGGAGCACACAGGCCCACCAGGGCCACCACAGGTGGTTGTGCAGGTTGGGCAATGCACAGCTCCAGTAGATGCCAGTTACATCCCCTGGAAGTTTTGCAGCGTACAACCTGCTCAACTGTATGAGGCAGCCCTGGGACCTTGGAAGGTCTGGCTGGGCAAAGGCAGGAAGCACCAAATGGACAAAGAGAGTAACTCTGTTAGAATAATCAAGGGTACATATACAATGAAGATATAATTCGAATAGACCTTTATGTGCCCAATACCATAACGTTAAAATATCTTTGACTGAAAGCAGGAAGGTACAAGGAGAGGTGTCCATAGGTCTCCCATAGGAAGGAATCACCAACAGACTTTGAGGTGCTCGGGAACAAGTTCTTACAGTCAGGGGTTTCGTGCCCCCCAGCTGGCCCTGCCCTCCAGGAACAGTGGCCCTGGATACCGAGGGGCTCTCTCTCCTTCCTGTTGCTCTGAGGTGGAGGTGGGCCATCCTCTCCTTGGCTTCCAGGAGTGGTGGGTGACGGCAAATGGAGGGTCTGTTGGGTTCCCATGTCTTAGCACGAGGCCACTAAGGTCATGCAGGACACCATCAACGAGTTCAGCGGCACGCCGGAGGAGATCCGCATCACCATCGCCAACGTGGATTTGGCCCTGAGCAAGGGGAACGTGGACCTGGCACTGAGCATTCTGAGGAACATCACGCCCAAGCAGCCCTGCTACACGGAGGCCAAGGAGAAGATGGCCAGCATCTACCTGCAGACCCGCAAGGATGTCCACCTCTACATCGGGTGCTACCGGTGAGCCCTGGGCAGTGCACTGACAGCCCCAGCCCCGGTGGCATCTCAGCGAGTGTTTTCTCCAGATTGTCTTCTTCACCCTGGGTCTTCAGAATGTGTGCTCAGAGTGTGTTTGATGAAAGTAGGGAATTTCCCATGGGTTAGAATTTGAGTATGATAGGTCGGTCAGACCAGCTTACGGCTGACCTGTGAGGATACAGGGGTGAATCTGCCCTGAGCCATGCTGGCCCCCCGTTATGGGTCACATCCTGGTGGGAACCATGGTTCTGCCCCAGCCCCTGGCTCTGCCTGTCCTTGAGGAAATGTTCAGTGACTTAGATGTACCAATGTGAGTGAAGGAGGATGGAGAGCAGGGATTGGAAGCCCCAAGTTACTGTCTCTACGATTTGACATTGGGACTTCAAGGGTACCGCCCTGGTCCCCTTCCTCAGGCAAAACTCTATCTAGGCAATTCAGGAGGAAGGGGAGGTGATGCCAAGAGCAGTAGGAAACCAAATAGTGGGGTGACATGGTCACACTGGAGGTTTAGAAAGAGCAGGCTGCCTCATGAAGAGGGGTCTGGGGGTTTGGGAGTGGAGGCCAGAGGAGTGGGTGGAAGTGCCGGCTGTGGTCCAGATGACAGATGAGGAGAGCCTGAACTAAGGGAGCTAGCACCATGCCTCATCTGAGCCAATAAGTATTGAGTGATGAATGAATGAGTAAATCAAAGAATGTCAGCCAGAATGAGTGGGAAAGAAGAGGAGATGGATTCAGGAATAGGAAGGATGCACAGGGCTGAGCTAAGGTTTTGGTTACTTTTGCAGGGAGCTCTGTGAACATCTGCCTGGCCCTCACACCAGCCTGCTACTGGGTGATGCTTTCATGAACATTCAGGAGGTGAGTGAAGGTCTCGTGACCTCACCAAGTGGCCCCCTCCCCCCCAAAACTTACTTCTCCAGTGAGAGGGAAGAGAGAGACTGCGGACCCTTTCCCCACCAGCCTGAGAAGGCCCTTGAGGTCTACGACGAGGCCTACAGAAAGAACCCACACGACGCATCCCTGATCAGCAGGATTGGGCAAGCTTATGTGAAGACCCACCAGTACACCAAGGTCAGGCTGGGCTGGGATGGAAAGGGGTGGGGAGGGCCAGCCCAGCAGGGACGATGGAGGAGGGAGCATGGGTGGGAGGCTGGATGGGAGGGGAGACCCCGCTGAACAGGGTGCCAAGGGGAGGATTCAGCAACTCCCCACCACCCCCCACCACCTGCCGAGGCTAAGGCTCGGGCCCTGAGCCAGGAGGGAGGCCTTTGCCTCTGAGGCTTCTGTGATCTGGAGGGTCACACAGGCGCGGTGGCTGCGGCGGGGAGTGGGGCGGTGTGCAAACGGTGTGAGGCGCTCGCGAGTAAAACCAGACCTGATGCCAATATTTCCTGTGTGCACTAAGGCGATTAATTATTATGAGGCCGCCCAGAAGATTAGCGGACAGGACTTTTTGTGCTGCGATCTGGCTGAACTGCTCCTGAAGTTAAAGAAGTTCAATAAAGCAGAAAAAGTTTTGAAGCAGGCACTGGATCATGACTTTGGTGAGTCAGCACCCTCACTCCCCTAGCCTTCGAGCAGACAGACTGCCCCCGGCCCGCACCCTCTTCTCCTGCAGAATGGGGCGGGGGACGGGCACTGGTTGGGGCTCTGAACCCAGCCTCCATCCTCCCCCATCCCCCGCTTCCCAGGGGCCAGAAAATGCTACTTTGAGTTTCCATTTTGCAGTCAAAGACATCCCATCCATGATGAATGATGTCAAGTGCTTGCTTTTGCTGGCAAAGGTTTACAAGAGCCATAAAAAAGAAGATGTGATGGACACTTTGAACAAGGTAATTGACAAGTAGACTCAAGCTCTTTATCTGCCATTTCCTGATGGGAGCTGAAGATAGGATAGGACTGCAGGTCTGGAAGGCTCCAGGCCTGGTCCTCAAAAGAGGATCTAGGTTACACCTCCGACCTCCACCTTGCATTTATCCCCCCAGCCTTGCTCTTTTATTGATTGTGCATGGAAGTGCTCTAAGCCCGCCTGGGCTGGGCTGGAGAATGCAGGGCATAAGACAGTGCCTTTGTCCTCAAGGATGCTTGTGGTGATAATAATAGATAATGCCAGCAGGCTCCCATGCATTGAATGCTCTGTGCTGAGTTCTGTACTAGGCTTTTTGCTTTCTTATTTAATTCTCACAGTAGCCCTTTGAGCTAAGCACTGTGACATTCCTATTTAACAGATAAGGCTCAAAGAGGTTAAGAAATCTACCCAAAGTCATACTGCTAGTAAGTGGTAGAGCTGAGATTTGAACCAGGTTTGGCTTGTCCCAGCCCAAAGTCTCCTGCTGTGAGACTCCTGGCCATTCTTTCCAGTCCTTCACTCATTCTACCCGAGGGTGTGGCCTGGCACTTGCCCCTGGGGTGTATTCTGTGGTTGTAGAACATCTCGGACTGCTTGAGGTGACTTATCCCCTTGTTTCCCTCTGGATTTCCATTCCTCAGTCTGGCCCTTAGGGAACCCGGGGCTGATCTGTGCCCACTTCCCGAAACTTAACCCTGGCATCCTCATTTCCTCTTGCCCCAATGCTCTCTGGTTACTCACTTGATCACTGTATGTCATGGACATTTGTGGGGGCCGCCTCAAGTTCCCAGCAAGGCAGTATTCAGAACAAATGCACCCATCAAAACACAGCCTGCGTTGAATACCTACTGTGTGCTTGTCCTAGCCTGTAGGACAGCTGAAGCAAATTAGATACAGTGAGTACCAAGGTGTGATGGAAACAGGTAAACGAGTCAAGTACAATAGAGTGTTTTGTTTGAGTGCCTTTGCTTCTGCTCCTGCCCCAGAGGCTGTGCCAGTTCACCTCCTGGGTACTCAGCCAGTGGCCCTGCCTGTCCAGAGCGACCCAGATTTGCTCAAGGGCACTTGAGATGCCCTTGCTAAGACAGCTGGCCCTGAGTTGAGAGCTTGGGGACTTGCTGTGAATTGGCCTGAGATCTGGCACATCAGGCTCTGGGTTTCTGACGCAGAGTTTACTGCTTTCCCAAGGCCATGGACCTCCAGTCTCGGATCCTGACGCGTGTTCCCCTGGAGCAACCAGAAATGATCCCCTCCCAGAAGCAACTGGCAGCCTCCATCTGCAACCACTTTGGGGAGTACTACCTGGCAGAGAAGGAGTATGCCAAGGCAGTGCAGTCTTACAAAGATGCCCTCTCCTACTCACCCATTGACAATAAGGTGGGGGTTGAAATAAGGTGGGTCCTCATGAGCGAGACGCTCTTCCTTTTCTTGGGCCACGAAGCCTCGCAGAGCTCCCTGACTACGGACAGAGGCCAGTTCCTTCTCTGTGCCTCCCTGCAAGGGGCACAGGCCCCTGGTGCCGAGGGGGCCTGCTCCAGCTGACTCCAGGGCCCTCACCCACCACAGCCCTCGGAGCAAGACTGGAAGCCTTGCTTTGTTTTGTTGGTTTGTTAATATTTATTTATTTTATTTGGCTGCACCAGGTCTTAGTTGCCACATGCGGGTTCTTAGTTGCGGCATGCATGCGGGATCTAGTTCCCTGAGCAGGGATCGAACCTGGGCTCCCTGCTTTGGGAGCACGGAGCCTTAACCACTGGACCACCAGGGAAGTCCCCTGGAAGCCTCGCTTTGGACAGCCACTTGTGGAGGGTGGAGCGGGGAAGGTGTTGCTGAAAGGTGCTGCAAGTCTGCCCTTTTCAGGTCCCCCTTGCAGATGGAGAGACAATGAGAGTGTGGCTGCTGGGGGCTCTTTGGGCATGAAGCCCAGGCTAAGCTTCCAAGGAGGTTTGAAGTCTTGTGAGAGGTGTGGCTTCAGATAGGGAATGGTGGCTGGAGTTCACAGGCGGAGGGTAGACAAAGAGCCTCGTGACAGACCCATTCATTTATTTAATATGCTCTCATTTAACAGATTCCCAATATATGCAAGCCAGGTACTGAGCTAGGCCCTGGAGATGCAGTGGGGCAAGACACGGTCTCTGCCCATAGACTGCCCTCAGGCGTGGGGTACAGACAAGTACACATGCAGTTGTCATACCATGTGATACCCGCATGGGGCTCAGTACACTGTGGGAGCTCAGAAGAGGGGTACCTGTCCCGGTGTCTGGGGCACAGAGGGCTTCCCAGAGGAGATGAGGTCGGAGCTGAAGCTGAAGGATGAGTATGAGTAAACCAGGCCCCGACTCTCAGCGGTTAGTTAGTAAAAGGCACGGTGTGACTAGAGTATTGGGTGGGAGAAGGGGAAAGCCAGAGACACCATCCCAGGGGATCAGAGACATATTTTGAAGGCAGAGCTGATAGAACTTGGGTGTGAGAGAACGAGGCATCGGTCCCTGAGCTTTCCCATGATGTGCATTGGTTAGTTATCGTATCTGGTCTTGTCCAGGTGGTGCTGGAGCTGGCACGGCTCTACCTGCTGCAGGGCCACCTGGACTTGTGCGAGCAGCACTGCGCCATCCTCCTGCAGACGGAGAAGAACCATGAGACAGCCTCCGTGGTAAGAGGCTCCGGGCCCTCTTTCCTGCCTTCCCCAGGGTCCCTGCGACCGCATGTGGGCTGCTTCCTAACCCCGTAACCCCAGGTGCCCGGCTGACCCGGCCCTGAGGGGCTGTCGGGCAGCAGGACTCAGCACTGGACCCGCTGCCCTTCGGATGGGAGGGGCGGGCTGGCAGCAGGGGGCAGCAGCGACCTCCCGGGCCAATCTGAGGGGAGGTGGTGAGGCTGATTCACTCCGGGGGAAACCACACCCAACTGTTGAAGGCAGGGGTGGGACAGGTTCCTGGGGCTTCGGGAAGTGTGTGGGAAGAGCCATCCCCAGTCCTGCCCCTCTCCACCCTGTCACCCAGACCACCTTCAGGGCTGCCCCAGCGGAGGTGGGGAGCCCCCATTCCACCTCGCTGCCTGGAGCTGGTAGTTCTCAGACAGGGGTGGAGGGCCTAGCTCCTCGCGTGTCTACCCCCAGCCTCTCCTTCCTACTTCCATCCTTGCCCCCTCTTCTGGGCTTCTCCGGTGGCAGCTTCTCCCAGCGCCCAGAGAGACTACCTCGGAAATCCTCTCCTACCTTCCCTCCTTACCCACCCACTTCCCACGACAGCCCCCCCGCCATGCCCATGCAAGCTGCTGTCCCAGCATCGCGTGTTTTCTGATAGATGATGGCTGACCTGATGTTTAGAAAACAGAACTACGAAGCTGCCATCAACCTCTACCACCAAGTCCTAGAGGAAGCGCCAGGTAACTGCCTGCATTGAGCCTACCCACTGAGACTGCCTGTGTCGGTTCCCAACAAGCGAGGGCTGCTCTCCCCCCAGAAGGGTGGGCCCTCTCCCCTCCTTCCTGACTGAGCAGAGGAAGCCCCCTCCTCTCTGATTGTTCCCAGAGAGGCAGGAAACTGATAAAGGCCCAGTGGAACGTGCTGGCCCTTCCCGAGTCCAAGGGGCCAGTTCCTGGTCTCAGGCAGGGCAGTGCTTGGCACTGGACCCAAGACAGCCTGCCTATCCCCAAGTCACAGACACTGGGGCTCAACATAAGTCCCCTTTTGAGGTCACAGCCACCTAGAGGTAGCTAGAAATTCTCCCCTGACATGTAGCTCCATTCCCACTCACTGCAACATAAAACCACTGCTTCTTGCTGGGGAAGGGGCCAGACACGAGGCTCAGGGTGGAGCCCCGACCAGGCCCACAGCAGAGTCACCCAGCAATCACAGCTATTAGGAGTTCGGGTCCCGGAGCCAGACTGTCTAGGTCTGAATCCTGGTCTTCTATTTACCAGCTTTGTAACCTTTGGCAGATTACTTAACTTCTTTGTGTCTCAGTCTCCTCATCTGTAAATGGGAACAATAAGAGTACCTACTTTATTGTGTCTCAGTGGAGACCAGTGGAGACACTGGAGCCACTGGGTTGCCCCTGCTCAGCCCAGACAGGTAGTGTTTCCTGGTCCTCCCTGCCTCTCCCTACCTGATTCAGCTATTGGTTATCACAGCCTGAAGGTTTCTGCTCTCTTGTTTTAGACAATTTTCCTGTGTTGAACAAACTAATCGATCTGCTACGAAGAAGTGGCAAACTTGAGGACGCCCCTGCCTTCTTTGAATTGGCCAAGAAGGTGTCCAGCCGGGTGCCTTTGGAGCCAGGGTTCAACTACTGCAGAGGCATCTACTGCTGGTGGGTTGGGGTGGGTGTGTCGGCAGCTATGTGCAGGAGGCTGTCCCTAACGGACATGCTGGCGTTTGCTAGGGAAGCAGAAATTCAGCTTCCAGATCAGGAAGCAGGGAGACCAGCGATCCTGCCCCTGCATTGTGCAGATTCACAGAGTGACCCCTGTGTGTCCCTGTACTCCCCGGGCCTCAGTTTCCCTGTCTGATTCTTGGTGTTTCTCTCCTCCACTATAGGCACATAGGGCAACCCAACGAAGCCCTGAAGTTCCTAAACAAAGCGCGCAAGGACAGCACTTGGGGCCAGAGCGCCACCTACTACATGGTGCAAATCTGTCTGAACCCAGACAATGAGATCGTGGGTGGAGAGGCTTTCGAGAACCTGGTTACTGAGAGCAAGTGAGGGCCCGGCTGGCCGGCGAGGGCAGGGGCGGGACCTGGGGGAAGGCGGAGAGAGCCCGTGGCCTCTGGGTCAAGGCCAGGCGAGGGCCAGGCTGGCAGGCCAGCGCCCTGTGCCCTCCGGCTTGGCATCCGATGCCCGCGGCTCCACCGACAGGAAGGAGTTGGAGCAGCACGGCGTGCGCACTGCTGAGAAGCTGCTGCGGGAGTTCTACCCGCACTCGGCCTGGGGCCAGACCCAGCTGCGGCTGCTGCAGAGCCTGTGCCTGCTGGCCACCAGGGAGAAGGCTAACATGGAGGCGGCGCTGGGCACCTTCATTGAGATGGCCCAGGCCGAGGTGCACCAGCTGCCCACCGGGTAGGCAGGCGGTGGGGGGCGGCCGAGGGCCGGGCGAGGCAACACCTGCTTCCCACCCGCACAGAAGGACAGCATTCCTGCCCTGCTGGCCGTGGCACAGGCCTACTCGCTGCTGAAGCAGGTCCCCAAAGCACGCACGCAGCTGAAGCGTCTGGCCAAGGCCCCATGGACGCTGGCCGAGGCCGAGGACCTGGAGAAGAGCTGGCTCCTGCTGGCCGACATCTACTGCCAGGGCGGCAAGTTCGACCTGGCCTCGGAGCTGCTGCGGCGCTGCATGCAGTACAACAAGGCAAGGGGCGCACGGCTGTCAGGGCAGGGTCGGGGGAGGGGCACATGGGCTTCAGGGGCAGAGATGCGGGGGTAGGAGGGAGATGAGAAGAGGCGGGACAAGAGGGTTCCCGTGGACCACAGAGCAGGATGGGAACGCGGAGCAAGGCAAGAGGAGGCGCACAGTGTCCGGCAGCCCGGAGAGGGGAACGTGGAATGGGGAGGAGAGATGGGAAGGGTTCATGGGGTCGAGGGGCAGCGTGCAGGGAGGGTTTGGTGGGGCCGGGAGGGGCGTTTGCAGGTCAGGGCAGGAGGGCTGCGGAGGAAGGGGCCCTGTCAGAGTGGGCACAGCTGAGAAGAGGGTACACAGTTCACCCCTCGCCAAGGTGGGCAGTGCTGCTGGAGTCCCTGAGTGGTTTGGGTGAATGCACCCACCGCCCATCCCTTGCCCCCACCGGGACGGGATGTGGCTTCCCCTTTGCAGAGGCTCTGACCGGCTTTCCCTGCAGTCCTGCTGCAAGGCCTACGAGTACATGGGCTTCATCATGGAGAGAGAACAGTCGTACAAGGACGCAGCCACCAACTATGAGCTGGCCTGGAAGTACAGCCATCATGCCAACCCTGCCAGCGGTAAGGCAGCCAGGCAGGCGCGCATGGGTGCGGGAGGGAGCTGGGCCGGAGGACCAACAAACTCACCCCACAACACAAGGCCTATGTTCTGGCCGTTGTGGGAACCAAAGGGGTTCTCAGGTCGTCGGAGTGCCACCCATTGTCTGCATTCTCCCTGCCTCTGGACAGGCTTCAAACTCGCTTTCAACTACTTGAAGGACAAGAGATTCGTGGAGGCCATCGAAGTCTGCCACGATGTAAGCCCCCGACAGTGGTGGGGGGCTTGCTGCAGCGGCAGGGAGCCCTGCCTGGTGCTTCACACCCTTTCTCTCTCGGTCCCAGGTCCTCAAGCAGCACCCCAACTACCCCAGAATCAGAGAAGAAATTTTGGAAAAGGCCCAAGGGTCTCTGAGGCCCTAGCTGTGGTCAGTGGGAGCCAGGGTGGGTGGAAACTATCAACCTACGGAAGTTTCATGGAGGGGGTGGGAAGTGGGTCAGTGGAGAAGAGAGTCAGAAAATGACATATTCTTCCCATTTCTATATTGTGTGTGGTTTATGTGAATCATGCCTAATCTGGTCTAAGGGACATCCCAAAGCTTTATGTTTTTAAGGCACAAGAAGCAATTTTGCTCTGGGGAAGAAAGCTATCAACCAGCTTAGCTTCCACTGAGCTCACTGGGCAACTTCTAATGGGCCCCACTTTTATCCCAGACTCTCAGAGGCCAAAGGGGAACAAAGAGGTGGTTTAAAAAATACCCTACAGCTATTTTAATATTTTTATGTTGGCCCGTACAAGCCTCTCTTCTCCTGTCTGGTCCCCAGAATCCTGGATTAAAGAAGCAGCTGCTCCTCTCTGCCAAGCTGCCCCCTGTGTCCTCCCTGGCAGAGGCCCAAACAGGCCCACTCTGTCCATGCATTCTGCCTCCCCCTCCCCAAGTCTTCAGCCGGCGTCTGCTGGTCCTTACCAGTTTGGGACAAACCCTGATTACTCTTGCCTCTGGCAGGAAAATACATCCCAAGAAAAACTAGCTCCTACTTCATCTTTAGTAAAAGACAGTGACCAACTAATTCATCCTCGAGGAACCCTTTTAACACCTCAGGGGACAAAAGCAGGGGTCCCTGTGTAGATGCATAGTGTTAATTGTAACTGGCAAGAGGGTGACAGAGGTCACCTTTGGTGTGCTCCCAATACCTCTCTTCCTGTTTTGCAGGATGGCACTAATGGGCCAGTCTGACCTCAGGGGAAGGAACTATGAACTGGGAGTCAGGAGGCCTAGAATCCCCCTGTGTGACCTTCCCCTCTGGGTATGTGTCCCCATCTGTGGCAGGAAATTAGACTAGATCTCTGTGTTCCCAGATCATGGTACAAATCCCTGCTAATGATATACAGCAAACATTTGAAAGTTTAATAACTATGTGTTTAAGTATCATCCTTATAGAGAAAAATAGTACGACAAACTCATGAATTTGCGGGTGCTGTTATGTAGAATGGTTCTAACTTTTAAGCATATTGATATAATTGATATAAAGTAAAATACTTAGTATGAGTAGAATGCAGATATGGCAAAGTTTTCAAGAGAAGTTGTCCAGTGACTAAGGTTTGGGAACAGTGAACGGGTAAGGGTCCCTTCTAGAACAGCCTAAGTCATCCCTGATGGCTGCGAGCCTTGTCTTTATAACATACTGCTGATCACGTGCATGGCCTTTTGGTATGAGTCAGTGATCTGGAACGTTTTCCCCAGGTTACCACCATCCTTCCTATGGGAAGCCAGCTGCCTTTATTATGATCTGCTTTACAACCTAGTTTCTTGGGGTGGATTATGTTGAGAAAAAAAAACCCAAGTGACCCTGGGGCCCTAGATGGGGAGTGGGTAGGCTCAGTCCAGCCATGGGCTGTGGCCACGGGATGGGAGCCTGCAGGGGCTCCCAGCCAGAGTTTTGGAGCTGTCGGGGGCTGCCACCCAGACCCCCAGGCTGGCCAGAGCAGAGCCTCAGGACCCTTGGAGAGACCCAGGTTTTGGATCATGCGTGCTGGAGCAATCTCTACAATAGGGCTCCCAGGGATCAGTGAGAGGGGACACGAGACAACTTGATGTACCAGAATACTCCACCCTGAGACGCCTAAGACCCGGCTGTCCCTGCCTAAGCTGGTACCGGGGACAGGCAGCCCCACCATAGTCCAGACTCCAAGCCATGAGTTCTCTAACGGCCACTCCACTGACGACATGACCACATGACCATGTCTACACATGTCCTGAGGCAAGCGATAGATACCTAAAGGGTGACAGAACTGGCAGAAAAAGAGGATAAAACATACAGAAATAGAGCAGACACATGAAAACAGAATGGGAAGTCAGACACGCACCCGAGGCTTACGTGTTCCAGGCACTCCTCTGAGCACTGGGTGCGTATGAACTGAGCAAGCTTGTGAGGTGAGCAGTGTTATTATTTGGACAATACGGGGGACACCCAGGCATAGAGAGGGGAAGTAATTTGCATAAGTCACCTCACTAGTTAGTATAAGAGCTGGGATTCGAACCCTGGGACTCTGGGTCTGTGCTCTTAACCAGTAAGCCATAGAGAGGAAATAAGGGGTGCCCAGCACAGGCAGGGAGACCCAAGTCGGGTCTTTTCAGTGACCCCTCCTAGCACTTGTATAAATCATTATTATTCCTAGAGGGGAGGTCAACCTTGCTCCTCAGGCCCCCAGACTGAGGCCCCCTGGGGCAGAGTGCAGCCTGCTCTTCTGGCCTTTGGCCCAAGCTGCCAGGGACAGGTCAGACAGGTCTGGCTGGTGCAGATGGATGAGGTTCTGCAGCTTCTGGTGCTCAAGTCCCCAAGGACCTCAGCCACTCAGTCCCACATAAGGCCTGCACCAGCCATATCCCACTGCCCGCTTCACCCTCAAGGCCAGGCCCCAGCTCAGTGCGGGTGAGTGGGAAGAAGTAAGCCCCCACCCATCCCAAGCGGACAGCCCTGTCCCAGAAGACTGCCCTGCTGCTGCTCCCCACCACCATCCAGGTGACCACTGGAGATGGCTTCATCCACGGGGAAAACTGCTCCATCTGCCTGGCCAGCCTCTTCTCGCTGGCTTCCTGTCTCTGAGTTGACTGGCTGGCATGGAAAGAGGCCCAGTGTGTCCCCCACTTCTATCCCCAACACAGCCTCAATGTCCATACTGCCCAGCAGGGCCTGTCTCCCCCTCCCCCTCCCTCCTCACTGCCACCTGAGGGTGTACCTGTGCTCCTGGTCCCACAAATGTGCTCCCAGATCCACAAACGCAGACCACACTGAAAAATAGAGCCTCTTTATTGGTACCTGTAAGCTCAGGTACAAGGTGTTCCCACAAGCTCGCAGGCTGGCAAGGCCTCCTAGGCAAGACGGCAGGCCCAGAGCCTGGGCTTCTTGGCACAGACACAGAAAAATGAATAAATTACAGTTCTAATACTCAGGGACAATATAGAAACTATGATGCGAAATTCAACATCTGCAAACAAACGGCATGAGCCGTAAGGAGCCACCCCTCGCCCTCGGCCAACTGGCCTTAGGGTACGGGCAGGTGGACCAGGCTGGAGTGCGTGCCTGGAAAGCCCTGAGTGGTCAGGGGCATGCTACAGGCCCTGGGGCAGCCCCTTGCCCTCTCTGGGCCTCCTGCTTCCCCCTCCTACATTGATGGGCTTGGAATAAAAGCTGCGGCCTTTGGGGAGGGGGAAGATGGGGCAGAGGACAGGAAGGAGAGGGGGCTGCGTGGGGCAGAAGAGGGTTTTGGTCACGGTTGGTCAGCCCAGCCCCTCCCCCTGCCCAGATGCTGTCCCAGGCCAGCCCCGGCTTGCTCAGCCAGCCGGAGCAGGGCAGCTGCCACATTAGAGGGCTCAAATCCATGCCTGGTCCACACCAAAGTCCCGGCAAGGGCAGGGCTGCAGGACTAAAAGGCAAAGGGACTCGCAGGGGTCTGTGTCCCACCCCGACCCTAGCATTGCTTGCCAGCCACCTAGTCTCCAAATAAATTATTATGGAAATAAATTATAGTCTTCACAGTCCAGAGGATTCAGCCACCCATGAGTCTAGGGCTCAGGGTGGCAGAAGAAGCCTTAAGAAGTGGCTGATTTCAGCCCTGTGTGGCTGTCTTTGGGCTTAGGAACATCATACAAGACCGAAAAGGAGTCTGCAAAGCTCCAGGGGAGCCACATTTCTTCCTGCTCCTGGCACGGCCATGGAAGTGGAAGAGAGGGTGTGAGCATATGGGGGACCAGGCGGCTGAAAGGGGAAGTGCCCCCCCCCCGTCCCCCTTCAGCACAGAAGGTTACAAAAATAAATAAATCAATCCAGAGTGTTGCATGAAAATTAGGAGTGCCCACATGGGAGCCAGCCAATGGGAGACCGTTACATACAGACAGACCTCAGGGAGCCCCCAATTACAACGAAGCAGCAACAGGGTTCTTGGGGCCGGGAAAAGGCACCCTAACCCTCACACAGACACAGGCTCCACCAGCGACGCTGGGGCAGTGTCCTCAAACAACTGGCCGTCCATGAAGGGAGCCAGGGCCTCGGCGGCTGGCTCAGACAAGCCCATGATGGACTCCAGGAAGCACGTGCTGGCGTCCCCAGGGGGAGAAAAGGCAGGCAGGGCAAAGTGGGGCGCCTCGAGGTTGTCCAGGCTATCAGACACCTTTTGGGAGGTGTAGTGGGGCCCCAGACTGTAGTCTGGCAGGGCCTGGAGCAGCTTGAAGGAGTCACAGGAGGACAAGCTCAGGTCCACTGAGCTGCTCTGGCTGGCATCCGTGATGGCTGGCACCGGGGGGCCGGGGAGGCTGCCTTCCCCCAAGCTTTCAAGGCCACTATTGAGGAAGCAGCTGGCATCCAGGTTGGCGTTTTCATCCAGGATGCCTGACGCGAGGCTGGAGCTGGAATAGCTGTGGGTCCAGCTGGCCAGGCCAGCGGGGTCACCGGTACCAAAGATGTCAGCTGGGTGGAAGCAGCTGAGGTTGTCCAGGCTGCCCACGCCCCCTTCCTCCTCCTCCTCCCCCTCTCCGCCCAGGTCAGAGTCACTGAAGCTCAGGATCCGAGCCAGGCTGTCATCGTCCACTCCGGGCTGGAAGCCGGGGCCGGGCAGGGCCGGGTGGGCAGAGCCACTGGGGGCCTCGCTGCTGCTCGATGCTGTGGACGAATCAGTCATGTCGCTGCTGCAGCTGTTGTCTCCCAGCTCGCTGCTCACGGGGGGCTTGGCCAGAGGGAACGTGGGGGCCAGGACCTGCTCGTTGGGGCTGAATGTGGCACCCTGGGCCGGGGCCTCCAGCTCCCCAAGGCTCTCGGCCCCCTGCTCCAGCTGCAGGCGGGTGAGCGTGTGGATGAAATGGGTCTGAACTCGCGCCTGATTAAATTCCACACGGCCCTTAGGGTTCTCACAGCCCTCTCTGCAGCAGCCACAGGGGAACGTTGTGTGGTCCATCTGCAAAGAAAGCAGAGGTGCAGGTGAGGATCCGGCGGAGCCCGGAGAAGCCCCTGACTCAGGCTTCGCCTTCCCAGCCCCGCCTGGCTCCCGTACCTGGCACTTGATGCCCGCCAGGCTACAGCTGCAGGTGTCAGGATCACAGACCCTGTCACAGCGACAGCCACAGTCCTCCCGGGACTGGCGCAGGGCCTGCAGCTCTCGCTTCTCCTCGCGATCGATCCTCCGCACGCCCGAGGCCCGCAGCAGAGCCCGCCGCTTCCGGGCTGGGTAGGGCTGGAGGAAGGTCATTTCCTCCAACTGGCCACCTGCCACGGCCACTGCCAAATCCTCCTCCACAAAGGCATCATCTATGGTGTCCACTGTAAGCGGCAGGCCGGCCTCTGTCTTGGGTATCCCGGTCTCTGAAAGCTGTGTCCAGAGAAGAGAGGAGGGAGGTGAGAGGCAGACACGGATGCAGTTTCTGGCAGCATCGGTCACTTGATAAATACCTCCCTGCCACGTGCTTACTCTCTCTGGGCTGGGCACTGTGGATGCCATAGTGAATGGGACAGCCAAGAAAACACCCTCAGGGCATTTGCAAACAGGTTTCCTATTCATGTCATTCCCCAGTTCGTGGACAAACCCCCTCCCCCAGACAGATACATCGACCCCCGGTGTCCCATCCACTCCCCCTCCCCAGTGAGGTCAGGCATATTCAGGCACCACGCCCCCAGCCCTGCAGCAAACAGGAGACCTTCTATACCCATCTGCCTGCAGATAATTTGGCAGCAAACCCTGATCAGGCCAATCACAGCCCCACAGGCCTCCCCAAAACACAACAAACAAATCGGCATCCACCCTGACACCTGTCCCCCCAAGGCTAGGACTTCCGAGCAACTCCTGGGGCGAGGGCCATGCAGAGGGTCTCCCCACCTTCCATCTCAGCGCCTCCAGCTTCTCCTCCTTCAAGCGTAGGCGCAGCTTCTCTTGCCGTGCCCGGGCTTGCTCCTGCGTAAACTCGGCCAGGGAGAAGCGGCGGTAGGCACTGTGGCGGGAGGCCATACCCAGGGTGCAGCCGCCACGGCTAGGCACACTGGTGAAGCCCTGGCACCGAGGGAAGTAGAAGACAGTGATGCCATCGAAGGCTACCCGGCCTGGGCGCTTCCGGGGGGCCCGCTTCAGGATGGACAGGGCTGGAAGGCAGGCAGGGGAGGGGCGGGCATTAGTTCTCCGTGAGGCAGGGCCTAACCCCCAGGAGGTGATGCTGAACCATCTCTCCTCACACCCCTCCCACCCCAAAAAAGAAGTGAATCTGAGCCTAGGAGCCCGCCTGGCCGAGACTGGAACTGGTAAAATGCAACATCACCCTATGTCAACACTGGCTCATTGTTATTTACCAGTCCAAATGAGAGCATTAAACATCTTTCCCATCTTTAGTAGCCATTTACAGTTCCCCTACACAGTTTTCTATAGTTCTTTTTTTTTTCTTTTTGTAGCGGGGTGGGGCGGTGAGTGCCATGCGGCATGCGGGATCTTAGTTTCCTGACCAGGGATGGAACCCACGCCCCCTGCAGTGGAAGCACGGAGTCTTAACCACTGGGCCACCAGGGAAGTCCCTCTATAGTTCTTAAAAAATTTATTTGTAGGAGCCTTTTATATATATTCAATATTAGACATTAATCATCTAACCTATCTGTGCAAATATTTTAGTCCTTTTTTTTTTTAACATCTTTATTGGAGTATAGTTGCTTTACAATGTTGTGTTAGTTTCTGCTAGTCCTTTATTTTTGCTTGTGGGCTTTTACGAAATAATTTCTAAGGTTTATGTAATCAAAAGTATATTGAGCTCTTCCTTTATAGCTTCTGCATTTTGCAACAAGCTTAGAAAGGTCTACCCTTTATAAGTTATTAAGTATGTTGATTAGTAAGCTATGTATTGGCATATTCGATATATATATTGGTATATTATTGATTTTTATTGGGTTGAACCATAAGAAGTTACCATGAAATAATCAAATCTTAGCAATTCCATATATTTAAACTTAATATATTAATTGTGTACCCAGCTACCTGAGGGAATTCCCTTCTAATAGGTTTTCTGTATACATATTCTTGAATTTATCATGTAGTCGAACACCTGCAAATCATGGCAATTTTGCCTGTCCCAATCCAGTATATTTCTCATTCTCTTTGCTAACTGAATTGTCTAGCACTTCCTGAACAATGTCAGCTAACAGTGGTGACAGACAGTGTCCTCATCTTGTTCCTGACTATTCTTATCATACAGAGGGTCTTATCTGGAAGGAATATTACATGTTATCAAATATTCTTTCAGTATCTACAGCGGCTCTTATATTTTTCCTCCTCTGACATAGTCATTTGGTAAACTATATGATTAGATTTTATAGTATTAAACCATCCTTGTATTTCCAGAGTAAACCCATAGTAGTTTAGTCAGTTAATGTACTGTTAGATTCTATCTGGTAAAAATTATACTTTTTCATGTATAATGTACAGATATGCATATAGTACATAAATAGACATATCTGTGGTATTAAGACATCACGGTGGGGAGGATCAGGGAAAAAATGTCTCAATGGGCTCCTTGGGGTTTGGGGTGCAATAATGAAAAATAAGGTTGAGAAACACTGCTCTAGGGCCACCTTTGTCAGTTTGGAATCAGAATTACGCAAGCTTGAAAAAATAACTGGGAAAAAACCTTTTCACTGCGTTCAGGCAAAGCCAAACAGCATTTTGCTAGGCGAGGGACCGGCCTGACAGGCCCCGCAGCACAGAAGTGTGGGGTGTGGGACTCGGGCAGTTCAGTTGGTAGAGGATAGGGAGCCAGCTGGAGAAACAAAACAGGAACTGAGGGACAGAGCTGGGCGGGAAGGCCCCAGGGCCACTGAGGAGCCCTGCCCTGAACATGATGACTTCTAAGCTGGAGAGTCCCAAGGTTAAAGGTGAATGTAGCTGGACCCAAGTACCTCTGGACAGGGGGCATTCCCGAGTGACCCCTGTAGGACAGGAAGTGGATGAGGTGGGGAGTCAAGTAGGGAAGCTAAAGCCATGGGGACACGACCTCCAGAGGCCAGAACGACTTCATCAGGGCCCCCCAGTTTCATCTTCAGGAAGGAAAGAGGGGTGTAATGCGTTCCCAGGGTGAAGGGACTCACGGGTGAAACTTCGGGGGCCACAGAAGTCACGGTCAGGCAAGGGCATCTGATCCCAGGGGCCCTCCTCATCCGAGTCCCACGATGGGGAGGCCGAAGAGCTCGGGGAGCAGGAGGGAGAGTGGCGGCCCGAGGAGGACAAAGAGGAGGAGGACGAGCAGAGCGAGGAGGAGTCCTCGTCCAGCTGGTCAAACTTCCTCTTCAGCAGCCCAGTCATGGTGGTGAGGGGTACGCTGGGGTCTGGGCACAGACAGCCTGGAACAGGAAGGGGAAAGCTCTAGGTGGCAGGCCTGAGGGCAGGAGGTGGGCACCCAGCCCTGGCCATCACCTCTCCCACCCACCCTCCGAGGCAGCCCAGGCCCTCCCCGAGGAGCCCTACGTGCCAAGGCCAAGTCTCTAGTAGGCTTCTTTGCACCAGACGGAGCACTGACATCCAAACCCTCGTCCTGGCCCTTACAGACTCCCGCCACCTCTGCCCCAAAGGCTTCCTGGGACAGCGCCGGGCACCTTCCCCTCTACCTCCTGTAACCCACCTACACGCAAGCACACGCCAGACCGACAGATGGACCGACAGACCTCAGCCTGGCCACGCTCATTCCCCGGCAGGAATCCTGGGGCTGACTCACTGGCTGGGTGATTCACACAGCTGCATCTGTGTGCCTTTGTGTGTGTGAGGCTGGGCGCACGCCGACAGCCTGCACGGCCCTTGTACAGTGGCTCTTCCTCCTCCTCCTCCTGCCCCTAGCACACCCACAGACACGCCGCCCCGCACACCCCGGCAACGGGCCCTCGTTCAGGGCCAGGCTGACCAGGACTCAAGGAACAGGGTGGCTTTGACACCAGCCCCAATTTCCAGCGTCCAACTTTCCTGTGATGGAGCTGCTCGGACTCTCCCTTAGAAACCCCCGCCCACAAGAGAAGTCCCCGGCCTCCAGGCCTGACTGGGGCCAGAGCCACCTGGGCTTTGTGTCTCTTTAGCATCTCCTGTTTGATCTTCAAAATTCACCTTCATCTTGCCTTCCACTCCAATACTAACCCTGTTTGTTTGAAATAACTTCCTAGGGAAATTATTTTCTCCCCTTGAGAAAAAACCCTCTTCTAGTAAAACTGACCGGCCAAGACGACGCTCTCCCGTTCGTAGCTGGGTGACTTGGAGCACCCCAGGATACACTGCTCGCTGTGTCTCCCCTTTAAGGGTCTCAGCCCTCCACAGGAGTGCAACCAGAGATTCCCACAGCTTGGCTGGCCTCAATCGAGTGGAGGGCACTTGGGGTTCCTTCCCTGAAATGCTGCAGCAAATAACAACCCCTTCCACTGCTTGGGAATCCCCAAAGGACTCGGTCCTTAGGGCTGAGCCCAGCTACCTTGTCTCTCTGTGCCTCCTGAGCACTCAGGGCTGGGCCCCAGGAGGTCACCAGGAGGAAGGGGAAACGATGCAGAGGCCCCAGTGCTGGGGAGCCCCTCCCCCACTGCCATCACAGGAAATGAGAGTGAACAGGAAAAACCAACCAGAAGGCTGGCGATCTCCCCTACTCAGGTGTCCTTTCTAAACACCTCTATCCCCGTTTGCCTAGCCTTCCACAAAATCTGTGGATCCCAGACCCAGGCGGTGTGCCGTCAACCAACTTGCTAGATGAAATGCATCCCAGGGACAGCCTCTCCCCACAGGCACATGAGCAGCAAGAGAAGCTCCCCGACTTGCCAATCCTCCAACAACAACGGGCCCAGGGAAGGAGGACGCACAGGTGTTTCCGGGGGCTTCTCAGCAAATAGTTTCTCAGGCTTGGCACCCCCACAGCCCCCAGGGTCAAACCACAAACAAACACAACCCAGCTCTCAGCTGACCTGAAGGCTCTCACAGGAGATGCAGGAACTCATGGCCCAGGGGCAGGCATACACTCACATACACACAAGCAGACAGAGCACAGAGGCACCCAGATACAGAAACACACAAGGACAAACCACAACCCACGCATCTTGTCCCCACCACAATCCCGCTGGGAGACCCCATCCTTTCCCAAACTCCAGATGCTGTCTACAGGGTGCTGAATGCCTTCCTAATCACACACCTAAGCCTGAGATTCCCCCAAACCAAAGGCTCACTTGGTCTCTCTGCCTGGCCATCCCTTAGAAACAAAATACTGCAGGCCCCAAATCGAACCCCTTGTCTCTGTTCCCCACCCCCCATGCCATCTGTTCCTCTTCCTGTGTTCCCTATCTTAGTAACAGCACTGCCACCCACCCACTTACTCAAGCCAGAAACCTGCAGTCATCCTCAACTCCTTCCTGTCTCCCTCCATCCACATCCAGTCACCCAGTCCTGGAAGTACACATTAGCTCATTTAAGCCACACAAGGCCAGGCACAGACTTGGTAGGTATCACGGAGGCCACCCAGCACAGTGTTAAGGAAACCTTGGCTCCAGAACCAGACTGCTTACATTCGAACCCTGGCTTGGCTATCAGTTGGCTGGGTGACCCTGGGCAAGTTCCTTAACTTCTCTGCGTCTTCAATTCTTTGTCTTACAACCTCACAGGGATGGGAAGTTTACGTGAATCATTACATGTCAGGTTCTTAGAACAGTGGTAAATGCTTGGTGAATGTGTCATTCTACACTGAGAAAAAAAGAAAGAGCTCCTGGATACACACAATACAGATGGATCTCACTGATATCATGTTGAGTGACAGAAGCCAGACACAAGATTACATGTGAACGAAGTTCAAGAAAAGGCAAACCCAATCAGTGATGATACAATTCAGAATTGTGGTTATCCAGCAAGTGGGAAGGGCATGCACTGGGGACAGTCATAAAGGAATTTTCCCGGGGCGGGGGGGGGGGGGGTCGGGGGTGAGGGGTGTCTAGAAATATTCTATGTTGATCTGGGTGGTGGTTCCATGAGTGTCTAAGACATCTCACTGTACACATAAGATTCATATACTTTGTGCATTTTACGTATGTCACCTTCAATTCTGAAAGTCTGTTACCCCTATGTCTCTGTTCCACTGCTACTACCCGTGTCCCCTGCCTCTGTTCCTGCCCCCTGCCCGCAGCCACTCTTTACCCTGCAGCTAGAGTGATCTTATTAAACCGCGTGTCTATCTACTGCCACCCCCATGCAGAAAATCATTCCCTAAGGGGAGCCCTTAGGATCAAGTCCACAATTCCAGAAGAGGCTGAAAAAGGCCTGGCTGCTGCCTCCCCTCCAGATTCATCATGCAAGACTCTCCCCACCCCCCTCACTTTATACTCCAGCTGAACTTGCAGTTGCCCAAATGGCCACGACCTGCTCACCTCCTGGCCTTTGCACAAGCTGGAACCCAGCCTCACTCCCCTTTAGAAGTCACCTCCAAGAAGGCCTCCCTGAAACCCTCACTCCTCCCCACTACATGCCTCTCTGGGCTCCCGCGGGCTCTGGGATTCCCCCACCACAGCCCTTACGGCCCCTTCCTGCAATGGCCTCACTGCTCATCTCCCTCATGCCAGGATGAAGGCCTCTCGGCCTGATCGGCACTGTGCCTGTGCCTGGAATAGAGTCTGGCACAGAGAAGGCTCCTGAGGACCATCAGAGGTAGGCAGCTGACGCTGCAGATCAGGTATACACAGAGAAACGATTTAGGCACATGAGGTCTCTGGGGCCCACTGGTCAGTGTGCCCTCCTCCTGCTCCTGTCACAGTTAGTTGGAGGGGAGGACGTGCCCATCCCCCAACCTGTGCCAGAGGGTTTGAGCAAGAATAGCACCCAGAAGGGGGTAACTCTGAGAGCAGGAAAAGGAAGCTCAGGCTGCAGGCAGGTGCCAACACAGGCATCTCAGGAGGTTCCCCAAGAGTAAACAAATAGAAGGAGTGTTAAGGAAGCAGGTTCAAGCCAGACACCCTGGCTCTGCCTCAGGGATGTCTACAGAATGGGAGCTTAAGGTGAGGGGGTTATAAACTCCAAGGCTGCAGACAGGGAAACAGGGACACAGGAAAGCTACAGCCTGTGGTGCAGGTTCTAATGAGGAGCACCCAGCAAACTCTGCAGACCTGGAAATGGGAAATCATCTCCTCCCTGACACTGGGGGAGGAGGAAGAGCCCCTGGCTCTTGTGCTTGGCCGCCCGACCTAGGGATCCAGAGGCTGAGAGAGGCAGAGGCAGATGAGACAAAAAGACTCAGCCAGAGACAGGAGAGGCCAAGTCAGAAAAGGAATGAGAGATAGTGAAAGAGTCCAAGAAAAGTGTCAGACAGTGAGTCAGAGGGTGGGGGAGGGGCCCTCAGCAGCTACCCAGGAATCAAGATCCTGACCGTGGCACCGTTCCCAGGGTGAGCACAGCCCCCTCCGAGGGTCCTGGAGGAAGGAAAAGCAATTCCCAGGAGCCGGCTCAGACAGAAATACCACACCCCCAAGGAGCCCCAGAGACAGGCCCTGAATCGAAGAGAACCAGGCTTCTTCCGGGATCTGCCTGGGCCCTGAGAATCAGGCCGCCCTGCCGTCACCACTCACAGAAGCTGACAGCCCAGGAGGAGGAGGGGCGCCTCCCCACCCTACTAGCCACAACTATCTACACACTCAGGCCACACCATGTGAGCTGAGGGAAGGCCACCTCACCCTGGGTACCAGGCAAACAAAGGCTGTTTGGGGGCAGGAATCCCCAGGCCTCTGAAAAGTCACACCAACTCCTCTTCGACCACAGCAGTCCCAATGCCCTGGCCCCCAGTTAGAGCTGGTAGTGGGAAGGGGGCACCTTCAGCTGCCTCCACCCTCCTTCAGGAATTTGAAGAATGTCCTTTAACCTCAGAGTCCCAGGCCTTGGCCAGGCCAGGCCAGCTCCCCGCAGTACCTGGGGTCAGATGACCTCGGATCCTCAGGAACTACTTACTGGCAGAAGGAGAGAGCACCTCTGAGCACCTCAGGCCCCCACGGGGATTGGCTAGAAAGGCAGCCAGGGCAGCCCAGAGAGGGCAGGCAGGAAGCCTTGGCACACCCCTCCCCCACCCATCCCTCCAAAAGTGATCCCCAGGGGAGGGGACAGTTCCTCAGCCTTGGCCTCCAGGGCCTGGCACTGGGGGGGTGCCAAATGTTTGCAGGCTACATGAGGCAATTGCTCCTGCAGAAAGGAAACTGCACCTGACAGAGACTGCTTCCTCCACCTAAGCGAGGCCCCCTTCACTTTCATTCATTCATTCCTTCAACAAATATTTATGGAGCGCCTATGACATGCCAAGCACTGTGTCACACACCTGGGCATACAGGGAGCAAGACACAGACCAGTGCTGCCCCCCTGAAGCTTTGAGTTTAGTGGGGAGGAGTATAATGAGTTACAAACCGTGTTGAGTGCTGGGATGGAGGGTGGGAGGGGTACAGCTTGGGGTGAAGACAGGTCTCTTGGAGTAAAGGATGGGATGTAGGAAAAGCTCCAGAGAGAGAGGGGGGCACAGGAAGCATGAGGGACTTGAAGAGGAAGAGGCAGAGAGATGAGGGGGAAGGGGCGGCCTGGGACGGGGCTTCAGGAGCCAGGGAGCCAGGGCTGACAGGGCAGGCTTTAGCCTGAGGGCACAGGAAGCCACGGAAGGGTTGAAGTAGGGAGTGACAATACCAGATTTGCATTTTAAAAAGATGGCTCAGCAAGAGACAGAAGGGGGTGTGACCGGTTGGACCAAGCTGCCAGAGCTAGGTGAGAGATGACAGGCCAAAGGCTTAGGAGAAAGGGGAAGGGAACCTGGTGACCTCTGGAGGTGGAGACCAAAGAAGGCAGTGATGATGAGGATTTGGGGGTAAGCTATGAGTTCCGCTCCAGAGGACTGTGAGACATCTGAGTGGAGGTGTCGAGTGGGCAGTGGAGCCGGGGAGGGACCCCCCTGTGTCAGGAGTGTGGGCGGTGTGTGACTGTGCCAGGGAGCAGGAGTGACTAAGTGTGTGACGGCTGCTGTAGTGTGGGCATCTCAACAGTGCCGTGCCGGTGTAAGGGCCCCCGGGGAGGGGAAACTGAGGACCTGTAGGAAGTACGTGCCGGGGAGGGAGCCGTACGTGGGAGAAGCCTACATGTGCCCGCGGGTGGCCGGTGTAGCTGCGCCCGTGACTCACAGCGGTGGCCTCTGCGTGTGACGGTGACTGACAAACAGGTGAGCGTACGACACAATCCCTCCTCCTCCCTCCCTCCCGGGGTCCGTGACTCACGGAGCCTCACTCCACGCTCACCCCTCCACTCCCTCCCTGACTGACGCCGGGCACTCGCCGCAGCCCCGGCACCCGCCCCCGGGGGGAGCCCGAGGAGGAAGGCGACAAATGTCACCTGCTACGGCCATGCGAGGAACTTCTGAAAAGTTCTCAGGCAACTAGGTCAAAAGGGAACTCACCCGCGGACGCGCGCCCGTCGCCAGCCCGCCGCCAGCGCGCAACCCCGGCTCGGCAGCCACCCGCCCCGCGCTCGGGGCGCCGTGACCTGTTGGGGTCCCGGCGGCGGGGGAGGGGAGCGGAAAACCTGAGACTGTCGCCTCCCGGTCTCCCGACCCGGACTCCGGCCGTGGCGCGCCGTCCGGGGCCGGGCTGTCCCCGCCCCGGCACCCGCTCAAAGTGGCGGGGGGCAAACGGCAGGGTCCGGGAAGCAGCGCGTCCCGTGCGAGACACCCCCTCCTCAAGGTCCCGTCCCCCGGCCCGGAGCCCACGGTGCTGACCTGCGATCCGGACGCTCGCCAAGGGCAACGCCGCGACCCGCGTCCTGGCCGGGAACGCCCCCTGCGCTGCGACCCCGCGCTCGCTCGCTCGCTCGCTAGCTCGGCGGGCAGCCGTCGGCCCAGCAGCCCCTCGCTCTGCGCGTCCGGCAGCGGCGGCGGCGGCGGGAGACTGGCTGCGCCCGGCCCCGCCCGCAGCTCCGCCCTCCTCGTCAGTGGAAAACTCCGGGGCTCACGGCGCTGACGCACGCCGGGCCTCCCGCCTGCCGCCCCGCCCAGCCCCGCCCCGGTGGCACCGCCCCCCCCCCGCCCCGGAGGCACCGCACCCCCCGGCCCGAGCCAACTAAGCGGCCGCGGGCCTCCCTGTGGACTCTGACCCCGCGCCAGCGCCGCGGGCGCTCTCGGCCCCCAGCCTCTCCCGCGCCCCTCCGCCACCCTCCCCCGGGCCCTCTCCCGCACGCGTTCCGAGAGTCTCCGACACTCCCGGCAGGCCGAGCAGGTCGGGAAGATCCCCACCTCTGCTCGCGGCCCCCGTTTACAGATCGGTACACTGAGGCCCGGAGCAGCGCGGAGCGTCCCTTAGGCCACCCGGCGGTGGCAGAGCCCAGGCCTCCTACACGCCCTAACCGCCACCGAGCCTGAGGCAGTTTACTATAATCCCATCAAACGTTCCCTCCTCTGCCCCCTTCCTACCCCCCACCCCCAGATCGCCTGGAAAGTATACTCTGGGGATGAAACGGGTGGGGGATGGGAGTAGAGATAGGGGGTTGGGGGAGAAGGTAATCCTTGGTCCCGACCTTCACCTCTGCCCATGGGCCAGAGGCTCTGAAGAAGCCCTGAGCTAGGGGTTCCTATAACAGCTTATCCCCATCCCCACCGCCACCCGATCCCTCTCTTAAAAAAGAAGAAAAAAAAAAAAGGCTGGTTTATTCTCAGCCAAACCCTGGCCACTTAAAATGGCCCACTGCCCGCTCTGCTCCCGCCAAGGCCTTTCCTGGGTAGGGGCCAACTCTCCCAGTATTACTGCGCCGGGGAAAGTGTGTGCATGCCCCGGCAGCGTGTTCTGGCCCAGGAACCCACCCTCCGCCCCTCTTCCCAAGCGCTGGTCAGATCCTACCCACCACGCGTGCCCTGAGCGTTTCTAACCTCACACCTTTGCTGCAGGTGTTCCTCTCGCCTGGAACGCCTTCTTGCCCTCTCGCTGCTTACCAGAATCCCACCGCCTTTAAGGTCTCAGCTTGCACTGCCTCCTCCAGGGAGCCTTCGTGGGAGCCTGACCCTCCCCCCTCCCAGTCTGGCTCCCGCTGCATTCTGGGTTCTTCTCTGAATGTCCTAGAAGAACGCTGTCTGTGACTAGCCCAGCCCTCAGGATTCCTTTCTACCTCACTCCAGGTGGCGGGTGGGGGTGACCTGTCCTGCCTGGATGGCATCTGGGGTAGAGATGATGGTAAGGCCCCCTCTAGCCACAGGTGTGTATGTGGAGGGGGCCAGGAGGGGTCTGCCTGCCCTTTACCTTTCTAAGGAAGAACCCTAGGAGGAATGCAGGTTGGGGGAAGCTACAGCCCCTGTTCTTGCCGGATGCTTTGAATGTGCAGGGGGGCCTGCAGCGGGGAGGTGTCTGGACAGCTGGAGCCAACCTTTCAGTGACTTCCCAGTGCCCTCAGGATGAAGTCTCAACTCTGTGGGGCCTACAAAGCCAGAATAATCAGGTCCTTGCCCACCTTTGCAACCTCACCTCTTTCTTCAAACTCCCACGCCCCACTCACTTCCCTGCTCCTCCATTTTGTCTTTAATGTGTGCACGTCTTTTTACTTGCACATTGTGCTTGTAACATTGCTACAACCTGGTTTTAATTTACACACGAGGTATTCTGTTCTGTACCTCCATAAGTTTCTTCCACCCTTACCTCTGCACTTCCACCCCACGCCCTTGATAACTGCACTCCAGCCCTGATTGCCAGCAGTCAGTTCTTGGGGTGTGTCCTGCTCATCCTGGTTTAAACTTCCAAAGATGCTACTCCCCAGCCTGCACCTGCCTTGCACCCACTTAGTTGTATGGTTTCCTTGTGCATTTCCATGTGAGTTGTCTGTGAGCCCGGGGAGGGCAGGGACCATGTCTAACTATCCTTCATGCTCCTGCTCGTTAAGAACATATTGAATAAATTGTCTGTGCAGTAAATGTGTACCGGGAGCTGGGGCTCAAGGAGAGGGCAGGGCTGGAAGTGGGGATGGAAGGGTCATCAGCAGACCCTTGAAGCCCTGGGTGTGGCTGAGACAGCTCTGGAGGGAGTTGAAAGGCTACAAAGCTGTGTCCTTTGCTAGAGGTGACTCAGCCCTTAGGGCTATGAGGCGGGTGGCTACCCACCCACTCCCACCCCCCTCAAATACTCAGCTGCACTGTCTCCTGTGGCTGCTGGGTGATAGACCTTGCTGGTCCCAAGGAATCACTTCTTCCACTGCCTCCTTCCTGCCTCTAATCCTCTAGGTAGGTCCTCAGGAGACAGGGAGGTCTCTGTGACCTACAGTGGAGTTCTAGTTTTCTCTGTGTGTGTGTGTGTGTGTGTGTGTGTCTGTCTGTCTCTCTCAAGTCTTCCAATTTGTAAGATGGGGGCATTAGACCAGAGAACCCCACTACCTTCAACATTCCTTGAGCTAGTTTCTAGAAGATGCTGCCTGCTGATCAGGGAACTGGGTAGTGTTGAGCGCTAGTTAATGAGGGTCTCTCAGGCTGTCTCAGTTTGCATCCTGCTGGGCTGTGTATGAGGGAAACCAGACAGGACAGAGACCAGAGCAGGGAGTTGGCAAGGGCTGGAGTGGGGGCTTAGAGCAGGGAGCCCAATGGTTGACAGGGTTTGGGAGGCAGGAAAAGAAGGAGAAAATAAGGGAAAACATAGGAGAATAAAAAGAATCAAATAAGTGATGTGTTTTCTCTAGAAAAGCATCTCCCTGTCCTGGGATGGGCTCACCAGATGTTCCCCAGATGTTGCTGGTGATGAGAAACATCTTCCTCTGGGATCACAAGTAAGCTCTTCCTGTTGGTAGGGAAGTGAAGGGTCTGTTCCAAGGCAAGGAGGGTGGGTCTGGAGCAGCATCCATCTGTGACTGTGGCACATGCATAGGCAGAAACACACCCACACACCCTCAGGGAATTTTTGAATACTTTGGAGAGTCCCACAAGTTTCTCAAACATTCAGCATACATGGACCACCCAATTTTAGGTAAACAAAAAATTACTACTAGTTTTAAATAGATATTTTTTAAATTAAAAATTAATGATGCATTTCCATCCAAAAGATTAAAATTAAAAGGACTTTTTTTTTTAAGTACTAAATGCGGCAGGATTGAGAATTCATCAGATTTATCATACATTGCTGTTGGGAGGGTAAACTGATACAATCAGTTTGGAAAATAATTTGGCAGTACCTACTAAGGCCAGACTCTATGATCTTATAATTCTACTGCTCTGTATATTCCCAAGAGAAAAAAAGGTGCTTATGTCCACGAAAGACACAAGAATGTTATGGCAGCTTTATTCATAATAGCCTGAAACTAGAAACAACGCAAATGTCCAATAGGTGACTGAAAACAACTACGATTTATCATACAATGAAATATTACATAGCAATGAAAAAGAACAAACAATTGCCTCATATAATGACAGGGATGAATCTTAAAAACATTATGTTGAGTAAAAGAAACCAAGCATGAAAGAGGAATAACTATGATTCCATTTATTTATATGAAGTTTAAAAATAGGCAGAACTAAAGCACAGTGACAGATATCATTACCTTTGCGAGTATTGACTAGGAAGGGTGACGAGCCTTCTGGGGTACTGGAGATGTTCTATATCTTATTCTGGACAATGCTTGGACAACTATATACATATGTAAAAATTCAAGGTCTACTCTTAGGATTTGTTTACGTCACTGTGTGTAAGTCTAACCTTGATAAAAGGAGGGGAGGAGGGGATGACAATCATAGTGCCATAACTGTGAAAGGGATGCTGTTGTTCTCAGCTGTCCACCAGTAAGTCTACCTCCTGACCAGTGAGGGATACCTGGGGCTCACAGGTCAGGTTCAGCTGTTTAGGTTTCTCTCCATCTAAATTACTGTAAGAGTTTTATTCCACCATGATTCTTAGGTGCAAGGAGGTTCATGGTTTTTGCATCTAAGGGTTTTAAAGTTTTAGCTCTTACATTTATGTCTTTGATCGATTTTGAGTTAATTTTTGTATATGGGATAAGGTCAGAGTCCAGCTTCATTCTTTTGCATGTGAATAGCCAGTTTTCCCAGCACCCTGGCTGAAAAAATATTATTTTTCAAAATCAAATCAAAGCAGCTAAGTCCCAAGGAGAACTTCAACCTCAGTGAGCAGGGACCCTCTCCCATATGCTGCCTCCAAAGTTTGTCTGAGGAGTGGGGATGCCTTCTCTGTCCTAGATGGCCTGGCTCTCTGATTTTCAGTCCATGTTTTCTGCTCATGGGTAGCATGCCCCTATCCACACCTATGGATTCACAGAGAGTAGGTAGGCTCTGCTGTTTCTGAGCCAGCCTTGGTTGTGGGAAGGGAAGGGAGGAGTCTTTAGTGAGACTGGGAATGGGGACTAAGTCCTGTCTCCTTAGGAGGCTCAAACATCCCTCTGGGGATAACCTCACCCTACCACCTCCTCCTCTGCCCAGTCCTGGGGAGCATCCTGTTCCTCTCCACCTTGCCTCTTCCTCCTTTCCCTCAAAGGAACTCATCTCTCCAAGCCCCCATCCCTCCAAGCCCCCATCCCTCCAAGTACCCTAGTCCCTGAAACAGGCTAAAGGTGTGGCTCCCAGGCCAGCAGCGTCAACATCACCTGAGAACTTGTTAGAAATGAAGATTATTGGGTCCTCCCCAGACCCACTAATCAGAAACTCTGGCAGCGTGGCCCCAGCAACCTGCATTCTAACCAGCCCTCCATTGATTCTGATGCATATCAAAGATTGGGACCCACTGAGCTAAGGCTGTGGAAAGCGAAACCCAGGAGAGGGGAATGTCTTCAAGCACATTTCCTGAACATTCTTGTTCATCTAAACTGGAAGACTTTTTAGTGTAGATCTGTGGATTGAAAATCTGAGCAGTTGAGTTCTGGGTCAAAGGATTTTGACTGATATTGCCAAATCGCCCTCCCCAGAGTTGCACCAATTTTACTCTCAACCAATAGTATTTGAGCATGCCTGTTTCCCAACACCCTCCCTGGCACTGAGTGTTATCAAACTTATTGATCTCTGCCAATCTGATAGGAGAAACCAAGAAGAGATCTTACTGTTTTAAATGCATTGCTCTAATTATGAGTGAAGTTGAGGCTCTTATAAGCCGTTTGTGTTTCCCTCTAAACCACAGGTTTATATTCTTTACTTATCTTGTGTTGTTTTAGGTCTTTGAGGATTAGGGAGATGAGCCCTTCTGTCTGTCACACATGTGGCACTTAATCCTGGTTTGCTTTTTACCCAGGTTGATAGTATGTTCTATCATACAGAAGTTTTAAATTTTTATGTAGCCAAATTTCTTAAATATTTACCTTAGGGATCCTGGTGTTTGTGTGTTGCATTCCCTATCAGAATATTACAAATAAATTCATCTATTCTTTTCTCTAAAGTTTTACGGTCTTTTTGTTTTTTTTGGATGTGTTGGGTCTTTGTTGCTGCGTACGGGCTTTCTCTAGTTTCAAAGAGCGGGGGCTACTCTTCGTTGCAGTGCGCGGGCTTCTCATTGCGGTGCCTTCTCTTGCTGTGGAGCACGAGCTCTAGGCCCACGGGCTTCAGTAGTTGTGGCGCATGGGCTTGGTTGCTCCGCAGCATGTGGGATCTTCCTGGACCAGGGCTCGAAGCTGTGTCCTCTGCATTGGCAGGCGGACTCCCAACCACTGCGCCACCAGGGAAGCCCTTTACGGTCTTATTTTTAGATATATAAATCCTTTATCCATTTGGAATTTATTTTGACTTAAAGTATGGTATAGGGTTTCCATTTTATTTTTTCCCCCAAATGATTTATTTTCCTACCACCTTTTTCTTTTAATTCAAATGTCACTTTAAACAGAAATTGAATTCTCATGTGTTCTGGAGTCTGTTTCTGGTTCTCTACTCTGGTCCACTGGGTTGACTATTTCATCTTTGGGTACCAAATTGCTTTACAAATTACAATTTCATAATGTGTTTTACCATCTGATAGGTGTAGCCCCATCGTGTTACTTTTCTTTTTCAGGGCTTTCCCAGCCCCTTATTTAATTCCCCATTTGAGTTTCATATCATTTTTTGGCAAGCTCCCCACCTAAAAATCCTGTGAGTATTTTAGTTAGAATCACATTGAATTGATACATTAACTGAGCATTGACGTTTTTATAACATTGGGCCTTTCTATTCAAAAGCTCAGTATAGAATGTTCCCTGTATAATTTTAATATTCATAAAGGCCCTTATATGTCTTTTAAGTATTGTTCTGAATATTTTATCTTTCTGATTGCTATTATAAGTGCAATTGCTATTATATTTTCTGGTAAATTGTATTTTTATATGTAGAGGAAGGCTACTGAGTTTTGTATATTAAGCTTTGTAAACTGCCATCATTTTGAATTCTCTTATTGTCTGTAATGGTTGTGCATTTTTCAGTTATATCATCTATGCATAATTTAGCTATTCTGTTATGGTTTTGTTTGTCTTAAGCAGGAATTGATTGGGATATTTTTCAAATGTCTTTTTGGCATGTATTGAGATGTTATATAGTTCTCCTCTGATCTATTAATATGGTCAGTTTTATTACAAATTCCCTAATGTTGGACCACCTGCATTACTAGAATGAACTTACCTGGATATGATGAATGATTCTTTGAAGGTATTGTTGATTTATATTTGCTAGTATTTTATTTGAGATTTTTGCACCTCACGTTCTATCATATTTAATTACTAATTACTATTTGGATTCCCCACATTCCTCCTTATCTTTTGTTTCTTACTAGGTCATGAGCCGATGAGGTCAGTTAAAATGTACTCATGTCTCATCCAATTTCTATTTGCATTTTCTGTATGTATACTGTTATTCTCAACTCTCATATCTTATTCTTGGTTTTGAAGCTATGCTATCTGGTGCCTAGAGATTTCAAAAAACTAGATTCTTAATGTGGATACTGCTGTCTTTCCTGTTTAACTTCCTCTTCTCTCATTTAGCATTTTTATTTTGAATTTGACCTTGACTGATAGTAACATTGCAGCCTCAGCTCAGTATTTTCTTGTATACCTTGGTTTATATTTTATTTTTAACTTTTCTGAGTGATTCTGGTAAAGATGCATCTCTTCTATACAACATACAATAGAACATTGTTTTATGATCTCATAATCTTTTTTTTCTGTTATAATATGAGTTTATTCTATTTACATTCCTTGATATAACATGTATTATGCTTACTTCTGTCATCTTCTGCTGTGTTTTCTATTTTAATGCTTCCTCTGTTTTCTATGTTTTACATGTGTATTTTTTTGTTTTCTTTGATATGTATGTGTGTGTGCTCACATGTGTTTGTATTTTTGTCTGATGATTTGAAGTTTTATAGTCTGTTTTCAATTTTTCTAGTGGTTGCCTTTATATTGATTTATTTCTCTGCCAAGAGAAGAAAACCTTCAAATGTAGGGAAAGAGTCATATTCTCAAAGGCTGAGCCTTAGCACCACAGTTCTGTCTTCAAATTCTTGATATCCTCAGAATCAAACAAACAAAAACCAAGAAACAAAACAAAATTCTTGATATCCTCAACATGAAAAATAGCCATAGTCTCGCCCTGAAGCCAAAGGTTCAGGGTAACCAAGATACTGAACGTGCCACTGAGATGCTTCTTGAGTGAGCGAGCCACCTGTGGCAAAGAGCTATCGGTACCACAAAGGGATGCTGTATCTCATCTCTTATTTCAAAACCTCATGTGAATATCTTTCCCTCAACAGCCAGCATACTTTGTTCAACAGTGTCTTTTACTTGCTGTCCATTTCTCCACACAGTTTTCTGAAAAGGCATAGTCGGAGAGGCATGAATAGAGGGCATTGACTCTTCTTGCTATTTGTTTCTACACATATCGAGATCAGGAGCCAGATTGTTGCCTGACAGCTGGTCTTTGTGAATACAGTGGTGTGTGGTTGGTGTTCAGATGCAAGTTGTGTGTGTGTGTGTGTTTTCTTTTAAATCTGACAGTCAGTGTACCATCAGATAATGGCACACTCAAAACAGGATCAGTTTAGGAAAGCTTATTTACAATGGTACTACTTACAAACATGTAGGTGTAGGAGCACCCCAAGGGATGGTGTGATAACCTGGACGAGCAGCAGCAGAGCTGTTACCACCAATAGACCTGAAGGGAAAATGTGGGGGGAAGGGAGAGGTCACTAGAAGGGAGAGAACTGAGTGGGCTGGCTGCCTTGGGAGGACCAGTGGCCCCCCACTGGAGGATACCTCCAACCCATGGAGACTCACAGGCAGGAAACCAAAGGACTAAATACCTGATCTCATTCGCTTCCCTCTACTGTCCCTGCTGGGTCTCCCCATGGCTGAACCCAACTGGAAGCCAGAAGCTCATTCATCTAATCTTGCAAAGGAATTCAGTGATACATAGAACAAAAAGTCAGCAGGTACATTTCCTTCCTGTGTTTTTGGAAAATATGTGGCAAGCTGACACATCAGTGGTACACCCATTAGGAATGCTTTCAATTACCAATAATAGAGAATTCACTACAGTTTATTTCTGTACTGTAACGGGAAGGCTGGAAGGTGGCAAACACTGACATTCAATAATGTCAGTGCTGGTGTCTCTAGAATTCTCTCAGCCTTTACCTTGTGCTGGTTGCTTCATAGGTGCAAGATGGCTGCCCAGGTCCAGGCATCATGACCATAGTTAAGTCAGGAAGAAGGGGGAAGGGGGGCTACCAGCACATATACCCATTTTCTGAAAAAAAACAAAACCAAACCAAAAATTTTCATAGGAGTACCCTCAGCAGACTTTTCATCGTATTTAATTGGCCAGAACTGGGTCTCATGTAGCAGCAAGGGAGACTGGGAAAGTGGGAAATGGGCTGGTGATGATTGATTTAGACCACTTGTAATTAATTGCCTGAGATTGGAGACCTTGGTGTATGGATCAAAATCAGAAATCTTTTATCAGGAAAGAAGGGACGGAATAAATTTCTGGATCAACAGTGAACAAGGTTTGCCACAAGTGGTTTGTATTCAACAGCAAAGCCAACTGTCTGCTAGTACTCACTTAGGACAGCCATTGCTCTTTCACACTATGTGCCATTTATTTTATGTGACATCCAAAAGTATTGTTTGGGGACTTCCCTGGTGGCGCAGTGGTTAAGAATCCGCCTGCCAATGCAGGGGACACGGGTTCGATCCCTGGTCCAGGAAGATCCCACATGCTGCGGAGCAGCTAAGCCCATGTGCCACAACTACTGAGCCTGTGCTCTAGAGCCCGCAAGCCACAACTACTGAGCCCACGTGCCACAACCACTGAAGCATGCGCATCTATAGCCCATGCTCCGCAACAAGAGAAGCCACCGCAATGGGAAGCCCACGCACCGCAACGAAGAGTAGCCCCCACTGGCCACAACTAGAGAAAGCCTGTGCGCAGCAATGAAGACCCAACATAGCCAAAAATAAATAAATAAATTTATAAAAAAGAAAAGGAATCACTATTTTAAAAAAAAAGAATGAAAATATTAAAAAGTCAAGTAAATAAAAAGACTCATTTAATTAAAAAAAAAGAGTGTTGTTTGATCAAGTAATCTTGCCAGGAGCTTGCTCTGCTTTTCCTCAGTAGCCTATGACTCAATTTACATGTCATAGTTTGAAGTGTGTAGGTTTTCACTGTAAGTTGGACACCTTTAATGATGCCTCTCTGGTTTTGATCTTTTCTCTGTCTTTAGTGACAAAATGTATCTTGACCACACTGGACATTATTATTTTACCCATATTATGGAAAGACCTGATTGGTTTTCTAACTAGCTTACGGGATCTGATGTGAAGAGGATGCAAAAGTCTCACTGGGCTTCCTGCCACTGTTTGACAAAGTTTCATAAGAGATGATGCCTCCAGGGCTAGAGAAAATGATTACCAGCGAACAAAATCCCAGTTTCAGATATTCATTCCCGTATCTGTCTTTCTGAGTCACACTTTTTTTCTCGTGTAAAATTGTCTCATTCTACACACTCATTTACTCTGGTATATATGATCATATTTTATATTGCAGTATTTTTTTTTGCTATTTTCAATATTATTTTTATGCTTTAATGAACCTCTTTTGAACTACTGATCCATCTTTATGATTTGGGGCCACACTACCATATAATAGTAACAATAAAATGGAAATATAACACATGTAAACAATCACATGTAAATGGTGTGAAAAATCTCTTAGCAAGCTGAACTAGACTCCATGGCATTCTCTTTAGTATGAACTTAGCTGAACTGGCCAACTCACTTCTGGTGGTACAGGTGTGCCTACAAGACCACGATGATGATTACAAAGGTAATGGGATTTCTGTGGAAATGATCACTGATCTCACATTTATGAAATGTATGTGAATAAAATTGCTTGTCTGTGTAGCAGACCCTGCCATGCCCCACTCATATCCCCTTACACTCACAATTCTCACATGTGCTGATGATGGTTTCTATGGGGCCAACAGGGATGTCAGCCAATGGAAGTGGAGCACGATGTCCAAGGCCAGCTCCTGCAAGAGGAAATTCATTTCTATACCATCTATCGACCTCTGCAGTGAACAGGGCCCTTGGTTCACTGGGGAGCGATGAGGGGCTGAGATCTTAACGAATCAAATAAATCCTTGCCCTCCCACGTGGAGCTGATAGGTAAGAAGTGAGACAATTCACTTACTAGAAGCTAGAGTATACTAAGGGCCACAATAATAACAGCTGTGATAGTTTAAAAACATGGCTGCAAATACTTTCACACTTATCAAAAGAGGGAATCTAATTCCTCTCCCCTTGAATATGGGCCAGCCTTAGTGACCTATCATGAACAAAATGTGCAAGAAGTGATACTGTATGATTTCCAAGGTTAATTAGTAGGTGATAGAGCTACTGTACGCGCAACTGTTAGGTCAAAGGGTATGTTCATTTAAAATTCTGATCCTAATGCCAGGTTGTTCTCCACTTCTCTCCCACCCCTCCGCCTCCCAACAGTGGATAAACACTCCTTTTGGATCAGTATACTGGTTTCAACTGGCATTTCTATACTATGGGAGAAGTGAAGCATCTTTTTCCTTGGAACCTCTCTTGGGGTCAGAAGACCCAGCTGGAGACAAGCGTGGGACTCAGGGGAGCCAGGGGGCCCCCGCCAACAACAGCCACGGCTCCACTTGCTCCCCCCTGCTCCCCTGTTTTCGGCGCTTTCCTTCCTCCCCCACAAGGTTCAGATTCCTGGAACCAGGCTCGGTGACCTCACGCCGGTGACTTCACATCCGGGACCTTCTGGGAATTCTCAGCAGCACTTTTTCGTAAGAAAACTAACGGGGGAGGCGGGAGAGGAGGAGGAACGTGGTGCGTCAGGGGAGGGGGCCGGAGCTCCCCGCCCAGAGGCAGCTTCCTCTTTCCGGTCGGGGGTGGGTGGAGCTGGCAGCGGCGTGCGGCCGAGCGGCCGCCAGCTAAACCCGAGGCCCCGCCCCCCCACGCCCCCCACGCCCCCACGCCCCCACGCCCCCAACACCCCCAACACCCACCGCTGACGGGTGCGCGCGACAACCCGGGACTAGTGTCCCGGGACGGGACTAGGGGGCAATTGCCGGGGGCCCCCAGGCTGAGCCTCTGCCAGAATTTTCTTCCGAAGTTAGATAGTCGTCTAACTTGGCAGCTCTGCCACAGGTGGGAAGCGGGTACCTTCCTGAGGGAGAAAAAGTGTGTGTGTGTCGCTGACTCGCAGCTACCAACAGTAGCGGGGGAAGGGGGACACGTACAAAACCGAAGGTTTACAACGGCGTTTTCCAAGCTACAAAACTGCATAAAGTTGAGAGGTCAGAGAAGGACACACTCCATGGCTTCTGCTTCCTTGAAGAGGTTGCCTCAGAGCTGTGTCTTCAACACCAAGCTGTACAGAAATGAACCGGAGGGGGAAATGAGGGGGGCTGCATTATGACTTTCGTAAGCCCTAGGCACTTGGGCTTGCATGGGCTCTTTCCTCCATAAAAAAAATATTTAAGAATATATTTTACAACTGTGGTGGTTAAAGATGAAGATACTAATGTTATATACTAAACCATTTTCTTCTACCCAAAAGTTCTTTTTTTCCTGTTGATTTTAAAAGAAGAATATTTTCATGGGCCCATCAAGTATTGTGGGCCTGAGGCTCCATCCATGCCTGCTGTGCCCAGTGGGTAAGCTGACCCTGGACAAAGCCAGGGTGGTGTGACAAAGCCTGGATAGAACATTAAAGGACCTGGAAGGTCTGATTCTCTTGGGGGAATGGAGCGAGAGAGGCTATAAACACAGGTGGCAGCTGCACAAGAAGGGCCTTGAATGACGTGAGGAGTGTGGATTTTATGGTGGAGGTGGTGAGGAGCCATTGTAGGGCTGGACTGGAGGATTGACAGTTTGGGGGTGGCACTGGAGGTGGGAAGGGCATTGGGAACGCTGTTGCTGTAATGACATCCAAACTCTTCCTGAGCCACAGTGGAGATGGAAGGGAGGGGGAAGGGTAAGCCACAGATTGATGTGAGGAGATGGGGCCTGGAGAAGCCTGGGTTGACTTCTCTGGCTCATCCCTCCTGGACAGGAGAAAACAAGAGGAGAAACTGTACTGGCTTCAGGACTTTGGGAAGATCAAATGGAGGGTCCTTCACCAGTCACAAAGCAGGGAGAGTTTGCATACCTTAATAGGTGTGTGGGTGGCTTCAGGGCCACCTCTTGCCCAGATCTCTGCAGGGGCTCCTACTAGCTATTCCAACCCCCTCTCTGCTGCCCCAGGCACCCCTCCAAAGCTCCATTCCCATTGGGCCGCTTTCCTGCTTCCCATGGCCCAGAAGACAAAACCACAGTCCTCACCTGGACATTTCCAGAGTTCAGAATGAGAAGAAACAGACTGGGTTTTCAACACCCCTTACAGTAGAACACTGTTCCAGAATCTCATTTGGTTACATGTTGCTCAATCCCCAATAACTGCCCTTTCTCCCCCACCCTGCAGTCCCTGCCAGAAAACAAAAAACAAACAAAAAACTATACGTGATTCCCACCTTCCAACGCAAACACTGGGCTTCCTCCAGAGCAGACCAGGCCAAAATCAAGGGCTGGGACAGGAACTATACTTACAGGGAGAAGAACTGGGCTCAAATGACTCCTTGAAAGACAAACCTTCACTTACTCACTCTAAAACATGGATTGAGCGCCTACTATGTGCTTTTGTACCATTCTAGGCACTGGAGATGCAACAATAAACAAATGAGAAGTGTTTGGCATGGAGATGATACTCCAGTGGAGGGCGATTTGCCTGTGGAGATGGCACTTTCCAAAGTTGGCCACATATTCTTCTAGAACGTTGCCTCTTCCTCATCAAAAGGTAGTGTCTAATACCCCTTCCATTCAATATACACAGACTTGTGACTTACTTGTAACCAACATAATGCAGCAGAAGTGATTGTGTGTGACTTCTGAGGCTAGATCATAAAAGGCAATGCAGCTTCTGTCTTGTTAGTTGGGACACACGCCTTTGGAAACGAGATGCAACACAGGAAGTCCAACTACCCTGAGACTGCCATAATGTGAGGAGGCCCAGGCAACACAGGGAGGCCACACATATGTGTTCTGGCTGACATTCCAGCTGAGGTCCCAGCCAGCAGCCAGCATCAACTGCCAGACATTTGAGTGAGTGAGTGAGTTTTCAGATGTTTGCAGACCATAGCTGTCATATTACCCCCACCCTTTGAGACTTTCCAGCTGAGGCCCCACACATCATGGCACAGAGGGAAGCCATGCCCACTGTGTTCTGTCCAAATTCCTGACCCACAGAATTCATGAGCATCATAAAATGGTTTTTTAAACCACTAAATTTGGGGTGGTTTGCCATGCAGGAATAGTATCCAGAACACTGACAATAAACAAGCAAATATGTGAGCAAGATAATTTTCTGCTGTGATAGGTTCTCAGGAAAACAAACAAAAATAGCACAGCATGATAACTTGGAGGAAGGCCACTATAGATGGGGAGTGGGTGGGTGTCGGGATAGGTGGGGGAGGCAGAGGAGGTATGGATCAGGAAAGGTCTTTCTGGAGAGACATTTGAACTGGAATGTGAGAAAGAGCCCAGCCACTAAAGATCTTGCAAAAAAAAAAAAAAAGATCTTGCAGAAGAGACTTCCTAGCATAGGTTACAGCAGGTGCAAAGGCCCTGAGGCAGGAATCAGCTTGGTGTGTTCTGTGAAGATCAGGAATGCCAGTGTAACTAGGGTGATGTGGGTGAGGAGGAGAGTGGGGCAATGAAGCTGGAGAGGATGGTTGAGAGGCAAGGCATTCTGGCCTTACAGGCCCCTGAGAAGAGTTAGATTTCAGGCTGAGTAAGCTGAAAGCCTGTGGAGGGTATTATAAAGGAGTGACTTGGTCTGGTAAACTTTTTTTAAAAAAACTTTATTTATTTATTTATTTTTGGCTGTGTTGGGTCTTCGTTTCTGTGCGAGGGCTTTCTCCAGTTGCGGAGAGCAGGGGCCACTCTTCATCGCAGTGCGCGGGCCTCTCACTGTCGCGGCCTCTCCCGTTGTGGGGCACAGGCTCCAGACGCGCAGGCTCAGTGGTTGTGGCTCACGGGCTTAGCTGCTCCGCGGCATGTGGGCTCTTCCCAACACCAGGGCTCGAACCCGGTTCCCCTGCATTGGAAGGCAGATTCTTAACCACTGCGCCACCAGGGAAGCCCCAAGGTAAACTCTTGATAAGAGCTTTGGGTGCCAGGTGGATGACAGACTGTAAGGACAGGGCAAAGGGAAGACCACTTGGGAGGCTATGACAGTGGTCCAGGAAAGGGGGAATGGATGGTGGCCTGGGACAGGGTGATGGCGGTGAAGATGGGGACTGTTGGATAAGTTCGGAACAGGGGCAGTGACAAGAGTAATGAGAAGGGAGGAGGCGCCCGGCCGGCAGGACGGTCCTGGATGGGGCCGCGGCAGGGGTGAGGACCGGAACTGGCATCCTTCTGGAATCCGGGAGGGAGGCTCCGAGCAGGGGCCGGCCAGGACGGCGTGTACTGGCGTCCGGCGTCTGCCGCGCGGAGCCTGCCCCTGGCTGCGCGCCTGCCGGGTGTTTCCCAGCAACGGCTACCGCCGCCCGAAAAGTTCCGAACCCAGCGGCCGAGGTGATGTCATTGTCACCTTGGCGACGGCGGGTGGGAACACGCCCCCTCCAGGCTAGGGGCGGGGTCTGGGCGCCGCATGCTCCGCCCCCAGTCGGCCCGCGTGGAAATGCCGCCCACTCCCCCGGCAGGAGGAGAGGCGGTACCTGGGGTTCTGCAGCAGGTGTGATAGCTTGTGAGGGCACTGGGCGAGGCCTTACCGAGCGGCCGCTGCTCTCCTTGCGCGCTGCCTCCGGTGCGCTCACTACCCATCCACCAACCTCTTCCCCACTCTTCCCCCTAGGCCGCCACCTCCAGCTATTAGGACTGGCTCCTCTGTCATTCAGAGATGCCTTCCCGAACCACGCAAGCTAAAGTAACTGCCACTTCTCCTCTCGTGGGCTGACCTTGTTTTTATTTCCTTCACAGTCTCGCTCCCTTCTAAAATTACCTTCTCTGCTTATAATATATTGTCTTCCCTCTCTAAGTTCCATGAGGTCAGGGATAAATTCTGCCATGTTCATCTCTATTCTCAGCACCCTGGATGGAACCTGGCATGAAGTAGGTGCTCAATAAATGTTAGTTGGATGAATCAGTGAATTCACTCAATCATTTCATTCACCCAGGGGTTCATTTATTTGACATTTGTGCAGTGCCTTCTAGGCACTTGTGATAAGCAGTAAGGATACTGAGATGAACGAGACAGGGACTCCACCTGGAGGTGAGAACAAGAGATAGATTAAAACTAATAATTACAGTAGGAGAAGTGAACAGCCTTGAGTTCCAGACGCTGGGCATAGTTCCAAGCACTTTACATATATTAATTCACTTAATCTGCACAATAGTAGGCACTTATAATCGTGCCCACTTTACAAATGAGAACACTGAGAACAGTCATGCCATAAGTTGCTGGGCCCTGTAATCAAGTGAGATCCCACAGAGGGCGGGGGAGGGGGACCCGTGGCGAGGGAGTAATAGCGAGATGTGTAGCCGGCCCAGGTAGGCAGATTTCCTATCTTAATTGCTTATACACACCAGTCTTCCAGGGGACAGGCTGCTTCCAGCTCAGAGCTCTGCTGCCCCAGGGGAACCCCTGTCAGTGGAGCAGGCAGTGATGGGGCTGGGAGGGGTGTGGAGGGCTGATCCCTGGGCTGGTGGTATGATGGGAGCCTACCTGTTCAACAAAAGCAAAGTATGGACAAGTTTCCACCTAACCTTATCGGGGGCAGGATGTGTGTGTGGGTCGGGGGAGGCAGGGGTGGGCAATCATAGTTGTCCACCTATACGAAAGTGTGTTTAGGCAATCCAGGAACTACACTCACTCCCACCTCTGGGTTTTTGCATGTGCTCGTCCCCCTGCCTAGCTGGCACTTCCTCCTGATTGTCCCATAACTGGCTTTTTGTTATTCAGATCTCAGTTGAAAAGTTTTTTCCCCTTGGAGGGGTATGCCTTGGCCACACTCTCTAAGGCAATCACCTATCACTGTCACATCATCATGTTTTAAGATTCCTACCCCAGAGTGGGAGAATGGCTTAGTCAGGTGCATCACCCTTATTCCTGAACTGATTGTTTCTGTTTATTCATAGTCTCTCTGCCTCCTCATTCTAGAAAGTCAGTTCCCTGAGTATATGACCCCATTAGACCTCACCTCTGTGTCCCAGCTGCCTAGAACAGGCCTGGCATGCAGCAGGCGCTCAGTGCTTTTTGAAAGTATGGAAAAGGGCCCTTCACCAGATCATTCTGACTTTCCAGGCCAGGATCTGTGCCCTCCCCTTCCCAGGAACCTCTGCTCTGCACATTGCATCCTGGCCTGACCAGGAGGAAGGTGGCCCAGCCATCTTGGCCACTGGAGTTCTCCTGGCTGTGGCCCTCCCTCCTTCCCGGGCCTGACTGAGCCATTCTTCCACTCTGGGGCAGGATTCTGTTCAGATTCCACTCCAGGGTGGTGTCCAAGGTAGGGGGCAGCAGTGTATGTATGTGTTGGGGCATGGGGAGCAAGGAGAATGGGGGATGGGCCTTTCTGATTCCCAACCAAGATGGTAGAAGAAGGGGTGGCTTTTCAGAGCTTTCCAACACTGCTGTTGCCAGGAACACAGGGCACCTGGAGGTGTGGCTGTTTTTCCCCTACAGTGAGAACTCAGACTCTGGGACAGATGCACAGTTAGACACGGAGAGAAGGGAATAAAACTTGGGTTTATTCAGACTGTATCCCTCCCATTTGGGGTACAGAGTCAGGGGCATTGGGGGTGGAGAGAACCTTTGGCTTCTAGGGACATTGGTGATCGCCGACCTTTTCTGTATGACCTTTGTGCTGCCAGGATGACTCGCTGAATGAGGGAGATGGTAATGGGCCCCCTTCTGGGGCCCTAGTCAATCTGAAACAGAGACCAATGCAGCTGGCCCTGTCCTCCCCAGGAATTAAAGAGCAGAAGACTGAGAACATTTGACTTGTATTGAAAGAAATGAAGGCTGAAGGTCACTCACGGGGTTCTGTCTCAGGCAGTGGCGTGTATACTCACTCGTGTTGGCACACGGGCCAGGCCTGTGAGAGGAGTGTGTGTGCCTGTACAGATTACATCCTCCACGAGCAGCTGTGAGCCCCCATCCAGCTCCTGGGCTTGGGCTACTCAGAGGGGCTTCTTCGCAACTTTTCTTTCCCCCCTTTTGCAAGAACTGACAAAAGGGAAACTGCCCACAAGTCTCAGAAGATGCCCTTTCTTTTTGGTCCTTGCCTCATCTGTGCAGGAGGTAGGCACCCACCTCCGTCCCAGGGCCCTGGGGATGGGTGGGAGGCTGTGGTGGGAGGCGGAGGGGCTCACTGGGCATCTGGCTGGGAGTGGCCGCAGGGCACACACACCTTCCCAGCTTCTGCCAGGCCTGTGCTGAGCCCGGCTGGACTGTGCAGGAACTGCCTCAGCAAGGGGGAGGCGTGGAGCCCGAGGTGGGGGCCTGGGCCCCTGGGCGGCTCTGCGGGCTCGGTGACCGTGGTGGGGGAGGTGAGCACTGAGGTCCTGCGCTGGTCCACCCTCTCATATTGCGCGGTCACTGTTCTTGTGGCTCCATAGTGCTGGGGGCCGCCGGGCCCAGTCTGCAGCTCCAGAACACTTTTCTGCCGCCTGGTGGGCAGGGGGCTGGCTGAGGCAGGGGCATGCTGGGGCTGTCCGGAGCACTGGGTGGCTTCTTTCTTCCCGGCCTTGTTCCAGACATCTTTCTGGTGGGGCTGAGCCTGGCCCACATCCTGGGGGAGGTGTGTGCTTTTCACTGAGACCTCGGGGCTGCACCTGGGGCTGGGAGCCTCCAGAAGCTTCCTAGTGCCCGACTCGATGGAGATAAAGGTTGGGGAGGAGGGTGAATCTCTGCTGGGAGGTAACACTCGAGGGAGGCTTGACTCTTCTCTCAAGGTCTCCAGCCTCCGAGTAGAAGGGGTGGTTGGGGCTGCTTGACTTCTGACCTCAGTGTGATTTCTGACCTTGGCCTGACCCTGGACCTCAGTGTGGCATGTAACCTCAGTTTGGCTCTTGACTGCAGTTTGGCTCCTGACTTCCTGGCCTGGGCAGTTGGGCCTGAATCTACTGCTGTCTGTGACACTGACGTTGTGGGCACTGTGGTCCTTTAGAGGTCCCTGGGCACGGCCTCTGGTGTTATTCCCAGGCTGGAGGCTAGACATGGAGCTGAGAGCCTTGTGCACGGCCTCCTCGATGTCCAGCAGCCTGGCCAGGGTCTGTTCCTTCAGCCGGGCCACCTCCGTGCTGACCCTTGTCAGCTCCCCAAAGGCCTGCTCCACTGAGGCCTTGGGCTTGTGGGGGGCAGCGGGAGCTGGAGGGGCCCCTCTCAGCTGGGGCACAGCCTCGAAGAGCCTCCTCAGTGCCCGCACGTCCACGGCGCTTTTGGCCTCCTTCTCCAGTGCTTGCACCTGGCTCAGGAGGCCCTGGAGCTCTTGCTGGCTTCCCTGCAGAATCTTGGGGCTCTCAGGGACCCCTTGCTGGGAACTGTCTGTGCACTTCTCTCCTGAGGGGCTGGGGCCCTGCTGCGGTGAGGTGGGGTCACTGCTGAGAGCTGAGAGCTCGAGGGGCTCAGGGCTCTGATCGTTGCTGCCCGCAGCCTGACTTTTGGTGGGCCTGGGGACCACGGTGCTGGAGTCATGCTGGGGGCTGTGCTGGCTCTGTCCAGTGGAGCATCCAGCCCGCGATACTTGGCCCTGGCCTGCAGTGGTGGGGACCTTGGTTGGCCGAGGGTCATGGTCAGTTGTACCAGTCTCACCTTGTCTGTATTTTCCTTGCCCCACTTCCTTAGAGGAGCTGGGAGAGAGGGCTGAGGGCTTGGGCAGCCAGTGAGGGGGCGGGATCTGGCTTAGGTGTGCAGGTTTGGGGGGCAGCTGGGGCTTCTTCCTTGGGTGCGTGGTGGGCTCCAGTTTCGGGGTTTTTGTCTGTGAATCCTCAGGGCTTCTCTGGCCAGCAGGGCTGCTGTGGGACTGGAGAAGGGGGTCCTGCGTGGGCTCAGAGGCCTGCTGGATGGAATTCTCATCATGGCCGGCTTGGGCTGGGAAGTCAGGTCCCGTCACAGCAGCTGGGAGAGGAGGAGGAGGCGGAACAGAGGCATTATGGGAGTGCAGGCTGGCACCTGCAGCCTGAGGCCCAGAGGCCAGAGTGTGGGGGGCTAAGGGGGCAGCCTTCAGGGTGGTCTCTGCAGCTTGGAGGACCCCTGGGCCGAGTCCTGCCATCACCTTCTCTGGAGGTCCCCAGGCCTTCTGTGTGTGGCTCCCAGGCTCCTCTTGCCCAGGCCCGAGACTCTGACCTGGGCCTTCCAGGAGTGGGCTGGGAGCCTGGGACGGGAGCGCAGTCTCCCTGCCCCTTGGCAAGGCTCCTCTCTCAGAAGGCCAGACACCCCCCGGTAGGTCAAAGGTCCTGATGGGGTGAGCAGTGTAAATGCCATCCTGAATAGTCACCCACCCCCTAGGCAGCCCTCCAGGCAGTGCTTTCTGTTCCCCACTGACCTTTCTGGGGGCTGCTGGGATCCTGGGGTCACCTCCAGCCAGAGGCCTGGTGTTGCTCTGGGCAGTCCCAGTGGCTGTGGCCGGTACTTGCAGAAGACTATCCTGGGAGGGCATAGAGGCGGCTCCAGGGGTGGGGCCCTGCTTGTGCTTGCTCAGAACTTGCTGGTGCAGGCTTTGGGCTTCAGCTGTTGCCATTCTCAGACTCTGCATGGCAGCCTGGAGGTTTGGGGACTTGGGCCCCAGGGGCATAGTCGTGGCTCCATCTGACTTTCCCAAAGCTTCCATCCCTTTCTGCCCAGTGCACCTGCTTTCCTGCTTTTCTTCCCTAGCCAGAGGGACTGCCTTTCTAACGGCCTGTGGGGGGCAGGGGGTGGCCCCCGGCCCTCTCAGATGCCCCATCCCCATGCTGGGGTCCAGTGGGGGAACACGGATGATGCTCTCAGTCAGGGGCAGCCTCTGGGCCCCCTCGCTGGCTGGCACTGGACTTGAGTCAGCCGGTGGCTCCCACCGCAGACTGTGCAGGCCACTCAGGTCTCCTTTGTCTATGCAGCTGGCCAGCATCTGCACACTGCTCCTCTCGGGGGCCCTGCTGGTTAGCCGGGGCTGCAGAGAGTAGGCGGTCAGTGCCACTAGGCCCTGCTCTGTCTCCTGCATCACTAGCCCAGTCCTTGCCACCGAGGTCCCGAGGCCACAAGCCAGCAACTGCTGGAACTCAGGGTCCATGTCTTCGACCTTCCAGCTGCTGCCTGGTGCTGGCAGCTTCAGTGGCTTGAGGCGAAGCTGGCCCACTGGGTCCTCCTGCACCAGCAGCCCCTGCTGGTCCACGTCTGGCCGGTGCAGCACTTGGCAGACAATCCTGGGAAGCTCGCCAGACACCAGCTCCTCCTTCCGAACGTGGGGGCCACCCTGCTCTGGGCCTGGGAGCACGTACTTGGCAAGGCAGAGCTCCCCTGGCCCTCGGGCCTCCATGACGATGCCTCCGTGGTGCAGGATGCCAGGCGTGGCGTGCAGAGTCCGCAGGGTCCCCTCAATTGCAGTCTGTTGCCTCTCCCACACCCTATTGCCTGAGGGGCCCACGGGCTGCTCTTCCTGGTGGTTGCCCCCTTGGATGCTCTCAGCTGCCAGGGAGCCCATGGGGCAATTCTCAAAGAGCCAGGTGAACTTGTGCACAGAGCCTGTTGGGGTGGGCTCAGGGATTACCCTGGATCCCTGGTTTTCCCTCTTGCCTGCCTCCAGGGCCTGGAAAACCTCCTTCTGACGAGACACCTGCCCTGAGGGGATGTCCACTCTGCTGCAGTATCGCACAGGCCCCCTTCTGCAGGGATGGCCTGAGACCTGCAGAGGCTCAGTCTCAAAGATGTGTCTGTCTGTCTGTCTTTCCCCAGCCTGGACCTGGCTGACCTCAAGGTGCTGCTCCCTGGAACTTTCTGGTCTGTCTGGGGGTTGGGGCGTGAACATCCAGGTGCAGGACCGTGCCTTGGCCTTGGGTGTGGAATCTGTGATCTCTGACCCCTGCTTCTCGCCCAACTCACTCATTGGGCATGTCTCAAACAACCAGCGAATGGTCTGCACATCACCCTTGGGGGATGCTTCAAGCTGAGGGCCTCCCTGAGGCTTTCCTTCTTCTTCCCGTCGTTCCTGCTGCTCCCGTTGGTGGATTACCTCCAGGGGCTGGGTCTCAAAGAGCCACCGGGCAGTGCCCACGTCTCCAGCCACCACTTCCTGCCGGGTGATGCCCCGCACCACGTCGACGGTACTGGGGTTTTGGCCTAGTTGGTCTAGGGGCTGTGTCTCAAACATCCACCTGTAACCCTGTACATCACCTCCGACTACATGCTCTCTGCTGACAGAGGTCAGGGCATGGAGGTGGCCTTTGCCATCCTGCATGGCATACACCGGGGACCCTATGTCCTGGGACTGCCCAGCAGAATCAGTTCCTTCTGCTCTGCTTATGCTCCCGTGGGCTGAAGCTTCACCCTGCCTGATGCTGTCCAGGGGTAGGGTCTCAAAAAGGTTCTTGAAGGTCTTCACGTCTCCCTTCACCCCATCCCTCTGGGGGGCACTCTGAGAGAGGGACAGTGCTGAGGAACCATCACTGGATAGACGCTCGTACATGAACCTCTCACCCTCCTGGGGTCCCACCCGCTGCAGGTGACCCACTTGGACCTTGTCTCTGAGTGTATCCGAGGGCTGCATCTCAAATAGCCACAGGGTGGAGCGGACATCACCGGGGACCACTTCCTCTTTGGGTGGCGCCTCTGCTCCAGCCTCCTCTTCCCCCTTTAGAGTGTCTAGTGCTCGGGTCTCAAACAAATGCCGCTGCTGCTGAACGTCTGGACCAGGAGGGATAAGATCTGGGGATGGCTGGAAGTCCTTCTCGTCCACCAAGATCTCCCGGATGGCATCCAGGGGCTGTGTCTCAAAGATCCAGCGAGTTGCGCTGACGTCGGTCCTGGCCACCTCCTCCAGAGAGATCCCCCGGATCACCCGCACCTGGCTGGGGTCCCGGTTGATGGCGTCCAGAGGCTGCGTTTCGAAGAGCCAACGGGCAGACTTCACCGCGTTGCTTTGGATCTCCTCCCGGCAGGCGGCCTTGACCTCGTGGATGGCTCCCTCTGCGTCCTGGATGGCACACAGCGGCTCTGTTTGGAACAGCTTCACCGTCTTCTTCACATCGCCCTTCAGCTCCTGGATCTCTGAGCGCAGCTCCAAGGGGCTCTGCTCCTGGATGGAGGGGCGGGAGCCCAGGCAGTCCAGTGGCCGCATCTCAAAGAGCATCCTGGTACCCTGGACATCTCCACTGGCTGCAGGCTCCCTCACTGTAGCTTCCGGTGCCCCAGCATGGCCCGTCAGCTCATCCAGCGGCTTTGTCTCAAACAGCCAGCGGGCTGCACGGACGTCCCCTCCAGATGGCCGAGGTCCAGCTGGCTCCTGGTCTGTGCTGTTGGCAAAGGAGCCTTCCTCAAACTTGCGGGACGTGGCCTGGACATTGCCACCGGGCACGGGCTCCTTGGCAGGTGGCCTCTCATGGTCCCCAATGGCGTCCAGCCGCCAGTTCTCAAAGATCCAGCGCATGCACTGGACGTCACCCTCAGTGGGCTCTTCGGAACCCAGGATCTCAGCCAAGTCTTCAGCCACAGCCTCAGCCAGATTCTTGCGGAGCTCGGGGTGGATGTGCTTGTAGAGGCGGCGGAGCTCGCTGGCTTGCCGCTGCTGGTGGAACTTGGAGAAGGACTCCTTGGGTGGCGGCAGCGGCAGATCCTCCAGAGCAGGTGGTGGAGGGAGGGGCAGGTCCTCTGTAGCTGCCACGGGGATGCTTGGGGTGGGGGCCACCTGCGTCTGAGCGTCGGCCATCCTTCTGAGGAGAGGGGGAAGAGATGAGGATGGGGCGGGGGGCTTTAGGTGGGATGGGGCTGGTTGCTGGGAGAAATGGCAGGGAGCAGGGCCCAGGGGCAGAGTAGCCCTGCTGTGGCATGTGCTTAGAGACCCCCTCCCTTTCCAGACCTCACCTGGGTCTCACCCTGCCACCTGCGTGGTTGATACATGACAAGTCTTGAGTTTAAGGCACATGGAGCCATCCATCAAGGTGCTTCCCCAGAATCACCTGGGTTGCTAGGGAACAAACAGGGCACTGCGGGCTTTGAAGCTCTGTCCTTCAGCCAAGGGATGCCCAGACCTCCAGTGGGAAAACTGGACGTGCCCATCCTTGCCTGCCTTTGCCAAAATCAGTTTTTCCCTGGCAGACTCCCAGGTGAGTGGCCTGGGGGAATTCTGATTTAAGGGGTCCCAGTCAGGGAGAGGCAGGTCCCTAAACTGGTAACTATTTTCCGTGGAGAGAAATAGTCATCAGTTATGTTTCCTTTCGTAACACCAGAGGGCGCGCTTGTCACTTTCACGGGGGAGGGGGGCGGGGTGGTGGTGGCCTGCCCAGTCTTTAGCTCTTGGGTCTCCACTCACCCTTCCCAGGCCAGGGAGGCAAAGCAGGGGCCAGCAGCCCGAGCTACAGTGGAAGCAGTGAGGCTGAGTGAGGGTTCACCAGGTATCTCATGGTTAGGCAGAACCTGATTCTGAATCCTAGTTAGGGTTTTCTGTGCCAAGACTCAGAAGATCTGAGCTAGGGCGACCTCAAGGATCTTCTGGCCCAACCACTCTTACTTAAAGAGGCCCAGAGTCAGATCTTGGCAAATGAGAGGCAGGCAGTGCTGGCTCGGAGTTCCTAGACCCTATAGGTAGGGAGTGTGAAGCTTTCTTAGTGGCCGTGGTGTCCCTCTGTTCCCTGGAAGGCACCCCAGGAGAGTGTGAGGGTGACACCCACAGGGAGGGGAGGCAGTGCGACCAAGGGCCTTCCTGCAGAGATAGCCCCGCCCCTCACTCGTGGACCCTCATCCCCAGTTGAGTGCAACCGGAGTCTCCTGTGCTCCTTTCTCCCTCTTCATGCCCATCAGCTTCCACCAAGGCCCCTCCCATCCCTGCCCCCCATGGCCTCCCACCGCTCAAGCCCTTCTCTGGTCTCTGTCCTCGGTGTCTTATCTGTCTTGTGACAGGTGTACTAACAGTCCCCAGAGGCCAGTAGGAAAAGTGTGAGAAGCACGTTCCCCCTCTCGCTGCCCCTGACCCACTGCTCTGCTCCACACTCGGTGCTAAATATAGCCGAGGTCCTGGCCTCAGCACAGCAGCCCTGCGCTGGGGAGAGGTCAGGCTCAGCCAGTGGGACCCTGGGAGCCTGGGCCCACCTCATCTCCTTCTCTGCCCTGGGCTCCCTGATCCTGCCTCCTGAGCTGGTGTCAGGCCCCTGGCCTACAGCATGACCAGTGCTAGAACCCTGTCCTGGCCGAAGCGACCTGGGGCAGGGGGAAGGACTTTCTTCTCACGGCTACCTCAGAAGGGGGGAAATTGAGCCTTGCGTGCCCCACCCAACCCCGACATGTCCACCAAAGGCATCTGAGCCCCAAGGAGTGTGACGTCTAAAACCGGCAGCCCGAGTCTCATTACCTGCTCCGGGTGCTTCCTTTAGTCTCTGAGTTCTCATGAGGACCCTCTGCCACAGGCAGACCTCAACTGTCCCCACCTCCTCCCTGTCCTGTCACCAGGGTGGCCGGAGCAGATGGCACGTACAGGCCACCAGCTCCACCCCATCCCCACCCCTAGGAATCTCCAGAATCCCTACTATGGTCACAAGTTGTCAGCATCACAGAGTCCAGAGATGGCAGACCTGAGGACCCACAGAGGTCACTGAGCCAACCCCCTCACTGTTCAGACGGGGAGACAGGCCCCAAGAGGGGAAGGAGGTGACCCAGGAGGCTCCGCCAGGTGGTAGCAAGGCCTTCCCACCGCGTTTCTTGAGGGCAGGGACGGGCGGGGTGAGGGCAGAGTTCAGAACTGGGACCAGACTTAGTGCAGGGCCTGAGCCTCAATGGGTGTCCCTGAGCTCGGCCTCCCAGGGCTGGGCCGGCCTCTCAGGGAGACCCCTACTTTTGCTTCCAGGTCTGCTCTTTCTTGGCCCAGCACCTCCACACAGATGCACCTCTACATCTGGACAGACTCAGAGCTGGTCGCCCCACCTTGTGCCCCCCCCCCCAGATCTTCCCCAAGGGCTTTCCAACTGGGCAAGTCGATGGTCTGCATCCCACCCCAGGCCCTAGGCCATGATATGCAGGGAGCTGGGCTCAGGCCAGCCAGGGGGAGACATTCCCAGTCCAGATATGCCAAGACTTTCACCCGCAGCAGCTGGGCACCGGGCTTGTCCTGGCAGTGCAGAGTCGGGCCCACTTACCCACCTCCAGCCTCCATGTCCTCCCCCGCCTCCTCTGTCCTTTCTTCCAGACACTGGGCCTAGCTGGGGCTTCCCTGGGAAGAAGCCCTGAAGCCTGAGGAACTCCATACCTGTATTTTAAAAATTGCAACCCCAGGCCATTTCCTCCCGCAAGCCTTTCTGGATTATGCCAGGCTGGCTGGAACCTGCCCCTCTGCAGGCCTCAGGCCTGTGGCAGCCACTCTGGGAACTCCCGTGGGGCTCACGATAACTCTCTCTTAACTTCTTCTTGGAATCTTTCTATCAGACCCCTCCACTCACCTGCCTCCAGATGCGCACCCCTCACCCTCCTTCCGCCACCCAGAGCTTCCCCTCATACATGCTACCCTGCGAGGGTCCAGAGGGGGTCCCAGCCTGGAGAGCCAGCCCCACCATGGAGAGACAAAGGGGCGGGTTACTCACCCGAGGGTCCTGCTTGGCTGATGGGGGTTTGGGGTCTGTGGCAGGTGCGGCCTAAGGGGCTGTTGTTCCTCTTGTTGTTTGGGGCTGGTCTAGCTCTGCCGGCTCCGTCAGATGCCTTCTCGCCGCCCTGGCTCCAGGTCTCTGTCCCCTGCCAGCCCCAGCAGCTGCCTTTATCTGGCTGGTTAGTGGGTGGGCCAAGGTGGGGGAGGGTGGGGGGAAGCTCAGTTCAGAGTATGAAGTGGTTCCGTTATTTTTAGGGCTTGTGGAAGTTAACTGGTCTGTCCCGGGAATCAGTTACGTGTGCCTTCTGCTGGGGAGGGGAAGAGGAGTGGGGAGGGGGGAGAGCTTCATTCATCCCGGTCTGATCAGAGGATTGGGGTCAGTGACTCAGCCATGGTGTGGGGTGCGGCTATCCCAGACTGTTTTGAGGGCATGAGTAAGGAGGGGCATCTGACACCTGAGTGGCCCAGCTCCCACCTCCCTACTCCAGACCAGCCTCTGATTATTCCTGACGTGTGCTATGTGTCCGTCTTGCCAGGAGACTGGAGGCCCCCTGAGGGCAGGCCTGGGGCCCTCCTCCTCAGTTCCTGGCCTGGAAACCCCTGAGAGTAAGGCCCAACCCTCCTTCTCCCCGACTCCCTCTGCACTAAAGATTTCCCCTCTCTCTTCCATCCCTCCACAGCACAGCTATATTCAGCCCTGAGCGCACGCAGCTGGGTCTGGGGGAAAGACATCTGTGTTTCCAGGCCTCAGTTCTTCACTGGGTCCCTGATTTATCAGGGAATTCCACAGCATGGTTCTGTGGTGTTCACAGCAGATTATCTGGGTCCTTGTTTACTTTCAGGCTCTTGCCTCTGACTCAGGGCCCAGGCTTTCTGGGAATGGAGGGGAGGGGAGGGGAGGGGCGGCACACGGGGAGCTGACTCGGGGGTTATTTCTGACCCTGGAGTCATCATCAGCTTCCCAGTCACAGAAGGATTGGGAGGTGGGGGTGGGTCACGCCTGCCCCTCCTTTTCTGCCCAGAGTCCAAGGGGCTTAGTAGGCTCGAGAGATCCTGGCATTTTGGCCGGGAAGGGCGGTGTGGTAAGGGGCGTCAGGGGACCACACAGAGCACACGCAAAGGAGGCATTTTGCCCAGGCTCCGTGTTGCAGGCCCTGCAGGTGCGTTCTGTTACCTGGCAGAACAGGATCTTCCTTCTGGCATCCGGCATGCCCTCTGGTGCCAGGGAGTGACACCAGGCACTGCTCACTGTTTCCATTGAGTCAATGTCAGGCAGGCAGTGTTGGCCTGGGGGCGGGGAGAGGGGCATCTGGAAGCCCCCATCCCTGGCCTCTTCCCTCTTGCTGCTTTCCCTGCCCCTCCGCCTGCTCCGTGGACTCCTGGCTCTCCCTGGGAAGAGCAGGGAGACATGCGTCCTCTCAGGCCAAGGAAAGAGGAGCCTCAGTGCCTGCCTTCTAGAGTGGTTTTGAGACTTGAATGAATTCACGTATGAGAAGGTTTTGTGAGAGTGCTTAGCACATGGCATGTGCTATAGAAGGGCCTGCTGTTACTACATATGTAAGAAAAGCACCTAGAAGGAACCCACTTTCGTACTCACCACAAGTGTGATAACTCATGGTAGAAATTTCTCAGGCCTCAATATTAAGAAAGAGGCTTTTTATGACCGCCTGATTTTTTTTTGTTTTCTGTATTTTTAAATTTATTTTTAGTTTTGGCTGCATTGGGTCTTTGTTGCTGCACGCAGGCCTTCTCTAGTTGTGTCGAGCGGGGGCTACTCTGTTGTGCTGCGCGGCTTCTCATTGCAGTGGCTTCTCTTGTTGCGGAACACGGGCTCTAGGCACACGGGCTTCAGTAGTTGTAGCACGTGGGCTCTAGAGCACAGGCTCAGTAGTTGTAGCACATGGGCTTAGTTGCTCCACGGCATGTGGGATCTTCCCGGACCAGGGCTCGAACCCATGTCCCCTGCACTGGCAGGCGGATTCTTAACCACTGCGCCACCAGGGAAGTCCCGGTGTTTCCCTCTTTGCCTTGGCTCTGAGGAAGCTCAGAGCTAAATTTTCAGTCTTCTAGCAAGTAGACTTTGTGGGCTCTCTCCTGTGTAATGAGGGTAAACAACTGTCCCTGTTGCCCGTCTGAGGGGTTTCCCAGAACAAGGAACTTTCAGTTTGAAAACTGGGAAAGTTCGAAGAAAACCAGGATGAGCTGGTCACCCTATGTGTAATGATCTAACAGTATCACATCATCAGGGTGTCAGTGACAAGGCCATTAAGGCAATGAACCAGGCATTATTTATCAGAATGTCTTTGGTGGAGATGCTGTGAATTTATCTTTTTAAGCCCCCTCAAACTATTTGGGGAACGAGGCTGGGAATAAATAATTACACTGAGGTTGAATGGCTGTGCTTATTAATTGATCTCTGTCAAAAGGCAGAGGGGCCCTGGGGGAGGGGGTAGGAGGGAAGGGTGTCATTTTCCAGTGATTACAGCCCCCCTTCTGGAGCTTACTGCTTTCCAGTCTTGAGGGCACATTCCTCTGTCAGTCCATCCCTCTAAGTGAGTGGGACTCTGCTAAAGTTGGGGATTAGTCCGAAGTTCATGCCTGTCTCCCAGGAGAACTGGTACTCAGGCAGAGCTCAAAGTGAGCAGCTGGCAGTAGACTCACCAGAAGTTTCAGGAGTGTCAGAATGCAGGAATGGTTAAGAGCCAGACTGCCTAAATTTGAGTCCTATCTGTGACACTTATTAGCTGTGTGACCTTGGCAAGTTACTTACCCTCTCTGTTCCTCTGTTTCCTCACCTATAAAATGGGCATAATAATAGTGTATACCTCAGAAGGTTGCTATGAGGAATACACATTTATTACACACACACACACACACACACACACACACACACACACAGCACATTTGCAACAGTGCCCAGTATATATAAGCTCAATTAGTGAGTAAGCTCCATATATCTTCCCCTGGATCTTTGCCACCCCCAGCTTTCCCAGGTCCCAGATCCCAGTGTGTCCTTTTGGTCCAAAGATGAGTGCCCTTCAAAGCACTGGCTGGCAGTCCTGGCTTCCCTCCAGCTGGGAAGCAGACACGGTGTCAAGGGACAGCTGTGGGCAGGCCAGGCTGGGTCCTTTCCAGGGCTGCGGGAGACAGGTCGGCTCAGCCTCTTGACAAAATCATCTGAACCTAGAGAAGGCACTTCCTGCTCTGCTTGGGGGTCAGCTCAAAGCTGGACAGATTTGAGGGCACAGTCTCTACCCTCCTCCCATAGGAATGTCATGACTGTGGCATGAGGGGCAGCGAGGTATGGTTTCTGAGTGTGGGATCTGGTGTCAGACTGCTGGTATCAAATCACCAGCCTGTCTCTTCCTATTTATACAACCTCTGAGAGTCTTCCAGCTCTCTGTATTCTAGTGTCTTAGTTTGGGATCTTGCAATAGCAGAGCCTGAGAGGAGCATTTGGGTGCAAGTGATTTCACTGGGAGGGGAGGAAGGTGGTGAGGGAGTAAAGAAGTGAGGAGGGGAAGGAAAGCAGATTACTTCTGTGGACAGCTGGGGCTGGATACCACTGGGGACCCTCTGGGAGCTGGTGTAGAACACGCCTCACCCAGGGTGAGGAAGCTGGGGTATTTATCCACCCTTCCTCACCGCACTGGTTGAGGACTGTCCCAGAAGCACTAGCTACCCTGAACTTCCGGTCTGCCCCTCAGGCAGAGAGATGCGCGTGTTTGAGGTTAAGACTCTGTGAGCCTGTACAGGGACTGCCCACTGAAGCTGCCAGTGACCCCTGGGAGATGTGAGGGATCCGGGGGCACTAGCAGCATCTGTTACGTTAACTTCTCCCACCTGTGAGATAATAATGTGCCTATGTCATGCGGTTGCTTTGAAGATTTAGACCAGTGCTGCCCGGTAGAAAACCAATGCAAGCCACATAAGGCATTTAAAATTTTCTAGTAGCCACATTGTAAAAAGAAAAAAGAAAAAAGTAACATTAATTTTGATATTATATTTTATCTGACTCAAATTTCCAAAATATTATATGTACATGTATCAATAAAAATTAATGAGATATTTTTACATTCTTTATTTTGAATTGAGCCTTCTAAATCCAGTGTATATTTTTTTCCTTTGAAATAGACTTTGTTTTTTTGGAGCAGTTTTTAGGTTTGCAGCAAAATTGAGCGCAAAGTACAGAGTTCTCATCGATCCCCCTGGCCCCACACAGTGCACAGCCTCCTCCACTATCATCATTCCCACCAGATGGTATATTTGTTACCATCAGTGAACCTACACTGACACATCATTGTCACTCAAAGTGCATAGTTTACATTAGAGTTCATTTTTGGTGGTGTACATTCCGTGGATTTGGACAAATGTATAATGACATGTATCCATCATTATGGAATCATTCAGCGTGGTTTCACTGCCCTAAAAGTCCTCTGTGCTCTGCCTATTCATCCCTCCCTCCCCTCTAACCCCTGGCAACCACTGATCTTTTTACTGTTTCCATAGTTTTGTCTTTCAAAAAATGTCATATAGTTAGAATCGTATAGTACGTAGCCTTTTTGGATTGCCTTCTTTCACTTAGTAATATGCATTTAAGGTTCTTTCATGACTTTTCAGGGCTTAATAATATTCCATTGTCTGAATGTACCACAGTTTATTGATTTACCTACTGAAGGATGTCTTGGTTGCTTCCAAGTTTTGGCAATTATGAATAAATTTGCAATAAACATCTGTGTGTAGGTTTTTGTGTAGACGTCTGTTTTCAACTCCTTTGGGTAAATACCAAGGAGTATGCTTGGTGGATGGAATGGTAGAGTATGTTTAGTTTTGTAAGATACAGCCAAACTGTCTTCCAAAGTGGCTGTGCCAGTTTTACCTTCCCACCAGCAATGAATGAGAGTTCCTGTTGCTCCACTCCTTGCCAACATTTGGTGTTGTCAGTGTTCTGGACTTTGGCCATTTCTATAGGCATGTAGGGATATCTCGTTGTTTTAATTTGCATTTTCCTGATGATATAGATGTGGAGCATCTTTTCATATGCTTATTTGCCATCTGTGTATCTTCTTTGATGAGATGTCTGTCAAGGTCTTTGACTCATTTTTAAAATTGGGTTGTTTGTTTTCTTATTGTTGAGTTTTAAGAGTTCTTTGTATATTTTGGATAACAGTCCTTTATCTGATATGCCTTTTGCAAATATATTCTCCCAGTCTGTGCCTCATCTTCTGATTCTCCTGACATTGTCTTTCACGCAGCAGAACTTTTTAATTTGAATTCTGTCACCAACCCGAATGAGCTTGGAACAGAAGTTTGATTTCCAGATGAGGACTAGTTTCAGCCTTAGGATTCCCTGAGCAGAGAAGCCAGCCTTGCTGTGCCAGACTTCTGACCTACAAAACTAGGCTAACAAATGGGTATTGTTTAAGCCACTAAGTTTGTGGTATTTTGCTACACAGCTACAGAAAACTAATAGAGAATGGAAACTGGAGCAGTTGAGGGAGGGAGGGCAGGAGACCATGTCTGTCCACTTGTAACATCGCCCAGCCAGCTCAGAGCTTGGCCCAAGCACTCTCTACTGAGTGGCTGGCTAGGGGATCCTAGGCAGCTGTGCTTAGTACCCCCAGGTCACCACCAGAGAGCTTCAGAGCATCCCCGAATCAAGAAATCCTGGTTAGGGAAGAAGTCAGAGCAGGAAGAGCCCAGAGTCTTTCCTTCCTCGCATTTTACACTTGGGGAAACTGAGGCTTGCAGCAGAGCCTGGATGCTTTGGAGTGAAAGGAGCAGGTTTCAGACCGTCCCCCTTTGGTTCCTCAGCTCCACCACATCCCAGCTCTACAACCTTGGACAAGTTGTGTTAGTGCTCTGAGCCTCAATTTCCCTGTTTGTACAGTGGGTATGGGATGCTTTAGATATAGGCAGATGAAAGAAAGGTATTCCAGGCAGAGGGAAGAGAATGGGCAGAGGCACAGAGGTGTGCATTGTGTGATCTGAGGGCAGGGTGGATGGGCAGAGGATGGAGGTTGGTCTTGGGTGGCAGGCAGGGCTAATCTGTGGATGCCAGGCAAGGAGTTTAGGCCTCATCCTGAAGGGTTTTAACCAGAGGCAATTTGGGTCACAGGAGGCTGGTGATGAGGGCCGGTCATAGTGGCCCACGTTCTGAATGATGAAGATGTTAGTGGTGGCAGAGAGGAGGGGAGGAGGGGCTGGTCGGAGGGATGCCGAGGGGGTAGACTAGACAAGACCTAAAAGAGCTAAAAGATGCCTGAGTGCCTGGTGCATGGTTTGAGGGAGCAGACTGACAACTATTCAGTGGACTCTGCTGTGAGGAGAAGGAGCACTCCGGGCTGGTCCCCAGCCGTCTGTCTTGGGGACGTGAGTGGGTGGGGATGCCATTCCCTAGGAGAGCCCGTTTTCAGGGGCTGGATGAACGGATCTGGAGCTGGGAGAGAAGACTGGGCTGGTGACAGAGACCTGGTGGCCCACTTGTGTGCAGGCGGGAATCGAGGCTTTGAGGGAGGTGCTCTCCCAGGAGTCTGTGAGGAGAAGCGGGCTCAGGACAGCCCTGGGGAAGGTGGACTGTAGAGAGGTAGCAGAGGAGAAGCAGCAGCCAGGGAGGCAGGGGAAAATCTGGGGAGAAGTTAGTTATGGAAGATGCTGAGGGAAGGACGTACTTAGAGGAGGGAAGAGATTGACAGTGTACAGTGCTGTACAGAGTGAGATATGGAGGGGAAGGGGTTGCTGGATTCCATGAGGGCGCCCTTGAAGACTTTGGCCAGAACAGCCACAGTGCAGTGGAGGAAGCCACACCAGGCTGTGGAGGGTTGAGCGGGGCTCAGGGTGAGCATGTGGAGATCAGGGAGAGAGAATTCTGGTAAATAACTCCTCTGGTCTTCACGGTTCTTACTGGTCAAATGGGAATCAATATAGGAGTCAGGGTTGTTGTTAAAACCCAAACCAATCAGCCATCAGGAAAGCGCCCTGTAAACTTAGAAAGGTGATGGCAAGAGATGGGTGCATCCTTCCAAAGGCAGATGGGGAAATGGAACGTTGGAAATGGCTGGCAAGGTCCCCAGTGACCAGAAGGTGGCAGCACCTCATCAAGTGACACTTCATCTCAGAAGTCCAGGCACTGCATTTCGTCATTTCATTTATTTATTCTACAAGAATTTTTTGCACAGCTACTATGTACTGGGCTCTGGGTTAAGCACTGGAGAATTTATCTACCTGTGTATCTACCTATCTATCTAGATCTCCTCACAGAGCCCGCAGTTTTGTTAAAGAGGCAGATTACACAGATAAGTGAATTATCCTCATAACTGTCAATCAACCCTCTTTATCAACAAAGCTTTTATCTTTTCCAAGTTGCAGGAGAAACTTTCTAGAATGTTGACATATATTCCTTCCGCTTTGAACAAAAGGTACTAACAAAACTTGAGTTCATTTACTGGGTCCACCACTCTGTGATGTGTTTGCTTATTCATGGGACAGATTGGATGTATTTTCCAAAGATGGCTAGTCCAGTATCTCCCGTCCTATATGAATTCCTTATACTGTGAATGTGACATTCCTCCAGTTTGAGAGAAAGCAGTCTCTGTGCCATCTCCTAGAATCCAGGTGACTAGAAAGGATACTTTATGACTTCTGAGGTTGGGTCATTAGAGACAATCCAGCTTCCACCTTTATCTCTTCTCCTGCCCTACTTCTGAACTTAAGAGTCTGGAAGGGTCAGAACACTTGAAGGGCAAACTGGGCAGCAGGGGAGGTGAGCTGGTGGGGTCCCAGCAGGCTGCCCTGGCTCAGCTTGGAAACTCGGTGAGGAAGGGAGGTGTGGCTGGCTTCCTCACTATTCCCTCTCCCTATTCTCAGCCCTCTTTACCCTTCACTGGTTCACGATGTCACTCCAGCCTCATTTAGGGTGAGGGGAGGAGACGGAGGAGAGATTCAGGGGCAGAAAAAGTGTTGGTGGTGCCTTCTGGGGGGCAGTCAGATGCCCAGATGCTGGCTCTTCCTCTTGTGGGCTGCTCAGCATTGGAGACACCACCTGAGGGTGCACCATCCCCTGATCAAGGTGGCACAACCTCAGGTCGACTCTGTGACCTCTCTCTATCTGCCCTGCCAGTGGGGCTCACAGCAGACCTTAGTGGCCCGCTTCACACTTACACCCCAGTCAGCTCCAGGGAATTCAAGCCATGCTCTCTTGAAGCCCCCCTATCAGACTTGAGGCGGGAGGAAGAACAGGCCTTTCCTTCAAGAAACCCTCTTGGGAGTTCCCTGGCGGTCCAATGGTTAGGACTCCGTACTTCCACTGCAGGGGGCATGGGTCCAAACCCTGCTTGGGGAACTAAGATCCCGCATGGTTTTGCACCTGTAGGGATTCAAAATTCACCTCAGTGGCATGAAGATTCTTTTAAAATAATCTTTTATTTTATTTTTATTATTTATTTATTTTATTTATATATTTTAATATTTATTTATATTATCTATATTTTTTATTGGGGTATAATTGCTTTACAATGGTGTGTTAGTTTCTGCTTTATAACAAAGTGAATCAGCTATACATATACATATATCCCCATATCTCTTCCCTCTTATGTCTCCCTCCCTCCCACCCTCCCTATCCCACCCTCCCTATCCCACCCCTTTAGGTGGTCACAAAGCACCGAGCTGATCTCCCTGTGCTATGCGGCTGCTTCCCACTAGCTAGCTATTTTACATTTGGTAGTGTGTATATATCCATGCCACTCTCTCACTTCGTCCCAGCTTACCCTTCCCCCTCCCCATGTCCTGAAGTCCATTCTCTACTAGGTCTGAGTCTTTATTCCCATCCTGCCCCTAGGTTCTTCATAACCATTTTCTTTCAAAATTTCCATATATATGTGTTAGCATACGGTATTTGTTTTTCTCTTTCTGACTTACTTCACTCTGTATGACAGACTCTAGTTCCATACACCTCACTACAAATAACTCAGTTTTGTTCCTTTTTATGGCTGAGTAATATTCCATTGTATATGTGAGCCACATCTTTATCCACTCCTCTGTTGATGGACACTTAGGTTGTGTCTACGTCCTGGCAATTGTAAATAGTGTTGCAATGTACATTGTGGTACATGTCTCTTTTTGACTTATGGTTTTCTCAGGGTATATGCCCAATAGTGGGATTGCTGGGTCGTATGGTAATTCTATTTTTAGTTTTTTGAGGAACTTCCATACTGTTCTCCATAGTGGCTGTATCAATTTACATTCCCACCAACAGTGCAAGAGGGTTCCCTTTTCTCCACACCCTCTCCAGCGTTTATTGTCTGTAGATTTTTTGATGATGGCCATTCTGACTGGTGGGAGGTGATACCACATTGTAGTTTTGATTTGCATTTCTCTAATGATTAGTGATGTTGAGCATCCTTTCATGTGTTTGTTGGCAATCTGTATATCTTCTTTGGAGAAATGTCTATTTAGGTCTTCTGCCCATTTTTGGATTGGGTTGTTTGTTTTTTTGATATTGAGCTGCATGAGCTGCTTGTATGTTTTGGAGATTAATCCTTTGTCAGTTGCTGAGCTAAAAACATCTGAACAAACAGCAGTCACAGAAAAAAACCTGATCTCAACTTCTTCTGTAGATTTAAGCAGGACCTCCTGGAAAATACAGTTGGTATAAATCCTCTCTGGCAGGTTTACAGCCAGAAAGGAGACTAACCACCATCACAGGAATGAGTAATTGCTTAAACAAACTTTATCTGAAACTGTCCTACCTTCCATTTATTCTTCCACAGAAGCCCTTTCTCCCTCCTTTCTTCTCGTTAAGTGGGTTTATAAACCTTTATCTTTGGATGTCCAGGGAGCCAATTCATCTGAAGCCTCCCTGGTAAATAAACTTTGTCTTCCCTCCTGTTAATCTGTCTGTTGTTAGTTAATTCACAGGCCCCCAACCACTGAACTTAAGCTGGTAGAAGGAAATGTTTTCCTCCCAACACATTCTTCTTTTGACAAGAGTATGGGTGACTGTCTAAGATTTTCTATCTGGTCCCAGAGTGTGTCCTCTTGCTCTGCCAATGTCACTGTATAGCAGAGTGTTCACTCCTTCTCTCCCTCCCTGTCTCTCATGCGTGTTAATTGGACTAGAAGAAGGGATGGGGAAAAAAAGAACATATAAGAGAGGATACCACTAAATTTATTACTTATTTATAGAAATAATTGTACCTCCAGTTTAGTCACCGACAGTGAAGAAGGGCTCATGTGCGCTCGGGAGCAGCTGCACAAAAGGAATACGTTCTTGGTTCCAAAGCAATAATGACTAGGAAAGTGGGTGAATGACACTTGTTTTCATTCAATCTGGTCTAATTGCATTTGAGTGGAATGTAAAATGTTACCGGGTGGCTGATTACACAGTGACTGGACCAAAAAAAAAAAAAAATCAACATCTTCTGTATTAGTCAGCTGGGCTGCCATAATGGAATACCATGGACTAGGTGGCTGAAACCACAGGAATTGATTTCTCACGGTTCTGGAGGCTGAAAGTCCAAGATCAAAGCATCTGCTGATTTGGTTCTTTGGTGAAAGCCACCTCCTAGGTTGCAAATGTCCACCTTCTCCCTGTGTCCTCACATGGTGTGGGGGAGAGAGAGAAGGAGAGCTCTGGTCTCCCTACCTCTTCTTATAGGGACACTAATCCTATCAATGGGGTTCCATCCTCATGACCTCATCTAAACTGAATCACCTCCAAATACCATCACATTGGGGTTAGATCTTCAACATACGAATCTGGGGAGACACAAACATTAGTCTATAACAACTTCTCTACAAAGAAAGACTAACCAGTCAAAAAGTATTATAATGAATCCAATGCAACATGTTTGTGTTGACATGTGTCATTTTTGTTTTTCTTCCTATTGTCTTTTGTTGGATCTTGCTAGCAGATGTCAAACCCACCTTCTCATTCTGTTCATTCTGCTCCTGCCCCTGCCTGAGACTTACATGTTGAGTACTCTGACAGGAGAATCAGGTGTAGAAAAAATTCCGTGTTTCAGTAGATAACTATGCACCATCTGCAACATATCTTTCTGGGTCTTCAGGTTCTAGCCCTGTTCATTTTTGTCCCCACTTGCAATTCATCTCAACATTCCTTTACCATATAAATTTGTGCTGTTTTGAGCTTTCCTTGGAATCGGTTATAACATCTGCCTGGTTTTCTCAGATCATATGAGTAAAATAAATTCATCAACATGCATTCGTTTTTACTTCTGTAATGAGAGTCATGGTTTTACCTTCTGAAAAGTATCTTTTAACACAGGGAAGCCTCTGGGGGGAGAGGTGGAAGGACTTAGCTCCCAAAGAAGAACTGCCTGAATCTCTGAGCCTGTGTCTTCCTGATCTCAGGTCATGGCCACCCATCCTTCTAGATGCTCCAGCCTCCAAACATTGAGGTCATTCTTTTTTTATTTTTTATTTTTATTTCTTTTATTGAAGTATAGTTGATTTACAATGTTGTGCCAATCTCTGCTGTACAGCAAAGTGACTCAGTTATGCACATACAGACATTCTTTTTTTTATATTCTTTTCCATTATGGTTTATCACAGGATATTGAATATAGTTCTCTGTGCTATACAGTAGGACCTTGTTGTTTATCCATCCTATATATAATAGTTTACATCTGCTAATCCCACACTCGCAGTCCTTCCCTCCCCCTTGGCAACCACGAGTCTGTTCTCTGTCTGTGAGTCTGTTTCTGTTTTGTAGATAGGTTCATTTGTGCCATATTTTAGATTCTGCATATAAGTGATATGTGGTATTTGTCTTTCTCTTTCTGACTTACTTCACTTAGTATGGTAATCTCTAGTTGCATCCATGTTGCTGCAAATGGCATTATTTCATTCTTTTTTATGGCTGAGTAGTATTCTATTGTATATAGGTACCACATCTTCTTGTTTTTTTTTTTTGTTGTTGTTGTTGCATTGGGTTTTTGTTGCTGTGCACAGACTTTCTCTAGTTGCAGCGAGCGGGGACTACTCTTCTTTGCAGTGTGGGGGCTTCTTATTGTGGTGGCTTCTCTTGTTGCAGAGCACAGGCTCTAGGTGCACGGGCTTCAGTAGTTACAGCACGTGGGCTCAGTAGTTGTGGCTTGCAGGCTCTAGAGCACAGGTTCAGTAGTTGTGGCGCACGGGCTTAGTTGCTCCGTGGCATGTGGGATCTTCCTGGACCAGGGATCAAACCCGTGTCCCCGGCATTAGCAGGCAGATTCTCAACCACTGCGCCACCACGGAAGTCCATGTACCACATCTTCTTTATTCATTCATCTGTCGATGGACATTTAGGTTGCTTCCATGACTTGGCTATTGTGAATAGTGCTGCTATGATCATAGGGGTGCATGTATCTTTTTGAATTAGAGTTTTGCCTGGGTATATGCCCAGGACTGGGACTGCTAGATCATATGGTAATTCTATTTTTAGTTTTCTGAGGAACCTCTACACTGTTTTCTATAGTGGCTGCACCAACTTACATTCCCACCAACAGTGTAGGAGGGTTCCCTTTTCTCTACACCCTCTCCAGCATTTATTATTTGTAGACTATTTAATGATGGCCGTTCTTACTGGTGTGAGGTGGTACCTCATTGTAGTCTTGATTTGTATTTCTCTAATAATTAGTGATGTTGAGCATCTTTTCATGTGCCTACTGGCCATCTGTATGTCTTCTTTGGAAGACATATTTAGGTCTGCCCATTTTTCAATGGGGTTTTTGTTTTTTTGTTGTTGAGTTGTATGACCTATTTGTATATTTTGGAGATTAAGCCCTTGTCTGTTGTATCATCTGCAAATATTTTCTCCCATTCCATAGGTTGTCTTTTTGTTTTTTTTTTATGGTTTCGTTTGCCGTGCAAACACTTGTAAGTTTGATTAGGTCCCATTGTTTATTTTTGTTTTTATTTCTATCACCTTGGGAGACTGTTAAGGTCATTCTTGACTCTTCTCTTTCTAGCACCCCTGCATCCTACCCTGTGGTAGGCTTAGCAATGGCCCTCTGAAGACATCCACATCCTAATCCCTGGAACTTGTGAACATGTTACCTTACACGACAAAAGAGACTTTGCCGATGTGATTACAGTAAGGATTCTGAGATGGGGAGATTATCCTGGATTATTGAAGTGGTCACAATATAATCAGAAGGAAGATAGGAGGGTCAAAGTCAGAGAAAGGAGATGTGAGGATGGAAGCAGAAGTTGGAGTGGTGTGCTTTGAAGATGGAGGGAAGGGCCACAAGCCAGGGAATCCAGGCAGCCTCTAGGAGATGGAAAAGGCAAGGGAACAGAATCTCCCCCCAGCGCCTCCAGAAAGAAGCAGCCCTGACAGCATCTTGATTTTAGCCCCCAAAGACTCTTTTCAGACTTCCAACCTTCAGGACTGTGAGAGAACAAATCTGTGTTGTTTTAAGCCATTACGTTTGTGGTGATTTGTTACACTACAATAGGAAACGAATGCAAACACCATAGCAAATTATGTTGCTTTTATCTTCAAAATGCAGCCAAGATCTGACCACTTCCCAGTCGTGCCAGTGGTATCCTGGGCCAAGCCAGCTCCATCCCTTGCCTAGGTTGAAGCAAAGTCCTGCTTACTGTTTTCCCTGTCTACACTGGCCCTCCAGCCTTTTCTGCCCTCTGGATACAGGATATGAGATTTCTATATGCTGACCTCTGGCATTCACCCTTGGCATTGTTTTTCTCTGATGCTTCAATGGCTCCAGCAGCAGCATTCATTTCCACTGCCCCTGTAATAACTATATGCACCCTCTAAAGTCCTGATACATTGCACCCATCAGCGCATCCTCTTCCTCCACATATCATCCCAGTTCACCACCACTGACAGTTTTGACATTTGCACTGCCACAGCTTGCCAGAGGCTATGCATACTTAACTTACAACCAGCAATGGGGTTCTCGCTGCCAGTCAGCTGACAGATAATCAGCTCCAAAATCCCATGTCCAGAGTCTGCTTTCTCAGACCGCTCCTGGTATCAGCTGTTGCAGGTCAGGTTCCCTAGGACTCAGGCTCTAAGAAGCAGATTTGCATGCCAGAAGTTTTTGGGGGAGTGCTTAGGGGATCAGTACCGGTGGGAGAGTGACGGGAGGAGATGTACTCCTGTGAGGAGTGGAGCTGACACTTGAATTGCAGTGCAGTTGCAACAAAGGTTGCAGCCACAACAAGGATCACGGCGGCCAATCCTATGCGGAGCTCTGGAGCTGGGGTAGCTTTTATGAGTTGTCTACATTTTCTGGCCACTGATTACCTTCGGCATTAACCATGCTCCCAGGCTCACTGTGCTGTCACTTTAGCCTTCTTTCTATTCATTCGCCCAACAAATATCTATTGAATATTTACTATGGACTAAACAATGTTCTAGATCAGGGGTGCATAAACTGTGGCCCACAGGCCAAGTTATGCAGCTGCTTGTTTTTATAAATGCAGTTTTATTGGAACACAGTCACATGTATTTGTTTAAATATTGTCTATGGCTACCTTTGTGCTATCATGGCAGAGCTGAACAGAGACCATATAGCCCACAAAGCCTAAAATATTTACTTTTTGATGCTCTACAGAAAACGTTTGCTGACATCTCTTCTAGCTCTGTGATGATGTATAAACATACATATGTGTATATATATATAAAAATAGTAAATTTTACTTACTTATATATGTATATAAAGTGAGATTCAGATTGGAGCCACATATGTAATTTAAAATTTTCTAGTATCCATATTAAATAAGCTTACAAAATAGAAACAGCTGAAATAAATTTCAATAATATATTTTATGTAACCCAATATGTGCCCAATATATTTCAACTTATAACCAATATAATAAAGCATCAGGGGAATTCTTTACATCCTTTTTTTTATACGATGCCTTTAAAATTCAGTGTGTAGTTTACACTTAATTTGGGCTAGCTACTAGTCAGGTGCTCACTCACCATAAGTGGCTAGTTGGTTCAGTATTGGATGGTGCAGTTCTAGAAGCAGGTGATACGGTGAACATGCAGTGAATAAAGCAGACAAAATTCCCACCCCCGTGGAGCTTACATTCCTAATGGAGATGAGAGATGATAACCAATCAAGTAAAATGAATTTTATGCCTGATGGTCATAAGTGGTGATGTGGATTCTTGGGGCAGAAGTTGCATGTTTAAATTGGGAGGGTCACGCTGAGAAGGTATGTGGTGAAGAATTAACCTCTTAATTAACCTCTTAATTAACCTCTTAATTAATTAATTAACCACTTAATTAACCTCTTTGTTAAATGCTTAACAAAAGGAGAGTCTGGCCTTTTCCTCGTCTCCTGGTTGGTGTCTCTAGGCCCCTGTAGGAGTGTCTTTGTTTGCCTGGGGGCGGGGGGGGGTTGGCCACTGGACAGTCTGACAGTGTGATTTATGATGGGGACTTTGGGTCACACTTTGTCAGTTCTGAGCTCCAGATCAGCTGGAGACTAAAGCTATTAGCCGCCCTCTGGGAGGGGCTGGCGACTGCAGGTCAGCTACATGAGCAGCACATGACGAAAACCTACTAAATACCCTGGATACCCAAGGCTTGGGTGACCTTCCCTGGTTGACAGTGCTCTGTGTATTGTCACATTTTGTGGCTGGGAGGATGTCACGCATCATCCATGGCTCTACAGAGAGACAACGGGGAGCGTCTGTTTGGACCCCTCATGGGCTCTGCCCTGTGCCGTCCCCTTGGCTGATTTCATTTGTATCCCTTTCCTGTAATAAACCTTAACCATGACTATGTCAGCTTTCACTGAGTTCCATTAGTCCTTTTAGCAAATTATCAAACCTGACGATGGTTAGGGGGAGACCCCTGAACTTGCACTTGTTGTCAGAAGTGAGGGTGGTCTCTATGGGGACTGTTCTCCCTAACTGTGCAGTTGGTCCTAAACGCTTTGTGGACGGTGACATCTGAGTAAAGACCTGAAGGAAGTGAGGGGACAGTGGGAGGCCAGGGACTGGAACAGGGTGGGCAACGGGGAGAGTGGAAGGAGATTCTTTCTCTACTCACTATTTTGATAAACCACTTTACATAGGTACCAAAATCTCCTGTTTTAAAAGTACAGCATTGGGATTAAGGTTGAGGTTGAGATTTAGGTTAGGGTAGGGTATTGGGATTAGGGTGAGTTGTAGTGCTTTGTTTTATTTAGTCTAGGATTAGAGTTGGGATACGATTAGGGTTTAGCCTTCAATGTTAAGTATTCCATGCTAGGACATTTATGGTTATAGTTAAGATTAGTGCTCCCATGGAGTGTAGCTCATGGAATTCGATATTGCCGGTTACATTTAGTTCCTGGGGTGTGCATTTCTATGAATTCTACTAAACAGCCAGGATATACACCCTCTTTTAAATTAATAATAGAAATCAGCTAAGTGTTTTAGAGATAGGATGAAGAAAATGTGTAACTTTAGAAATTATACCATATAATTCAGCCCAAAGAAAAATAAATTAAAATGAGGCAAGCTTCTGTAATAAAGAGACATTTATGTATGGAGCAATGATGAACAATGAAACTGGTTATTTATAGTTAAATCTAAATACTTCTGATAATATGAAAAAGGAAGAGGTTTGGTGTGAAAAATTAATAAGGAAGTAAGCATACCTATTTTTCCAATACTTCAAGCCATGTGGGAAAAGAAAGGGGAGAAGCTGTAGTGTTTAGAAGTTTGATGATCTGAGAGGTAAACAGTAAGCCCTTGTTTATACAAAAAGGGTTATAAAACTAATAAATGCACAAAGTAAAGACATTCAAACCTAAGGAAAGGTGTGCAACTAGGAGTAATTAAAAGTAAGCCTTATGGGAGTTCCCTGGTGGCCTAGTGGTTAGGATTCCAGGCTTTCACTGCTGTGGCCTGAGTTCAGTTCCTGGTCAGGGAACTGAGACCCCACAAGCCTCATGGCAGGGCCAAGGAAAAAAAAAAAAAAGGTAAACCTCTGTCCAAGAACCTTCTCCATTTATTCCCTTATTTTGTGGGAATACATTATAAGTATTGATACAATGAAGGGTGTGTTTATTCCACCCTCTTGCATTGGTAATTGGCAGGGTCTGGAATTCTAGAACTTTGAAGGCTTGGTTTTTGTCTTCTAGCCCCGGGGGTTACTGATGACCTTCCGATACTCTCTCCTTTGCAGGTGACAACTTTGACTGCTGTTACCATTTATTTTTTCATACCAAAACCTCTTCATTCCTGGTTCTGAAACTTGACCAAGAGAAGTGTCTGCTTCTGGACCTTTTTCCATTTAGTCAAGTCAGCGCTGCAGGGTGCTTACTGTTGGAAGAGTGTGTCTTCAGTCACCTATATTAATTAACCCAGCCCCTCATTTCAAGTATGAATGGGCAACAACTAGCCACCAGACGTTCCTGCAAAAGCAACAGCAAAATTAAGAAGGACCAAGATGAACAAACAGGAAAAAAAAAAAAAAAAAAACACACCAGATATAATTCAGGGAACTGAAAGTGCTGACTGCCTCCTCTAAATCCTTGTGAATATTGAAACCCCAAGTGAGTGCTGGTCAGTAATCATCCTTCTTTTCTCTCTTCCACTCACGCCCTTCCTCCCCTAGGTAATGATTTTATATCTTTACCTCTCTTTTTGGACCTCCAGTGTGGCCTCCCCCAACCTCACCCTCAGCTGATTACCTTGACTTCCCTGAGTATTAGAAGATTTAGATGAGAATTCTCATAAGTTCCCACCACTCGATCTACTCAATTACCTGATCCATTGCCCATGTACTCTATCTTCCTTCATATTATATATGGAGTAATTGTCCCTACTCTTAGCTAAACCCAGCTTCTTCCCCTAAACCCTAGATCCCATCCCCTCTCTCCACCTTAAGAAGTAGCTTCACCACTCTCTCCCCTCTCTCCTGCGTCAGCCCCCCAACACTGTATCACTCCCAGCAGCATGCAAACACGCTCTTGTTTTTCATATCTTAAAAAACAACAAACAGGGACTTCCCTGGTGGTCCAGTGGTTAAGACACCATGCTTCCAATGCCGGGGGTGCAGGTTCAATCCCTGATGGGGGAGCTAAGATCCCACATGCGTGTGGCGTGGCCAAAAAAAAAAGTATTTGTCAAAACAACAACAACAACAACAACAAACAATCCTCTGCTTCTGCCTCTGGCTACTGCCTTTCTTCCTCGCTTTGCAGGTAAACTTGTTGAAAATCTTGTCTATACTTGTTGCCTCCGATTCGTCTATACTTGATCTTCTATTTAAATGCTTATCTAGGGGCTTCCCTGGCAGTCCAGTAGTTACGACTTCGCCTTCCAGTGCAGGGGGTGCAGGTTCCATCCCTGGTTGGGGAGCTAAGATCCCACATGCCTCGGGGCCAAAGAATTGAAAACATGAAACAGAAGCAATATTGTAACAAATTCAATAAAGACTTTAAAAATGGTCCACATAAAAAAAAAAAATCTTAGAAAAAAAATGCCTAGGGGGCTTCCCTGGTGGCGCAGTGGTTGAGAGTCTGCCTGCTAATGCAGGGGACACGGGTTCGAGCCCTGGTCTGGGAAGATCCCACATGCCACGGAGCAGCTGGGCCCGTGAGCCACAGCTGCTGAGCCTGCGCGTCTGGAGCCTGTGCCCCGCAACGGGAGGGGCCGCGATAGAGAAAGGCCCGCGCACCGCGATGAAGAGCGGTCCCCGCACCGCGATGAAGAGTGGCCCCCACTTGCCGCAACTAGAGAAAGCCCTCGCACGAACCGAAGACCCAACACAGCCAAAAATAAATAAATAAATAAATAAAGTAGCTATAAAAATTTAAAAAAAAAAATGAAGTAAAATGGCCTCTATTAAAAAAAAAAAATGCCTATCTAACATCTTCTTTTGGATGTCAAATAGACACCTCATGTTTAGCAAGTCCAAAATTGAGCTCCTGATTCCCATCCCCCCTCTAAATGTCTCCTCTGGCAGTCCCCCTCCTCCCCCAGTAAATAATAATTCAGGTCCCCCCGCCAGTACTCCAAGGACATGAGAATCCTCTTTTCCTCACGTGACACATCTCATACATTCTATTGCTATATTATATACCCATTACATATCCAGAATATGACGTCTGATAATCACCTCCTCCTGGCTCATGCTAAAATTATTTCACACCTGCACCTTCTGGAATAATCTCCTAACTAGAATATCCAGTTTGCTTGGTACTTTCCCACTTTTCGGTTTTCTGTTTTTGCGCTGAAAGTCCTGTCTCAGGAAATCCCCCAACCCTGGGGCAAACCAGGGTAGTTTTTCACTGTACTTCTACCTGGGCTGTTTCTTCCATGGCCTCCCTACAGTCTATTCTCAATGGATCTAGGGTGATCCTTTTGAAAGGCAAATTTTATCATGTCACTTCTCTGCTCAGAACCCTTCAGTGGCTCCCCATACCACTCAGAAAAGCTATTGCTTTCAGTGGCCTACAAGACTGCAGGGTCCATAAGCTTGTGGACAAAGATAGAGAGTTGATTTTGAGCAGGCTGATGTTGAGGCACCCAGGGAATGCTCAACTGGCAATGTCCAGCACTGAAGGAAGGATTGAGAGCATATTTTGTTGGTAAAACAAGAACAGATGGTTATGGAAAAAGTTGCAAGAAAGAATTCTAGGAAATTATAAATATTAGTTAAATTGAAAAAAAATCAGTAGTAGGACTGAGAGATAAAATTGCAGAATCTCTCTCTGGGGATACCAATGATAATTAATAAATAAGTAAAATACATAAAATTTGCTTATGTATTGTTTAAAATACAAAATATAAAAAACATATAAGTTATATATTTGCAACATGATGCCCCAAACTCCCAAAATCTTCACTGTGTATCTTCTCAAACCAAGGACACTCTTCTACATAACTGGCATACAACCCTCCAAATCAGGAAGTCAGAAATCAGCATTGGTATAACACTGACATCCAATCCAAAGATTCTGTTCAGATTTCACCAATTATCCCAACAAGGTCTCTTTCCTGTTTGGTCCAGGATCACACTTTGCACTTAATAATCACATCTCTTTAGTCTCTTTCAATCTGGAACAGATCCTTAGTCTCTCCCTGTCTTCACAACCTTAATAGTTTGAAGGAGTACGGGATTTTCATTCTGTAGGCTAAAGCTCAGCCTGGTTTCATCAATGTTTCCTCAGGACGGGACTCAGACATGCATTCTTGGAAGGAATATACAGAAGTGATGCTGTCTTCTCCTCACTGCATCGCATCAGGAGGCTCGTGACGTTGACGAGTTCTACTGCTGGTAATGTTAATCTCGATCACTTGGTCAGTTCAGTGTCTGCCTGGTTTCTCCACGTTAAGTCATTATTTCCCTTTTTGTAATTGATAAGTATTTTATGGGAAGATACTCTCAAACTATGCCAATATCCTACATTTCATTAAATCTCTATTCATTTGATTTATTAGACATTGATGATTCTTGCCTAAATTAACTACCATTATAGTGGTTACCAAATGGCCATTTTCTGTTACCATCACTCCTGCTACATTTATTAGTTGGCATTCTACTATAAGGAAGAGATGTCTTTTTTCCATCATTTATTTATATCAGTGTAGGCCCATGGAATACTATTTTATTCAATGGATTTAATCCATTATTATCATTATTTATTTTTATATCAAATCATTCCAGATTTGGCTAGCAGGAGAGCCTCATCAAAATTGGCTCCTGTGGGGGAGGAAGGGATAAATTGGGAATTTGGGATTAATAGATACACACTACTATATATAAAATAGATAAGCAACAAGAACCTACTGTATAGCACAGGGAACTATATTCAATATCTTATAAAAATCTATAATGAAGAAGAACCTGAATATATATATATATGTATATATATATATATAAAACTGAATCACTTTGCTGTTCACCTGAATCATTGTAAATCAACCATACTTCAAAAAAATTTTTAAAAAAACCAAAATTGGCCCCTTTGAACTTTAGCTATGTCCCCATAATTTTTTGAGCAATTCTTTACTTTCTGGCACAAGAAAATGTTCCAGGCTTATCTTGTAATTTCCTTGCCTCAGCCTTGCAATTCGCTATTTCTCCAAGGAGTTCTGGAGTGGAGAATGATATTTGGAAACTAAAATCTGGGTATTTGGTTGCTTACTGCTTCTGGGGTTCATCAATTGTAGTCCTTCTCATGTACAGAGGTGGAACATATATGCATGTAAACGTGTGCATGTGTGTGTGTACCCTACATACTACTATAACTATTTCTATATCTATCTATTTATGTTTTAAAGGCCCATGAATTTGCACTGGTACCTCCAATTCCATCAATATGTCAGGGTTATTTTTAGCCTTTCCCCTTTCCTTCTATGTAACTTCCTTCTCTGTGAACAAGAAAACCTTCTTTCATTGTCTTCAATATGGTTATTTATGTACTCAATCTCTCTGTCTGTAAGTAATTTCTCTACCACGTTGGTCACCTCCTTGGCTCCCAGACCCCTCTGCTGCTACCTTTGTGGCCACTACCATCCCCAAGAGAAGTAGAGGAAAGGGATGGGGAGGAAAGAAGAGGGAAGGGAAAGGAAGAGAAAACTAACTTATTTAGGAAGGAAGGAATATACATTTTTTAAAGTTCTCTTTTTAAACATCATTTTAAAAATTCCTTCTGGAAATTTTTCTTTACAGTATGAGGCAGAATCTCTCTGTTTTCTCCCAAGCATAGCAATTGATTATATTTGTTGAAGAATCTGTCCTTTCCTCTGCTATATTCACAGTTCCTTTGGCTGTGGTTTGTGTAAGGACACACTCAAGAATGCAAGGATAGTTCATGCTTCACATTGGCAGCAATACAGGAAAGTAAGAAGCAAGGGCACTCTCCATCTCTCAAGAGCCGAGTAGTTTCTCATCTCTCATGAGCCACAGGACTTATTCATTCTGCTGCTTCTCTCTGCCTTCTTCTTTTCAGCAGCTTCCTATTCTTGCATGTGGGCCCCATGACCACCAGCCTCTTTGTCTGACTTGACCACAGGGCTGCACACCATTATTAGCTATAGAGTCTCTATGATGCCCAAGTTTTGAGAGGGATAATCTGCTTGTCTCCATCCAGACTATAGATTGGTTCATCTTGGGTCCGGGGTCTGCCTCTGGTCCAATTACCTTTGGTTAGGGTGGGGAACAAAGTTACAATAGTTCCTGGGGAGGCCCCTACAGGGCTGGAGGTAAGATGAAGCAGTTTCTCTAATTGGGTCATATGGAGAACATATCTGTTACATTCTGTAGTCATACATTAAGTTCTCATAGGGCAGTTTTTTAAATTGGTTTACAGATTTTAAGAAATGAGGACTTTGGAAAAGGTTTTGTGAATCTGAAAATTAAGGATCAGTTTGAGTTCAGGGGTCATTATGGGGAAACACTGATCTAAATCCAGCACTTGGATTTCTCAGATGAATAAACTGAGGCCCAGATAAGACAAGGGATTGTCCTTGTCTACATGGCCTGTCAGTGGCAGAGCTGGGATTAGAACCAGAGCTAGCACTAGGGAGAGGTAAGCGAAGGGCCTTGGATGCACAGTTTAAGGAGGCCCTCACTCCCAGAGTCATACGAGTGCCCTAGGTACCTCCCTTATCTCATCCAAGGCTCAGCCCAGGTTATTCAATAGAACACTAGGGTCCTGCTCACCAGGAGGGAGAGATCGTATCTCGCTTGGAGGGACTGGGTAAGGGGGACTTCTGGGGAGTTTTCCTGTATTTCTACCTACAGGGAGAAGTAAGTTTCTGGGGAAGGCTGTTTAAGCTAATTTCCCCAAGGCAAAGGATCTGATAGCGAGGGATGCGCACTCACTGGAGAAGCCTGAATTATCCTGTGTACCCAGAGCACTGAGGGCCCCCAAGTCTGGGCACAGATTTCCTTGCCTGGGTTATCTTTAGCTGGTTGCTGAGGATTGCAGCATTTCTGAGACCTGGTGACAGATACTTCTCTTTTCTCTTCTCATAAAAATAGGCCTTCAGTCCAGTCAGTCTTGTACGGTCTGTTCTTGCAGAAATGGGACCTGTAGGATATGGGTTTCTTTAGTCTCCCATCTGGTGCCTGCTTCCTTCATGTAGAAATTTTTTTTTTTTTTTTTTTTTTTTACCACATGAGGATTTTTTAAAAGTTGGTACTGGCTTTGCAGTTGGTTGAGGCAAAAAAATCACCAAATGGCCAGTAAGACAAAGAAGAAATAAAGGAGAGAAGAACAAAAGAGAAACACCCTGGAGTACTTTGTGACTTTTCTTCTGCTCCCACCTGGTCCAAGGCACAGTCTTTTCTTACCTGGACTCTTGCTCCACTCTTGGATCCTGGTATGGTGTATTCTCAGCAAGGCAGCCAGAAGGATTTGTTAAAATGTAAATCAGGCAAGAAAGTGAAATAAAAGGCATTGAGATTGGAAACGAAGAAGTAAAACTATCTCTATTTCTGAATGCCATGATCTTGTATATAGAAAATGCTAAGAAACCTTAGAAAACTATTAGAACTAATTAATGAGTTCAGTGAGGTTGCAGGATATGAAATCAATATATAAAAATCAATTGCATTTCTATACACTTGCAACGAACAATCCAAAAATGAAATTAAGAAAATGATTTCATTTATAATAGCATCACCACGAATAAACTCTTAGGAATAGATTTAACAAAGCAAGTGCAAAACTTATATCCTGAAATCTACAAAATGTTGTTGAAAGAAATTACAGAAAATCTACAAAAATGGAAAAACATCCCATGTTCATAGATCAGAAGACTGAATATTGTTAAGCTAGCAATACTCCCCAAATTGATCTATAGATTTACTGCAGTTCCTGTTAGAATCCCAACTGGCTTCTTTGTAGAAATTGAAAAGCTGATCCTAAAATTCATATGGAAACTCAAGAAACCCAGAATAGCCAGACAATCTTGAAAACGAAGAAAAAGTTGGAAGACTCACACTTTTCTATTTCAAAACTCACTACAAAGGAACAATAACCAAGTCAATGTGGTACTGACGTAAGGTTATACATACAGATCAATAGAATAGAATTGAGAGTTCATAAATAAATCTGTGTTTCTATAGTTAATTGATTTTTGACAAGGGTGCCAAGACCATTCAATGAGGAAAGAATAGTCTTTTCAACAGATGATATTGAGACAACCAAATAGCCTCATATAAAAGGATGAAGCTGGATCTCCTACCTCACACCATGTACAAAAATTAAATCAAAATAGATCAAAGACCTAAATATAAAAGCCAAAATTGTAAACTCTTGAAAGAAAACATAGGTGTACATCTTCATGACCTTGCATTAGGCAGTGGATTCTTTGTTATGACACCAAAAGCACAAACAATGAAAGAAAAGATCAATTGGAATTCATCAAAAAAAAAAAAAAAACACAACTTTTTTCTTGTAAGGGTAAAAGCCCTTTATTAAGGATGATAAAGATATATTTTAAAGTTAACTTTGCCTTTTAATTTTATTTATTTATTTATTTTAACATCTTTATTGGAGTATAATTGCTTTACAATGGTGTGTTAATTTCTGCTATATAACAAAGTGAATCAGCTATACATATACATATATCCCCATATCTCCTCCCTCTTGCATCTCCCTCCCACCCTCCCTATCTCACCCCTCTAGGTGGTCACAAAGCACTGAGCTGATCTCCCTGTGCTATGCGGCTGCTTCCCACTAGCGATTTTACATTTGGTAGTGTATATATGTCCATGCCACTCTCTCACTTCGTCCCAGCTTACCCTTCCCCCTCCCTGTGTCCTCAAGTCCATTCTCATCATCTGCGTCTTTATTCTTGTCCTGCCCCTATGTTCTTCAGAACCATTTTTTTTTTAGATTACATATATATGTGTTAGCATAAAAAACACACAACTTTTGTGCTTCAAAAGACACTATCGAAAAAGCAAAAAAACAACCCACAGAATGGGAGAAAATATTTGCAAACGAAGCAACTGACAAAGGATTAATCTCCAAAATATACAAGCAGCTCATGCAGCTCAATATCAAAAAAACAAACAACCCAATCCAAAAATGGGCAGAAGACCTAAATAGACATTTCTCCAAATACAGATTCCCAACAAACACATAAAAGGATGCTCAACATCACTAATCATTAGAGAAATGCAAATCAAAACTACAATGAGATATCATCTCACAACGGTCAGAATGGCCATCATCAAAAAATCTACAAACAATAAATGCTGGAGAGGGTGTGGAGAAAAGGGAACCCTCTTGCTCTGTTGGTGGGAATATAAATTGATACAGCCACTATGGAGAACAGTATGGAGGTTCCTCAAAAAACTAAAAATAGAACTACCATATGACCCAGCAATCCCACTACTGGGTATATACCCTGAGAAAACCATAATTCAAAAAGAGACATGTACCACAATGTTCATTGCAACACTATTTACAACTGCCAGGACATGGAAGCAACCTAAGTGTCCATCGACAGATGAATGGATAAAGAAGATGTGGCACATATATACAATGGAATATTACTCAGCCATAAAAAGAAATGAAATTGAGTTATTTGTAGTGAGGTGGATGGACCTAGAGACTGTCATACAGAGTGAAGTAAGTCAGAAAGAGAAAAACAAATACCATATGCTAACACATATATATGGAATCTAAAAAAAGAAAAAAATGGTTCTGAAGAACCTAGGGGCAGGACAGGAATAAAGACGCAGACATAGAGAATGGACTTGAGGACACGGGGAGAGGGAAGGGTAAGCTGGGACGAAGTGAGAGAGTGGCATGGACATATATACACTACCAAATGTAAAATAGATAGCTAGTGGGAAGCAGCCGCATAGCACAGGGAGATCAGTTCGGTGCTTTGTGACCACCTAGAGGGGTAGGATAGGGAGGGTGGGAGGGAGGGAGACGCAAGAGGGAGGAGATATGGGGATGTATGTATACGTACGGCTGATTCACTTTGTTATACAGCAGAAGCTAACACACCATTGTAAAGCAATTATACTCCAATAAAGATGTTAAAAAAACCAACAACAAAAAAAGTAAAAAGACAATCCACAGAATGGGAGAAAATATTTGCAAATCTACCCTATATAAAGAATGCTTACAACTCAATAATAAAAAGACAAATAACCTAATACAAAAATAGATAAAGGATCTGAATAGATATTTCTCCAAAGGAGATTTACAAATGGCCATAAGCGCATGAAAAGATGATCAACCTCATTAGTCATCAGGGAAAAGCATATCAAAACCACAGTGTGATAATACTTCACACCCACTCTCATGACTAGAATAAAAATAAGACAATAAGTGTTAGCAAGAATGTGAAGTAAGAACCCTCATACATTGCTGTTGGGTATGTAAAATGGTGTAGCCACTTTGGAAAAGTCTGGCAGTTCCATAAAAAGTTAAATATAAAGTTACCATTTGACCCAGCAATTCCATTCCTAGGTATATACCCAAGAGAAATGAAAATATGTGTCCAAATAAAAATTTATATATGAATGTTCATAGCATTATTCACAACAGTCAAAAAGTGGAAACAACCCAAAAGTCCATTAACTGATGAATGGATAAACAAAATGTAGTAAATCCATACAATGGAAAATTATTTGGCCATAAAAAGGAATGAAGTACTGATACTGCATGCTACAACATGGATAAACCTTGAAAACATTATGCTAAGTGAAAGAAGACAGTCACAAAAGAATACAGATATAATTTCATTTATATGAAATTTCTGGAGTAGGCAAATTATATATGTCTCTGTATGAGACAGAAGGTGAATTAGTGGTTACTTAGGCCTGGGGTGGGGGTTGATGAGAAGATTGGGGAGTGCTATCTAAAGGGGAAGGGGTTTCTTTTTGAGGTGATGAAAATGTTCTAAAATTACCTGCGGTGATGGTTGCATGACTCTCTGAATATGCTATAAAACAATGAATTATATGATGTATAAACTACATCTAATTAAAGTTATCTATAACATCATGTCCTGCCTCTGCTGAGCACCTCCAAGGACTCCTATTTCACTCAGAAGAGAAAGAGAGGAGTCTAGGATGGTCCAAGCTTGGGGACTGGGCAACTAGAAGGATCAAGATGCTATAAACCAAGATGGGGAATACTGAGAAGGAGCAGGTTTTGAGTGGAAGTCAGGAAGTTAGTTTCATTCACAATACTTTGAGATATTTATTAACACACGAGAGGAGGGAAATGTTAGGGAAACAATTGGACATACAAGTCTGCAGTTTTGGAGAGATGTCCAGGCTGGGGATGTAAATTTCAGAGTCATCAGCAGATGGATGATATTTACATCCATGAGGCTGGATGAGTACCTAGGGAGTGAATATAGACAGACCATGGAAAGATCAAGGACGGAGCCCTGGGATGCTAAAACATTAGGAAATTGGAGAGACGAAGAGCCAGAAAAGGAAACAGAGAAAGAGCATCCAGTGACATAAGAGAAAAACCAAGAAAATGAGAAATTCTGGAAGCAAGGCTAAAGAGTGTGTCCAGGAGCAGAAAGCTGATCAGTTGTATCAAATATTGTTTATACGTTAAGATGAGAACTGAGGCTTGACCATAGGCGTTAGTAGTGTTGTAAATGACCTTGGCCAGAGCTATTTTGGTGAAACCATGTGGGCAGACATTTGATTGGAGTGCATTTCAGAGAAAATGGAAAGAGAGAAATTGCAGTCAGTAAGCAGAGAAGAAAACTATTTTTTATAGAGTTTTTCTGTGAAGGAGACTAGAGAAATGGGATTGTGGTACAGAAGGGGAAGTGGTATCAAGAGGCGGTTTTTTTTTTTTTTAATTTTTAAAATTTATTTATTTTTGGCCATGCCGCACGGCTTGCAGGATCTTAGTTCCCTGACCAGAGATTGAACCCGGGCCCTCAGCAGTCAAAGCGCCAAGTCCTAACCACTGGATGACCAGCGAATTCCCAAGAGACGTTTTTAAAATGAATGCTTCACAATTTTTTTTCTGTCAGTTTTCTTTTTTATTATATTTTAATTGAAGTTTTTATTTGGCGGTAATAGATTCATGTGCAGTTGTAAAAAATAATACAGAGAGATCCTGTGTACCCTTTACCCGATTTCCCCAAATGGCAACATTTTACAAACTATGGTCCAAACCAGGAGAGTGACATGGACAGAGACAGGATACAAAACATTTTCATCACCACAAGGATGCCTGATGTTGCCTTTTAAGGGCCATACACTCTCCTTAACCCCAGCAACCACTCATCTGTTACCCATTTCTAATTTTTTTTAAAACATTTTATTGAAATATAGTTGATTTACAATGTTGTGTTAGTTTCAGGTGTACAGCAAAGTGATTTGGTTATGCATATATATACACATATATATAAATGTATGTATTCTTTTTTTACATTCTCTTCCATTAGAAGGTATTGAGTATAGTTTCCTGTGCTATACAGTAGGTTTTTATTGGTTATCTATTTTATATATAGTAGTGTGTATATTTTAATCCCAGACTCCTAATTTATCCCCCTCTCATTTCTATATTTTTGTCATTTCCAAATGGTATTAAATGATGGAATCATAGAGTATGTGGACTTTTGGTATTGTTTTGTTGGTTTTCTTTTTTTTTTTTTTCCCCCCATTCAGCATAATTCTCTGGGGATTCATCCAGGTTGTTGCATTTATCAGTAGTTAATTTGTTTCTATTGCTGAGTAGTATTCCATGGTATTGAGGTGCCACAGTTGGTTTAATCGTTCATCTGTTGAAAAACACCTGGATTGTTTTCAGTTTGGGGGCTATCACAAATACAGCTGCTAATGAACATTCGTATACAGATATTTTGTAACATAAGTTTTCCTTTCCTTGGGATAAATTCCCAGGAGTACAATTACTGAGCCATATGGTAGTTGCATATTTAGTGTTTTTTTTTAAATAAATTTATTTATTTTATTTATTTATTTTTGGCTGCGTTGGGTCTTCGTTGCTGCACACGGGCTTTCTCTAGTTGTGGCGAGTGGGGGCTACTCTTGGTTGTGGTGCGCGGGCTTCTCATTGCAGTGGCTTCTCTTGTTGTGGAGCATGGGCTCTAGGCACATGGCCTTCAGTTGTTGTGGCACATGGGCTCACTAGTTGTGGCTTGCGGGCTCTAGAGTGCAGGCTCAGTAGTTGTGGCGCACAGGCTTGGTTGCTCTGCGGCATGTGGGATCTTCCCGGACCAGGGCTCGAACCTGTGTCCCCTGCATTGGCAGGTGGATTCTTAACCACTGCGCCACCAGGGAAGTCCCCATATTTAGTTTTTTTGTTTTTTTTTTATAAATTTATTTATTTATTTTATTATTTATTTTTGGCTGCATTGGTTCTTCATTGCTGCGTGCCGCCTTCCCTAGTTGTAGCGAGTAGGGGCCACTCTTCACCGCAGTGCGCAGGCCTCTCATTGCAGTGGTCTCTGTCGCCGCGCAGCACGGGCTCCAGGCGTGTGGGTTTCAGTAGTTGTGGCACGCGGGCTCCAGAGCACAGGCTGAGCAGTTGTGGCACACGGGCCTAGTTGCTCCGCGGCATATGGGATCTTCCTGGACCAGGGCTTGAACCCGTGTCCCCCACATCAGCAGGCGGATTGTCAACCACTGCGCCACCAGGGAAGCCCCCCATATTTATTTTTAAAGAAATTACAAACTGTTTTCCAGAATGTCTGTACCACCATAAATCTATGGGTGGTCCAGTTTCTCCACATCCTTGCCAGCATCTGGGAGTGTTTCTTATTTTAGCCATTCTGATAGATGCATAGTAGTATCTCATTGTGATTTTAATTTTTTTTCATTTTTCTACTGGCTGACAATGTAGAACATATTTTCATGTGCTTATTTGCCTTCTATATGTCTTTGGTGAAATGTCTTTTCATGTGTTCTGCCCATTTTCTAATTGGAGTATTTGCTTTTTTACGGTTAAGTTTTTAGAGCTTAAAAAATATATTATTGATATTAGTCCTTTGTTGGATATGCTGTTTGCAAATATTTTCTCCCACTGTGTAGCTTTTCTTCTTATCCTCACAGAGCTTTTTACACAGCAAACTTTTAAATTTTGATGATGTCCAATGTGTAGGATTGATTTTTCATTTTATGGATTTTATGGATTTTGGTGTCAAATCTGAGAACTTGCTTAACACTAGATCCTGAATATACTTCCCTAGGCTTTTTTTCCTAAAAGTTTTATGGTTTCATGTTTTACATTTAAGTTTATGATCCATTTTGAGTTAATTTTTGCATAAGGTGTAAGACTTAGGTTATATTTGAAGTGAATTTCTTGTTGATGGCATAGAATTTAGTCATGTTTTAAAATCCCCTCTGCCAATCTTCATATTTTAGTTAATGTTTTTAGACCATTTTCATTTAATGTAATTATTGATAGATCGGGACTTAGGTCTGCTATTGTATCTTTTGTTTTCTTTTTCTCTCTCTCTCCTTTTTTTTTTTTTGGTTTCTGTTTTCTGTTTACTATCTTCCTGTGGAAATCGGTTATTTGAACACTTTTTAGAAATCAATTTTGATTTATTTATAATGTCTTTGAGTTTATCTTCTGGTAAAGCTTTTTTAGTGGTTTCTTTAGGTGTTAACCTTATATATCTAACTTATCACAGTCAACTGATGTTGACATTTAACAGTTTGAGTGAAGTATAGAAACTTTGTTTCCCTTTACATCCCTTTATCCTCCCCAATTTACAATATAATTGTCTTAAATATGTCTTCTATATACATTGAGAACCACATTAGACAGTGTTATAATTTTTGTTTCAGTTATCAAACATAATTTAGAAAACTCAAGAGGATGAGGAAAATTATTATATTTACCCCTATTTTTGCTTACCATGTTTTTTCTTCTATTTTGAAGTTCCAAAGTTTTTTCTTTTATTGTTTCTTTTCCATTTAGAGAACTTCCTTTAGTCATTCTTTAGGGTAGGTCTGCAGGCAACATGGTCTCTTAGGTTATCTTCAGTTGACAATGTCTTGATTTCCTATTCATTTTTTTAAAATTTATTTTTGGCTGTGTTGGGTCTTAGTTGCAACATGTGGGATCTTCGTTGAGGCATGCGGGATCTTTCGTTGTGGCCCATGGCCTCTTTGTTGTCTTGCGTGGGCTTCTCTCTAGCTGTGGCGTGCGGTTTTCTCTTCTCTAGTTGTGGCGTGCAGGCTCCAGGGCAGGTGGGCTCTGTAGTTGTGGCGTGCGGGTTCCGGAGCACACGGGCTCTGTAGTTTGCGGCTCACAGCCTCTTTAGTTGAGGCGCAAGAGCTCAAGAGCTGTGGCACATGGGCTTAGTTGCCCTGCGGCATCTGGGATCTTAGCTCCATGACCAGGGATCAAACCCAGGTCCCCTGCATTGGAAGGCAGATTCTTTACCACTGGACCACCAGGGAAGTCCCTCCTATTCATTTATGAAGGATATTTCAAGTGGCTGTAGGATTCTGGATCGAGTTCTTTTCTTTCAGCACTTTCCTTCTGGCCTTTAGTATCTGATGAGAAATCCACTGTCATTTGAAAAGTTTTTCTCATCTATAAGTTGTCATTTCTCTTTTTGCTGCTTTTGAGATTTTTTTTCTTTGCTTTTAGTTTTGAGAAGTTTGACTATTATGTGTTGGTGTGACTTTCTTTGGTGTCTCCCATTTGGGGTTTCCTCAGCTTACTGAATCTGTAGGTTTGTATCTTTTGCCAAATGTGGGGAGCTTTCAGCCATTCAAGTACTTTTTCAGACTTGCACTCTTTCTTCTTTCCTTCTGGGGAAGAAGACATGAGTGTTAGATCTCTATTACAGTCTTGAATGTCCCTGGGACTCTATTTTTTTTTTTTTTCAGTTTATTTTCTCTCTGTTGTTTAAGGTTCACGTTCACTAATTCTTTCCTTTGTCCCTTCCATTCTTCTGTTTAGCTCATCTACTGAGTTTTGGTTTTGGTTTTGGTTATTGTATTTTTCAGTTCTAAAATTTCCATTTGGTTCTTCTTTATAATTTTAATTTATTTGCTGATACTTTATATTTCCTTGCTGAGGCCTTCTATTTGTTTCAAGCATGTTTGTAATTGCTTGTTGCAGCATTTTTATGATGGTTGCTTTAAACCATTGTCAGATAATTCTAACATCTTTGACATCTTGGTGTTGGCATCCATTGATAGTCTTTTTATTCAGTTTGAGATTTTCCTGGTTCTTTATATGGTGAACGATTTTTAATTGAAACCTGGACGTTTTTGGTACTATAAGACTCTGGATCTTAATTGAAACCTTCTCTTTTGGCTGACTTCCTTTGACACCACTCAAGCAGGAGAAGGAGTGCTGTTGCCTCCTTACTGCTGGTGAAGGTAGACGTTCAGGTTCCCCACTTGTTGACGCCTGAGGAGGGAAACTCCTTGTTACTGATGGGTGTATGTGAGGTTTTTGGCTCCCACCCAGCCTCCACTGATACCTCTTTGTCCAGAAGGAGTAGAAGAGGTAGGAGGGCCTCATTACTGCTCCTCATGTGACCTCCACTGACACAACAGAGAGCAGGTAGCCTTGTTATCACTAAGCAGTGGCAAAAGTCCTGACTCTCTGGTAGGCCTCCACAGATACCACCCCAGCGGGGAGGGGGAGGGGTGCCTTGTTACTTCCTGGTGGGAGTGAAAGTCCAGGCTCCCATTGGTCTCTACCAACACCACGGGGTATGAGGGTTGGAGGGTAGGGCTTGTTTCGACCTTAGAAAGGTCAAAGCCTGGGCTACCCAAAGTACCCAGATTCCCTCTTTACCTGGGTCATGACTCTTTTCCTAGAAATTGCAAGCCTTCAGACTCCTTTTTCATCTTCGGAAATTGCACAGACTTTGACTAGTCTCCTTTCTCCCCTCCCCCTCCCTAGACCATTGGAAAGTGGAGGCAGGGAGAGGCTTTACATATTGAGGGAAGAGGGGAGGAAGGCTTCCCTTTTCTGCAGTTCTACCTTTTTTGTTTAAAATTTGGACATCTCTCACTACTTGGTTTGATCTTCTGTTACTACTCTTGAAAAAGATTCCTACATGCTTGATAATGTCCTCGGCTAGTATAGTTTTTTGACTTTATGCTAAAAGACTTTTTTTGTGTGTGTGTGAATCTTTTTATGTCTGCATCCACATTGAACCAGAAGAGGTAAGGAGGGAATGAAAAAGGGAAAAAGGAGGATCAGAAGTAACAACTGTTGAATACCTGTTATAGGCTGGGGAGGTGTGGGAGGTACAATACGTCATGTCAGGGACTAGGGCAAGAACTATGTCCAAGGTACATTATTCCCATCTTACATGCAGAGAGATAGCCTCAGAGAGGTTAGTCACTTGCCCAAGGTCAAACAGCTAGTATATCATGGAAGAGTGATTATACTGAGGAATATGTTTTCAAAGTATGTGATCTTGATAAAGAAAACATAGTATATACATACAATGGAATATTATTCAGCCTTAAAAAGGAAGGAAATCTTGCCATTTGTGACAACACAGAAGAACCTGGATGACATTATGCTAGGTGAAATATGCCAGTCACAGAAAGATAAATACTGCATAATTCCATTTATATAAGGTACCTAAAATATTCAAATTCATAGAAGCAGAGAATAGAAAGGTGGTTGCCAGGGGTTGAAGGGATGGGGAAATGGGGCGTTGTTCAATTACACAGTTATATACGATGAATAAGTTCTGGAAGTCTGCTGTACAACATAATACCCATAGTAAACAATACTGTATTGTACACTTGAAAATTTGTTTAAGAGAGTAGGTTTCATATCAAGTGTTCTTTATCACAAACAAAAGTACACTTCACTTGTGCTTTCACATGTACTTTTCATGTTGTATCTAAGAAGCTTTTGTTTAACCCAAGGTCACAAAGATTTACTCCTATGTTTTCTTCTAAGCGTTTCATAGTTTCAACTGCTATATGTAGGGTTATCATCCATTTTTAGTTAATTTTTGTGTACAGTGTAAGAAAGTAGTTCAACTTCATTCTTTTGCATGTGGATATCCAGTTGTTCCAGCACCATTTATTGAAAAGTCTATTCTTTTCCCATTGAGTTGTCTTGGCTTCCTTGTCAGAAATCAGTTGACCATAATAAATGTAAAAGTTTATTTCACACTCTCAAGTCTATTTCATTAACCTATATGTCTGTCTTTATACCAGTACTTCGTAGCAGGTTTTGAAATTGGGAAACGTGAGTCTGCCAACTTCATTCTTTTTCAAAATTGCTTTGACTGTTCTAGGTCCTGTGTATTTTCATATGAATTTTAGCATAAACTTGTCAATTTCTGCAAGAAAGACAGATCAGATTTTTCTAGGGATTGCATTGAATTTGTAGATCAGTTTGGGGAGTGGCCATCTTGATACTGTCTTCCAATCTATGAACATGGGATATCTTTCCATTTATTTAGATCTTCCCTTTCTTTCAACATGTTCTGTGTTTTTGAGGGTACAAGTATTGTATTTCTTTTGTTAAATATTTTTCTAAGTGTTTTGTTCTTTATTTAACATCTTTATTGGAGTATAATTGCTTTACAATGGTGTGTTAGTTTCTGCTTTATAACAAAGTGAATCAGCTATACATATACATACATCCCCATATCTCCTCCCTCTTGCGTCTCCCTCCCTCCCACCCTCCCTATCCCACCCCTCTAGGTGGTCACAAAGCACCGAGCCGATCTCCCTGTGCCATGCAGCTGCCTCCCACTAGCTATCTATTTTACATTTGGTAGTGTATATATGTCCATGCCACTCTCACTTCGTCCCAGCTTACCCTTCCCCCTCCCCGTGTCCTCAAGTCCATTCTCTACGTATGCGTCTTTATTCCTGTCCTGCCCCTAGGTTCTTCAGAACATTTTTTTCTTAGATTTCATATATATGTGTTTATGCTAAAAGACTTTATGCTATGTCTCCTGCAGCCACTTTGGCTTATCTTACAAATCCCTTCTGTTAATATCCCTTGGTGTTGCCTGGCAGGAACCCCTTCCCCACTCTGGGTTCACCCACCCCCACCAAGGGGAGAGGCAAGGGGCATCTAGAGATAAGGTCATTTTTCATGTTAGTTTCCCCCAGTAGATGGTGAACTCATTGAAGGCAGGGTCTTTCACTAGCTCTGCCTGCAGGATTCAGTCAAACTGTGTGGGATCCATGGGAATGATTTTGTAAAATACATGCCTTGGAAGACTCAACATTGTGAAAATGACTCTACTACCCAAAGCAATCTACAGATTCAATGCAATCCCTATCAAACTACCACTGGCATTTTTCACAGAACTAGAACAAAAAATTTCACAGTTTGTATGGAAACACAAAAGACCCCGAATAGCCAGAGCAATCTTGAGAAAGAAAAATGGAGCTGGAGGAATCAGGCTCCCTGACTTCAGACTATACTACAAAGCTACAGTAATCAAGACCGTATGGAACTGGGACAAAAACAAAAATATAGATCAATGGAACAGGATAGAAAGCCCAGAGATAAACCCACGCACATATGGTCACCTTATCTTTGATAAAGGAGGCAAGAATATACAGTGGAGAAAAGACAGCCTCTTCAATAAGTGGTGCTGGGAAAACTGGACAGCTACATATAAAAGAATGAAATTAGAACACTCCCTAACACCATACACAAAAATAAACTCAAAATGGATTAAAGACCTAAATGTAAGGCTAGACACCATCAAACTCTTAGAGGAAAACATAGGCAGAACACTGTATGACATAAATCACAGCAAGATCCTTTTTGACCCACCTCCTAGAGAAATGGAAATAAAAGCACAAATAAACAAATGGGACCTAATGAAACTTAAAAGCTTTTGCACAGCAAAGGAAACCATAAACAAGACCAAAAGACAACCCTCAGAATGGGAGAAAATATTTGCAAATGAAACAACTGACAAAGGATTAATCTCCAAAACATACAAGCAACGCATGCAGCTCAATATCAAAAAAACAAACAACCCAATCCAAAAATGGGCAGAACACCTAAATAGACATTTCTCCAAAGAAGATATACAGATTGCCAACAAACACATGAAAGAATGCTCAACATCATTAATCATTAGAGAAATGCAAATCAAAACTACAATGAGGGCTTCCCTGGTGGAGCAGTGGTTGAGAATCTGCCTGCCAATGCAGGGGACACGGGTTCGAACCCTGGTCTGGGAAGATCCCACATGCCGCGGAGCAACTAGGCCCGTGAGCCACAATTACTGAGCCTGCGCGTCTGGAGCCTGTGCTCCGCAACAAGAGAGGCCGCGATAATGAGAGGCCCCGCGCACTGCGATGAAGAGTGGCCCCCACTTGCCACAACTAGGGAAAGCCCTCGCAGAGAAACAAAGACCCAACACAGCCATAAATAAATAAAATAAATAAAATGGTGTTTAAAAAAGAAAAAAAAAAAAGACCTTCATTAAAAAAAAAAAAAAAAAACTACAATGAGGTATCACCTCACACTGGTCAGAATGGCCATCATCAAAAAATCTACAAACAATAAATGCTGGAGAGGGTGTGGAGAAAAGGGAACCCTCTTGCACTGTTGGTGGGAATGTAAATTGATACAGCCACTATGGAGAACAGTATGGAGGTTCCTTAAAAACTAAAAATAGAACTACCATATGACCCAGCAATCCCACTATTGGGCATATACCCGGAGAAAACCATAATTCAAAGAGTCATGTACCAAAATGTTCATTGCAGCTCTATTTACAACAGCCAGGACATGGAAGCAACCTAAGTGTCCATCGACAGATGAATGGATAAAGAAGATGTGGCACACATATACAATGGAATATTACCCAGCCATAAAGAGGAACGAAACTGAGTTATTTGTAGTGAGGTGTATGGACCTAGAGACTGTCATACAGAGTGAAGTAAGTCAGAAAGAGAAAAACGAATACTGTATGCTAACACATATATATGGAATCTAAAAAAAAAAAGAAAGAAAATGGTCAGAAGGACCTAGGGGCAAGACAGGAATAAAGATGCCGACCTACTAGAGAATGGACTTGATATGGGGAGGGGGAAGGGTAAGCTGAGACAAAGTGAGAGAGTGGCATGGACATATATACACTACCAAACGTAAAATAGATAGCTAGTGGGAAGCAGCCGCATAGCACAGAGAGATCAGCTCGGTGCTTTGTGACCACCTAGAGGGGTCAGATAGGGAGGGTGGAAGGGAGGGAGATGCAAGAGGGAAGAGATATGGGGACATATGTATATGTATAACTGATTCATTTTGTTATAAAGCAGAAACTGACACACCATTGTAAAGTAATTATACTCTAATAAAGATGTTAAAAATAAAAAAATAAAATAAAATACATGCTGATTCCTCCCCATCTGGGGGGAATCTCAGATTGAGGAGGCAGGGAACTCTGGGTGAGGATTTGGAGAAAGAGCAGAGCACATCCTGAGAGGAAGGGGCGCTAAGGGGTGGCAGGTGGACACCTGCATTCTCAGAGTTTTCTTCTCTCTCCAGGCAGGAATGTAACTCATGTCAGGCAAGTAACTCATGGGTGTGTGAGGACCACAGAACTTGTGCTGGAGAAAAATGAGCAAAAAAAAAAGTTGGGAAAACTGTTAACCTTAGAAGGTACTGAGAGAGAACTCAGTGATACTGCAGGGCAGTGTCCTCCACCTTGAAGAGTCTGGGTTTGCACTTCCCTGAAAAGGGGCTGAGGGAGGGAGTGGCTCTACTTCCTGCCCAGAGCTGTGTACACACTGAGACCCCAGCAGCAAGTGGGTGTCTTCAGCTGAGAAGTGAGAAGAACACACCCCATGGTGGGAACACTCCAGGGTTGTGCTCACCCCTCCCCTCCTGGGTTAGTACAGCTGACCGGGTGAAGCATGCTTGCTTCTAGATGCAGAGACTCTTAGCTGGAAGGACTTGAGCTCCTGCTAGAGTGATGGTTACAGATGTGCCTTCCTGGGTGAGGTTCCACAACCTAGGAGAAAAGGCATCAGTAGTGGCCGATAAATTAGAGAAACGACATTTAAGGTTGTTCTTGATAGACAATGCAGGGGAGTAGACAACACTTAAGCAGTGTCTGCTGTGGAGAGGCTGGTGGAAATGTTGGGGAGCCAAGTCCCCATTTTCTTTGCTTCTGAATCTCCCAGGCAAGATCCTCCTCTTATCTTGCACTCAAGAAATAGACAAATGTAGTAGTTCTTTCCTCCTTCATTTATGAGTGGACAGATGGTATACGTGCCAAGCTAGTCATGGGAAGGAATGTTTTATTTTCTCTTTTAACTAACTGGGCAGGAATGATTATCTGAAGATGTGTTTTATTTGGCCCTTGCAGTATTTTTAAAAAACAATTTGAACTGGCTGCCAGTTCAAATCAGGATATTTCACTTTAAAAAAAAAAACCCGACTTCCAGATATTAAAAGTCTTGAGCTCCCCAAAGTCACTGTGCCCTGGAGGTGCATTGCAGCTGCCATCTTATGATGGGACATGCCTACTCCAGTTTGCTGAAGACCCCTCTGCCCTCCCAGCTTCCTCACTCCCATAAGGTACTTACCTGGCCTTTGTCAGCATTTGGGTCTGTGACCCCTGCTTTAGTGGCTAGCAGGTCAGATAAGGGACCTCTGGGCAGGAAGGAGTCTAAATTTCTGGGCTTTGGGGACCAGCTGGGGCATGTCAAGGCCCCCAGAGTAAAGGACAAAGGGTACTCCTTATCCAGCAGGAAAACTAAAATTAATTAAGTAATCTTTAGGTGCAAGGTAATTATTAAAATGGTTCAAGAAACAAGTAATAAAGGGAGTTGGATGGACGCCAAACATCCAAACTTCTTTACTGGAACCAAACTAAGAACAAGGGGGACTCTGTCCTCCCCTGTGCCCACCTGTCCGAGCACTTGCCACAGGAAACTATAGTGAGCTGTTTATGGGTTTGCCTCTCACTAAACCTCATGTTTTTCATCTGTAAAATGAGGCCAATCATCCTTCCTGCCACACCCCAGGCACCCAGTCTCCTGCAAAGGAACCCCATATAAGAAAGGGCTCTGGGCTTCCCTGGTGGCGCAGTGGTTGAGAGTCTGCCTGCCAATGCAGGGGACACGGGTTCGAGCCCTGGTCTGGGAGGATCCCACATGCCGCGGAGCAACTGGGCCCGTGAGCCACAACTACTGAGCCTGCGCGTCTGTAGCCTGTGCTCCGCAACAAGAGAGGCCACGATAGTGAGAGGCCCGCGCACCGTGATGAAGAGTGGCCCCCGCTTGCCGCAACTAGAGAAAGCCCTCGCACAGAAACCCAACTCTAACAGAAGACCCAACACAGCCAAAAATAAATAAATAAATTCATATTTAAAGAAAGGGCTCTACCAACTGTAAAGTGCTGTGTTATTAATTACCAAATAATGATTAAGCTAAACTTCAAAGCAAACCCAAAGACTGCTGCTGAGTTTGTTGGGAGAAACTGAATTTACTTCAAATCAACAAACCTGTATTAGAATGTCAGCATTGCATTTGGTCCTGTGATGGTTAGTTTTTTATATGTCAACTTGGCTAGGCTATGGTATCCAGTTGTTTGATCAAACACTAGTTTAGATGTTGCTGTGAAGGGATTTTTTAAAGATGTTATAAACATTTAAATCAGTAGGTTTTGAGTAAAGCAGATTACCCTCCATAATGTGGGTGGGCCTCATCCAATTAGTTGAAGGCCTTAAGTAAGAATACTGATGTCCCCCGAGGAAGAAGGAATTTTGTCTCCAGACTGCACTGCAGATTTCAGACTTGCCAGTTCCTACAATCATATGAACCAATTCCTTAAAATAAATCTCTTTCTCATATATATAAAAAACGAGTAGGATATATATGTATATCTCCTATTTGGTTTTGTCTCTCTGGATAACTCTAAGACGAAAGCCAAAGCATGCTTTTTATTTATTTTTTAATATTTATTTATTTATTTATTTATTTAGCTGTACCGGGTCTTAGCTGTGGCACACAGGATCTTCGTTGTGGCATGTGGGATCTTTAGGTGCAGCATGCAGAATCTTTTTTAGTTGCAGCATGCAGGTTCTTAGTTGCGGCATATGGGATCTAGTTCCCCAACCAGGGATCAAACCCGGGCCCCCTGCATTGGGAGTGCAGAGTCTTAACTGCTGGACCACCAGGGAAGTCCCCCAAAGTATGCTTTCACATAACATAATTTATCTCATTTAATGTTCACAACATTCTCTCAGAAGTAGGTATCGTTGGCTCCATTTTGCATTTGCTTTTGAGAACGCTGAAAGGACAGAGAGAGATTAATAAATCTACCCAGGTCATAGGAAGAACAGATGTTTGAAGGAAAACATATCTGGATGCAGAGCCACCGCATGGAGTCATAGCTGAGACAAGAGCAAGGTGTGGGTACGAGAAATGGGCCTCTTTACCGTTCCAGATCTTTCTGTCCTGTCATCCTCTGTCATGATGTCCTTTTGGTCCCCCTCCAAGTAACAGTCATCTGGAGACCATCAGGGAGCCAAGCTGAGCTGGACAATGACAGTGTGCCAAGCAGGCAAAGGCCTTCTAGGGAATGTGCGTGTGCAGCTTGGACATAGGCCTTTGAGGCAGAGGTGGTGGGAAAGTCCTACTCTCAGGGTGAGATTACATCTCATGTCCTTCATTACCCAATTCTTTAGGTTGCAAGTGATGAAGATGCAAATCAAATTGAAGTAAATATAAGAGGGAATTTACTGGCTTATGTGATGAAAAGGCCAAAAGTTTGGGTGTGATGGGATCCAAGTTCCTAAGCTATGTCATCAGGAGGGTCTGTGTTTCATCGTCTTTTGGTTCTACTTTTCTTTGTGTTGGCCTTATTGTCTAGCAGATTTTTCCCTAATGGTAGCAAGACAGTGATGAACATGTCCACATTTCCATCCCTCCAAGTGAGGCTCCCCAGCAGAGAGAGAGAGAGAGAAAGAGAGGGAACACCTGCCTCCCAACAGTTCCACCATATCCTGAAATTGACTCTCACTGGGTCATCTTGGAACAGGTGCTCACTCAGGACCCATCTCTGGGGCCAGAGGTGTGGAATATGATGTGTTCCCCACTGGGGTCAATCCAAGCTCTGGACAACCTAGAGTATATCAAAGTCCTTCCTGACTTTCTGACATAAAAGAATTTACAGAGGTAGTAATTAATAGATTTACCTAACTGAAAACTAAGAGTTTGGATGTCAACATTCATGATAAACAAAAGAAAAATGAAAACAGAAAATGGGACAAAAGTATTTGCCAAATTCATGGTTAATAATCTTAGTACGGTCTTAAAATATAAAGAGTACACACATTGATAGGAAAACATTGGCTGTATGACTTAGAAAAATGGACAATTGGCAGCACCACTTAGGCATCCCAAAGGCACCTCTCTCAATCTCTCTTCTCTGTCTCCATACAGATCAAACAAATGTGGCAGATGGTTAAAATTGGTGAATCCAGATAAAGGTTATATGATGTTTATTGTAGTACTCATTTAACTCCTTAGCTTTGAAATTTTTAAAAACAAAAAGTTGGGGAAAAAAATGAAAGAAACTTTCTTAATTTTAATTCTTAATCTAGTTAAATATTTCAGCAGTCAGTTTTTAGGCTGCTTAAAATGGTTCATTTGATTTTTTCAAAATCTGAAGATGAAAAAATTTGAAGTGAATTTCCCCAGAGTTCCTCTGACATTTCTCTTCCTATTTCCGTAGTCAGAACAATAATTCTTGTCTGACAAGGGGACAGCTGAGTGCTTTCAGCCTGGATAAGGCCCAGGCAACACTAACCAGTGGGCTGAAAGGGAAGGCTACCATAACTTTAAAACATCCAGTTACACGCTAATAACATGAGAGAGGAGGTACCCTCTCTTTACTTTGAAGAATGGAAGTTCCCAAATTAGAAACAGCTTCCTGGAAAGAGCGTGACTGAGTAGTAACCTGGTACAGCATTCATTTCCCAGCCTGGCCACTTTCTGCTCATGAGACATATCCAGTAATGACCACCACCACCACCACCATGAATATTCATGGGGCCCTGGCTATGCGCCAGGTCCAGGTCTAAGAACTTCACAGCTATGAATTCATATTAATTCTTTTAATTCAATTAATTCATGTAATTCAGTTAATTATGAGGTGAACTATTCTTGTCACTCTCACTTTAAAGAGGTAGAAACTGAGTCCAAAAGTGTTGAGAGCTTCCCCAAATCTCACAGCTGGTGGGTAAAAGAGTTGGGATTTGCACCAGGCTGTGACCCTCTGGAGCTACCCCTTGTCACTACTACACAGTATGGTCTTTCAGTCATGACCTTAGGGAGAAGAGTTACAATAAAAGGCAACTGGCTGGTGGTTTGGTTTTGAGGAGGGACTGGTCCACGTGCTTGTGGACCTTTAACGCCCGCAGGCAGAGCGAACAGTAGGTTAACCACGGGGTTACCATTATGATTGGGCTGTTCCAGGGAAGGTGTCTGCAAGGGAACCAACCTCAATCCACAACATGGAAGCTCCTGTATAAGGAATGAGATAGAATTCCATCCCAGTCAGTTCTGGGTGGCAGGTGGGTCAGCCACCAAGTTCCAGGGAGCCAGCTGTCCAGCTGGGGTTGTGTGTCTGAACTTCCTCTTCCTCGTGAAAACCTGGGGGCCTGCTTGTCTCTCTACTGCACACTCTCGCCCTCCTCCAATGAGAGCGGAAGAGGCACCAGGATTTCATATCAGCTCAGCCAGAAAGGCTCCTTGGGGGCAGGAACCAGTCACAGATACGCTCAGGGAAGGAGGGACGTGAGCTCAGGGAAAGATCATGTACTTGACTTTGTCAGCCTGAAGTTGTACCCCAAACCCTCTAACACCTTTTGCAGGTAACAGCCGGTACAGTGGTGTGACTCTGACTTGGAAGGACACTGTGAATGATTTCTCAGACTTTGGGGGCTGCCTTGTGGTGAGTGCGGATCAGGCCAGTGGCGTGGAGGGCTGCGGACAGCCTTGCTGCAGTCACCTAGCTCAGTGCCTCTGTGCAGCAGACAAACACACAGGGGTAGTTCCTTTCTTTGAGTCAGTTTGTACTACGATGCTGGCATTTTCCCTAGTTGGGAGGATGCCAGTCTTTGGGGTATGCATGTTCCCCAGACTGCTCCACCTTAGCTGGGTCCTTGAATCAGAAACACAAGGGAGGAGGAGGTCAGCTTGTCCTCACGGCACGTCTCTTGACCCATCAAGCATAGAGGTACCCCTGCTGGAATAGCCCCTCTTAGCCTCTCCTCCGAGGGCCTTGGACTCTTTTCAGGGTACGTTGTGGCTTCTTTTGTCTAGTTTTAGAAGGTCACTATTTGGATTTTGCTCATAGCTATGAAAATAAAAACAGGATTTATAATGCTGGGGATTGAGGAAGGGTTTTGCAACTCATACCCCGAAGGAGAAGTATTGGCTTCCTCAGCTTCCCCCTAACAGTGGAGATTAATGTCACTCCACCACAGTGGTGACTAACAGGCAGTGGGAACTAAAATAGATCTCCATCATGCCGGGAGGGGAGTGAGGGTACCGAGGGTGTCCAGCTTCCCGCCCTTCTTGGCTGATGGGCTGGCAGTTGAAGGCCGGGTGCTGACTGGCAAAGTCTCCGTGTGGGAAGTAAGCCAGGCACAAGTCCTGTGTGTGAGGACATGGCCACAGTTCTGGGGGCAGCCTCCTTCATGGACCACACTGTGCCAAAGGTCCAGCCTGGGGAGGAAGGGACATGGGGGCAGATGGTCCAAGGCTTCCCTCCTCACATTAGGACCCTCCAAACCCTTCCTGTCATTCCTCTCCCCCTGTCCTTCTGCAGCCTTTCTGGCTGGGGATTGTGGCTGGAGGGCAGAAGTGGAAAGAGAAAAGGGAAAAGGAAGAAGACGGAAAAAAAGAATAAAATCAGGAGGTCCATTGAAGATGGAGAGAGGGGAGAAGGAAAGTGGTCCCAGAGGTTGGGAAGTTAGGGACATTTGTGGAGGCTCAACCCAGCTCTATTTGAAACACTTCCACCAGAATTAAGCAAATTCTTAAATTCTTATGACAGCAGTGGTGGCATGAGAAGGTGCCCTCAAACCTCTGACTGTGCGGGAGTAATTGACCACTGTGCTCTGGGGCGGTTCCCCCTCTGGTGATGAGTGTGGCAGGAACTCATCACCTGGGCGGGTCCACCCCTGGCGGAGGTGGGACTCCTCTGGCAGTGACTTTGGCTCTGTGACACCCCAGTGGCCTTGCCAAACAGTCCTTCCCTCTCTCCAGCCCAGGGGACACACCTGCATTGTGGTCTGAAGGCTCTCCCAGCCCCCCATGCCTCGCCCACCTCCCTCACCGGTGTTTTCCCTAACACATCGCTCTCGTGTCTCATTCCCTTCCTGTCTTGGCATCCTCTTCTGTGACCCCCTGAACTAGCAGAAACCTTAATGCTAAATACTAGTGTTATGTTTATATTACACCTGAGAAAACCAAGGTACAGAGAGATACAGTGAATTACTTCCAGTTTTGCAGCCAGTATGCGACAGAGCTGAGACTTGAACCCACCTGCTAAACCGCCAAACTGCTCTGTTACCATTTCACTCATGGGGCAGCTGAATGTGAGACAAGTTCAGAGATGAACTCACGGTCACTTGGCTAGTGTGGCCTAGAGACCCTAGGGAACATACGAGACCTAGTGAACACCAACCCTCAGTTGTCTGGGGCCCCCGGTGCCCCTGGGTGAGGATGACATCTTCCTATGGCTTTCTGGAGTCACAGGGGCAGCTGACAGGTGTCAGGGACAAGACTGTGCTCTCTGATGGCATCCCCCATGTTTGGCAGACATTATCCATCCCCTGCCAGGCATCACATCTCCTGCGGAGCTGTCAGGGGTACACTCGGAGGCTCCAAACAGTGCAGCCTTGCTGGCTTCTGGATCTGGGGAAATGGTCTTGCTCCTCAGAGGGTTTGGCAGATTCCCAGGAAGCACTGGGGCCCGATGCCTCCTGCTTTTCCTTCTCTGTGCCTTTCACATCGCAGGGCCCAGGAACCTCTACACAGAGGCAGCTCCCAGATACCTAATGCCTTCCTGCTTTACCATCCTGTGATTAGGGGAAAAAAGGTAGCAAATTGTATTTTTGATTTAAGAAATAAATTTAATTCATGCAAATGGTCCATCCTCAAAAAATGAGTCATAAATATAGACGTGCATTCTTCTTTAGATATGTTTAAATATAGCTCACAAATATCACTACACCACTAACTATAGCTCCTTCTACAACTTCAAGGTGCCTCCTACTCAGCCAAATGTCAAGATTTTGTCAGAGGAAACTTAGTCACTATTTTTCTTTTTTCCCCCAGCTTTATTGAGATGTAATTTACATATAACATTATGTAAGTTTACAGTATACAGCATGATGATTTGATACCCGTATGTATTGCAAAATGATTACCACAATAAGGTTAGTTAACACATCCATCACCTCACATAATTACCTTTTTGTGTGTGTGGTGAAAACATTTAAGGTCTATTCTCTCAGCAGCTTTCAAGTATAAAATACAGTATTGTTCACTATAGTCACTGTGCTGTACATTAGATCCTTAGAACTTATTCATCTTATAACCGGAAGCTTGTGCACTTTGACCAACATCTCCCCATTTCCCCCACCCAACAGGCCCTGGCAACCACCATTCCACTCTCTGTTCCTATGAGGTCAGCTTTCTTAGATTCCACATATGAGTGAGATTATATAGTATTTGTCTTTCTCTGTCTGACTTATTTCACTTAGCATAATGCCCTCAAGGTTCATCCATATTGTTGCAAATGTCAGATTTTCTTCTTTTTTATGGTTGAATAATGTTCCATTGAATGCATATACCACATCTTCTTTATGCATTCATCCACTGATGGTCACTAGGTTGTTTCCCTATCTTGGCTAATGTAGATACGGCTGCAGTGAACATGGAGGTCCAGATATTTCTTCAAGATACTGATTTCTTTTCTTTTACGTATATACCCAGAAGTGGAATTGCTGATCATAGGGTAGTTCTATGTTTAATTTTTTGAGGAACCTCCATACTATTTTCTGTACTGATTGTGTCAGTTTACTTTACCACCAACAGTGCACAAGCGTTCCCTTTTCTCCACATCCTTGCTAGCACTTACTTCTTGTCTCTTGACAGTAACCATTCTAACATGTGTGAAGTGATATCTCGTTGTGGTTTTGATTTGCATTTCCCTGATGATTAGTGATGTTGAGAACCTTTTCATGTACTTGTTGGCCATTTGTATGTTTAGAACAATGTCTATTCAGGTCTTTTGCCCATTTTTTAATCAGTTAATCACTATTTTTCTTGCTCCATTCATTTTACCCCAGTAAACCTTTCCTACTTTATTAATATTTTGCCCGCTCTGAATAGCAGCTGCTGACATTACCCAGCATATGTCACTAAACACACAAGTCATACATTTCCAAGGTCTCTCTCATGTTAACTACAGAGCAGAATAACACCTCTTGCATCCTCACGCACTCCACCCTTAATATTCTGATAAACAAAACTGGGTTCATGAAAATGCATATTAAAACTTCAGGTCCCACATAGGTCCCATGGTGGGTCTAAACCTGCATATGCAGCTCAGGCACTTTGGGAATCGCCATAGGTTACTCGGGATGCCTGTGCATATGAGGTCTCAAGCTAATGCATCTTTATCCCATTCCACTCATGAAGAGGCAAGAGAACTGAGGGGCCCATGGGCAGTCTTCTCGATACTGAAATGAAGGCCAGTAGGGCTTGGGAGGAGGGGTCTTTAAACTTTGGCACAGCAGACAGAGGACAAGGAACGTGAGCCTGGGTTGAGCCCCTGCCTTGTGCTAAGCACTGTCGTAGCTGCTTTTACTGCGGTCTCACATTTTCTTCTCTGAATATAGGTATCACCACCCCATTTTTCTGATGAATAAACTAAGGCCCAAGGCGGTTAAGTAATTTCCAAAGACCAACACTCTCAGGACAGAAGATGCCTCCCCAGTGAGCCTGGACTCGGAGGGTAGATCTTCATGGACAAGAGAGTAGCAAGATGGCCTTGGCATCCTTTTGGCCTCATTGGAGGCTCTGTGAAGTCGGAGATGCCAGGCCCTGTGGCTAGACACCTGTAATACTTGGAAAGAGGGGGAGTCTGTGAGGCAGGTGTTCCCTTAGCCTGGGAGTGACCACAGGTGACCAGGGTGAGTGGAATAGAACTTCCTGAAAGACCAAGCTTGATGACCTGGGCCCTTATGTCTCCTAAGTTGGCTCTGACGTCATATTTAGGGTCTGCGCAGTGTTTTCAGTTCTCCTCTTTTGCCAGTAAAGGCACAGGAGATTTCAGACACAATTTCAATTCTTCATTGCTGCCATTGTATCATCCCCGAACCAAGCATTTTCAAAAAACCCTTCCTTTGGGACCTCCCTGGTGGTCCAGTGGTTAAGACTCCGCACTCCCAATGCAGGGGACCCGGGTTCGATCCCTGGTCAGGGAACTAGATCCCGCATGCTGCAACTAAAAGATCCCGTACGTGGCAGCGAAGATCCCATGTGCCGCAACTAAGACCCGCCACAGACAAATAAATAAATAAATAAATAAAATATTAAAAAAAAAAAACCAACTTCCTTCTCTAAGGATCTGGTACCATCTTACTGGTTCATGCCTCTTTGGGTAAGATACCTGGATGCCTTTAGGAAGTAGCCAAATCAAATGTGATAAATACTCCAAAGAATTGGCATTGGCATCAGCTGCCTATGATTTTCCCCAGCCTGTGAGTATCTGTCTGTGCTTTGAGTAATGATGGATTAATGCAGAGTCATTTCTGCTCCCTCTGAGAAATTTACATTAATGACCATGATAAATATGTTGTAGCTGAGTCATTTTCTTGATTTTAAGGTTTAAATAGCATCTGGCTATGTACACTACTATATATAAAATAGATAAACAACAAAGACCTACTGTGTAGTACAGGGAACTATATTCAATATCTTTTAATAACCTATAATGGAAAAGAATCTGAAAAAGAATGTATATATAACAGAATCACTTTGCTGTACACCTGAAACATTGTTAATCAACTATACTTCAGTTACATAAATAAATAAATAGCATTTGGCTAGCAGCCTCTGGGCAGCCCCTTCCAATATTTCATTAAAGTGCTAATGAACACATAGGAAAATATGAAAATGCTCAGTAACGCCACTGACTAAGACCAAAAGCACCTCTGACTGAATTGGGGAGGAATCGGCATTTACTACAAGGTAGGGTCATTTTTAAAGAGAAACCACTGTGAGTTTTGTTTTATGAAACAGAAAAATAGAAAATGACAGTAGGAAAAAATACTTGTAATATATGACAGACAAAAGATTATTATATTTCCTCTGGAATGAGCTCTTAAAAATCAATTTAAGGGCTTCCCTGGTGGCGCAGTGGTTAAGAGTCTGCCTGCCAATGCAGGGGACACGGGTTCGAGCCCTGGTCCGGGAAGATCCCACATGCCGTGGAGCAACTAAGCCTGTTCGCCACAACCACTGAGCCTGCACTCTATAGCCCGCGTGCCACAACTACTGAGCCTGTGTGCCACAACTACTGAAGCCCATGCGCCTAGAGCCCATGCTCCCAACAAGAGAAGCCACCACAATAAGAAGCCTGCGCACCACAACGAGGAGTAGCCCCCGCTCGCCACAACTAGAGAAAAGCCTGCATGCAGCAACAAAGACCCAATGCAGCCAAAAACAAATAAATAAATAAATAAAATTTATTTTTAAAAAATCAATTTAAAAATATCAAACATACCAACATGTGCAAAAGACACCAGGAGGCAATTCATACAAAAATACAAGTTAATTACTCAGTAAATGTTGGAGTTCCTACAACTCCAACAGACACATTTGAGGTACTGTTGGTCTGGTCATTACAAACCAATATGGAAGAGAAATAAGAAACAAACAAATATGTAGTATAATGGCAAGTAGAGATAAAGGGTAAGAAAACAAATAGAGCCAGGAATAGGGGTAGGGAGTGAGATGGTGGTGAAATCTCTGTTTCAGTTGGGGTGAAGGTTTATCTGCAGAGGTGACACTGAAGCAGAGATTGAGTGAAGCTAGGGGGTGAGCCATGCACAGATCTGATAAAAGAGCTCCCCCCGTCCCAAGAGAAAAGGACCCCAGGTAGAGAAAGGAGCAAGTGTAAATGGCCTGTGGTAGGGAAGAGCTCAGCCTGTTTCAGGAAGAGCTAAGAGGCCTGTGTGGCTAAATGGAGTGTGGGAGGCTAGTCTTGGGATACAAGACTGGGAAAGGAGGCAAGGGCGGGATCATGTAGGGCCTTGTAGATCCTAGTAGAGAGTTTGAGTTCACTGTTTAATTTTTCTTTTTGGCTGTGTCAGGTCTTTAGTTGCGGCACGCGGGATCTTTTGTTGCAGTGTGCCGGCTCTTCGCTGGGGTGCTTGGGCTTCTCTCTAGTTGTGGCGTGCGGGTTTTCTCTCTCTAGTTGAGGAGCGCAGGCTCAGTAGTTGTGGCGTGTGGGCTTATCTGCCCTGCAGCATGTGGGATCTTAGTTCCCCGACCAGGGATCAAACCTGCATCCCCTGCATCGCAGGACAGATTCTTTACCACTGGACCACCAGTGAAGTCCCGAGTTTGGGTTCATTCTAAGGGAGGTGGGGATCCACTGGGTAGTCTCAAATGGAGAAGTGACATGATCTGATTGGATATTAGGAGGGCTCCCAGGGGACAGTGCAGGGAATGGACCATGGAGTGGAAGCAGAGAGGGTGTGGAGTTGTCTGGGAGAAGGAAGGTGATATGTTGGATGGAGGACAGTGGGGGAAGTGGTGAGAAGCAATCTGGTGGAGAATTGGTTTTGAAAAAAGTGCTGGCTGGGACTTGCTGGTGTGTTGGAAAGAGGGCTTTTTGACCAGAGCAACTGGAGGAATGAAGTTGTCATTTACCGAGACAGTGAAGAGTGCAGGGCTTTGTGATGATGCTGGAGGATACTTACTGTCCAGGGGAAGTTGTTAGGGGATTGAATGTTCATGCCTGGCCTCTGGAGAAGTCTGGGCAGGAGAAAAATGTTTGGGCATTGTCAGTGTGGAGAGATGATGTTTAAAGCTTTGCAGTGAGCTGAGATCTCCAGGGGAGTGAGTGTAGATAGAGAGAAGAGATATGGGGACCTAGCCCTGGGGGCTTCGATGTTTTTGTTTTTGTTTGAAATATTTATTTATTTATTTATCTATCTATTTATTTATTTCGCTGCACTGGGTCTTAGTTGCGTCATGCAGAATCTTCATTGCTGCATACGGATCTTTAGTTGCAACATGCAGGATCTTTAGTTGTGGCATGCTGGATCTTTTAGTTGAGGCATGTGGGAACTTTAGTTGCGACATGTGGACACCTAGTTGTGGCATGTGAACTCTTAGTTGGGGCATGTGGGATATAGTTCCCTGACCTGGGATCGAACTCGGGGCCCCTGCATTGAGAACGTGGAGCCTTAGCCACTGGACCACCAGGGAAATCCTGACCTTGATGTTTTGAGGTCAGGGAGGCAGAAAGAACCAGTGAAGGAGACTGTGAAAGAGCAGGCAGTGAGGTGGTCAGAGAACCGAGAGAGGGAGTGGTATCTCCAGCACCAAACAGAGGAGGAAGAGATACACTTTGTCAAATTCTCTGGTGGGTTGATAAGGTGGGCCCGACTGTAGACTGTAGGATTGAGCCACATGGAGAGCATTGGTGACTTTGACAAGAGCATTTCTGAGGTGGTGGTAAGAAGACAATTCAAGAGAGAATGGGGGCCAAGGAACAGGAGACAACTCTTCTAAGTATCTCTAAATGGAGAAGAGATATGAGGCAAGAGCTGGAGGAGATACGGAATCAAGATGAGGGTTCTAAAAGTGAGAGGTATCTGGCCTCCTTGTATGTTTAACTGAGAATTATCCAGCAGAGAGGAGAAATTGATTGTGCGGGAGAGAAGAGGCAAATACAGGAAGACAATCCTTGGGGAAGCAGGAGGGATGGGATCTCTTGCACAAGTGAAGAGTTTGGCTTTTTTTTTATTTATTTATTTATTTATTTATTTATTTATTTATTTATTTGTGCCGGGTCTTAGTTGTGGCTTGAGGGCTCCTTAGTTGCTGCTTGCTGGCTCCTTAGTTGTGGCACATGGGCTTCTTAGTTGTGGCATGCGAACTCTTAGTAGTGTCACTCATGTGGGATCTAGTTCCCTGGCCAGGGATCTAACCTGGGCCCCCTGCATTGGGAGTGTGGAGTCTTAACCACTGTGCTACCAGGGAAGTCCCAAGAGTTTGGCTTTAGATAAGAGCAGGGACAATTCTTCCATCCTACCTGGAGGGAAGGAAGAGTGCACGGACACATCTGCAGGTAGATGGGAAGATGTGGTGGTGGGAACCCATGGAAATTCTTTTCTGGTTCCTTCTATTTCTCAGTGGAATAATGTGCTTTGAAATGGGCACTTATCCATCACCAATGGATGTGTAAATTAGCCTTTTGTTATTAGGCTTCCCAGCTTGGCAGCTGGGCATCCTCTTGCCCCCAAACAGGGCTATCTGGATATGCCAAGGAGTTCTCAGAGTTGTACTAATGGAGTTCCTTGACTGATTGGAGCACCACCTCTGCTAGCAAAAGCTCAAGATACAGGGTGTCTGTAAGTCATTGTGGGTTTGGATTTCTAATCAATTCAGTGTCATATAGGGTATAAACAATTTGTGAGATGCAACCCAGAGAGAATTCACTAGAGATTTAAATAAAGTTGCTTATGTTGGTTTTTTTCGTTTCTTTCATTTTGCAATTACTGAGCTCTACATGATACTGAGATGGCTGTATCCAAAATGATGGTGGATGCATTGAAAGTCGACCTTCCTGCAACCAACTGTGTTAAACCTTGAATTAATTCTTTCTTTGTTGCCTTTTGCAGATTGTTTATATTTCATATAGAAGTGAATATTTTAAGCATTCAAACTGCAGAATGACTTCATGGGTGCCCTGTTCATCTCTACTTCTTCCCCCTCTAAGACACCTCTCCCTTCCCAGAGCAAGTGTCAGCACCTTCTCTTCCTAGATTTTGTTGAGGTTTTTTCCCTAAATTTTAAATTGTGGCAAAATAACCATAACACAAAATTTACTATCTTAAATTTTAAGTTTACAATTCAGAAGTATTAAGTACATTCATATTGTACAACCATCACCACCATCCATCTCCAGAACTCTTTTCATCTTGCAACCATGAAACTCTTTACCCATTAAACAATACTCCCTATGACCCCTTCCCCATCTTTTGCATGGCTCAGGTAGCCTCTCCTGTGTCCCCTTAACTCAAGTGCTAAGTCATCTCTGTTTCCTTAAAATGACTTACTTTGTGATGTTATTGATCACTTTTTAAATTTTTTAAAATTGAAGTATAGTTGATTTACAATGTTGTGTTAATTTCTGCTGTACAGCAAAGTGATTCAGTTATACATATATATACATTCTTTTTTTAAAATATTCTTTTCCATTATGGTTTTTCATAGGATATTGAATATAGTTGTCTGTGCTGTACAGTAGGACCTTGCTGTTTATACGTTCTATATATAATAGCTTACATCTGCTAACCCCAACCTCCTACTCCCAACCTCTCCCAGTCCCCTCCCCCTTGGCAACCACCAGTCTGTTCTCTATGTCCGTAAGTCTGGTTCTGTCTCATAGGTAGGTTCATTTGTGTCATATTTTAGATTCCACATATAAGTGATATCATATGGTATTTGTCTTTCTCTATCTGACTTACTTCACTTAGTATGATCATCTCTGATTGTAACCATGTTGCTGCAAATGGCATGATTTCATTTTTTTATAGCTGAATAGTATTCCATTTTATATATATACCACATCTTCTTTATCCATTCATCTGTCAATGGACCTAGGTTGTTTCTGTGACTTGGCTATTGTGAATAGTGCTGCTATGAACATACAGGTGCATGTATCTTTTTGGATTAGAGTTTTGTCTGGATATATGCCCAGGAGTGGGATTGTTGGATCATATGGTAATCCCATTTTTAGTTTTCTGAGGAAACTCCACACTGTTTTCCATAGTGGCTGTACCAACTTACATTCCTACCAACCATGTAAAAGGGTTCCCTTTTCTCCACACCCTCTCCAGCATTGTTATTTGTAGAGTTTGGTTTTTTTTTTTAACTTTATTTATTTATTTTTGGCTGCGTTGGATCTTCGTTGCTGCGCACGGGCTTTTTTTTTTCTAGTTGCAGTGAGCGGGGGCTACTCTTCGTTGTGATGCATGAGTTTCTCATTGTGGTGGCTTCTCATTGTGGAGCACGGGCTCTAGGCACGTGGGCTTCAGTAGTTGTGGTGCACGGGCTTAGTTGCTCCACGGCATGTGGGATCTTTCCGGACCAAGCCTCAAACCTGTGTCCCCTGCACTGGCAGGCAGATTCTTAACCACTCTGCCACCAGGGAAGTCCCATTTGTAGAGTTTTTAATGATGGCCATTCTGACCAGTGTGAGGTGGTACTTTATTGTAGTTTTGATTTGCTTTTCTCCGATAATTAGCGATGTTGAACATCTTTTCATTGCCTATTAGCCATTTGTATTTCTTCTTTGGTGAACTGTCTGTTTAGGTCTTCTGACCATTTTTATTTTTCTTTCTTTCTTTTTTTTGGCCGCGCAGCATGTGGGATCTTAGTTCCCTGACCAGGGATCAAACCTGCGTCCCTTGCATTGGAAGCTCGGAGTCTTAAATCACTGGACCACCAGGGAAGTCCCCCTTCTGACTATTTTTCGATTGGGTTGTTTGTTTTTTTTGTTGTTGAATTGTATGAGCTGTTTGTATATTTAGGAAATTAAGCCCTTGTTGATTGCATCGTCTGCAGATATTTTCTCCCGTTCTGTAGGTTGTCTTTTTTTTTTAATGGTTTCCTTTGTTGTGCAAAAGCTTATAAGTTTTATTAGGTCCCATTTGTTTATTTTTGTTTTTATTTTTATTGCCTTGGGAGACTGGTCACTTTTAAAATCCACTTATTCCTCTTTTCTTTTCTCTCTGCCAAAGAGCAGCCTTACCACTTCCTCTCAAGAATGGAACTCTTTTTTTCCCTCTCTGCCTTGCCTTCTCTGCCTCTTGAAATCAGTAGCTGGTATTTTCTAAAATAACTAAAGCCCATAATATCCTGGCCAAAAAGTCTGGGACGGTGACGGAGTGGGTGTTAAAGTCAGGGATTGGTAGAAGCAACCCAGTGCCATTTTTCGAAAAAGCGATTTTGCGGTAGCTAGCAAGAGACACACAGATGCTCAAATCTATTCCTTCAGTAATTCCTATTATACAATCAAAGATATAAACAAGTTTTATGTTCAGCACAGTGTTGTACATAAGAGTAAAAAACTGGGAATTGCATCCTGTGAGATAATAGGAAATATATATTATTGATCTCTGACCCCCATTCCTGGCACAGAGCTCCTAAAACCCTTATAGTTTCCTAAATGATAAGAACACTAGGAGCATCTTTTATTCTAATGCAGACACTCTGAGTGGCTGCTGGGTGCTTCTGGGTGGGGCTGGTCATCAAAGACCAAGCCTTGATTAGATGGTTAGAATTTTCAGCTCTACCACCCATCCTCCAGAGAGGGGAGGGGGACTGGAAATGGTTACTAACTGATCATGCCAAGTGAAGAAGCCTCCACAAAATCCCAAGAGTATGGGGTTCAGGGAGCTTCCGGGTTGGCGAACACATCCATATATCGGGAGGGTGATGCACCCCAACTCCGCAGGAACAGAAGCTTCTGTACTAGGGACCCTCTCAGACCCTTGCCCTATGTATCTCTTCATCTGCCTGTTCCTCTGTATCCTTTACTATATCCTTTAATAAACTGGTAAACATAAGTGTTTTCTGAGTTCTGTGAGCTGCTCTAGCAAATTAATCCAACCCAAGGTGTGGTCATGGGAACCTCTGATTTGTAGTCAACTCAGACAGTACTTGTGGGTAACCTGGGGACCTACTACTTGTGATCGGCATCTGAAGGGGGATGGGGCAGTCTTGTGGGACTGAGCCCTTAACCTGTGAGATCTGACACTATCTCCAGGTAGATAGTGTCAGAATTGAGTTAAATTGTAGGACACCCAGCTGGTGTCACAGAGAATTGCTTGATGCGGAGAAGACTTCCCACACATTTAGTGATCAGAAGTGTCAGAAACGAAGTGTTCTGTGTGAGTAGTAGAGGAGACACACAGGAGAGAAACACAGTGGGGAAGAACTGGTTTTTCCCTACACAGAAGGAGGAAAGATCTGTGTTTTTCCTTTATACATTCATGTCCATCAGTAGAGGTTTGGCTAGATAAAGTCTATATGGACTTCTGTGCATTCATTAAAATCATGCTTGCATTTAATGTATGGGAAAATGTTTATGCTACAATGTTAAGTGAAAGAAATATCTAAAACTGTATGTATGTTATGATCTCAAATCTTTTTATTTAAAAAATTATATCTGCAGAGAAAGACATGGTAGAAAACCACCTAAGTGTTAAACAATGTTTCATCTATAGGAGGTGGAATATTGTGTAATTTAAATTTTGTATACACTTCTTTGTTTTTTGTATTTTCTATGACTGTGCTTCTCTTTGAAAATCAGAAAAAGATATAAAGAATATAGAACAAGCACATCGAAAACTGAGCAATCTTTCCTAGTAGTCAAAGAAGTGTGAATTAAAATTTTATTTTTGTTTTTACCTAAATAAATGAGGAGGTATGGGGTAAAAGAGTAATTTTCCTGCTGAGTGTGTCTTGTGGTTTCTAGAGCTGTCTAGGGTGTGTCTCTGGAGGAACTTTGGCTGTTGCCTAACAACATGCCTCATAGAGCAGAGCAGACATGGCACCAAGTGTCCTCAAGAAAACATCTCGGCCGTCCTATGGATGGAGGGCGTCTTGAAGAAAGACAGGGTATTTCCACGTTTGCAAAAACCTACTTCTCTCACTTGCTCTTGGATAATACTACTCTGGGGTAGCCCAGAATGTGGTTGCCAACTCAGCAAGTTAAGCAAACAATATTATAGGTCACGTTGAAACTGAAGTGGTCCCCCTGGGTCAGGAGAATGGGGTGCAGGTAGAAAAGAAAATTTGCTTCTGAGTTGGGACAGACTGCCCCAATTTTGAGGGCACTAATGGGACATTGTCTAGGGGCCAGGTGGTACCCAAAGTGGACCTCTCAGAGTTGGGGTGCCAAGTTCCCAGGTGTGGTTGTCGACCTTTTGATGCCAGAGGAGAATTCTCCCTCCTGGGCTCTCAGGGACAGCGTCTCAGAGAGAGAGAGAGAGATTATGGAAAGCCCACCCCGATGCCCGATGCAGTGGATTATAAGGGGTGATAGCTCTTCCCAGTAACCAAAAGCATGTATTCTCCATCTTTCTTGGTGGCAAACTTCCTGGAAATCCAACTTCTCCCTCAGATGGTCATTTAATGATCATAGAATAAGCCCAAAGTGAGTAGGATTATTTGGAAGGGACTGGGCATTTCCCTAAGCATTGGGACAGCCCCAGGATGTGGCCACCCTCTGCAGTGGCCCCTTTCCCAAAGGCTCAGTCTACCCATCCAGATCCTGATGGGAGCGCTGATAACATTTGCCTCTGGGAATCCTGGTATCCTTTGCCAGTGAGTCTCTGTCTGTTGACCATCTTTCATTAGAGATACTGATGTCACAGAACAGCTGTCACCAAAGGCTGCACCACCCAGGCTGCACCTGTCACCACAAGCAGATCAATTCTGTTAAACTCTGCATTCAGGAGGGCAGACCTTCCCTCTCTGCCTAAATCATCTGCCTGCAGATCCTCTTTCTAGGGGTTTTCCATTGACCACCTGTATTCTCTGCTCTTAGAGGGAGGATTGGACTGTATTTTTCCCGGCTTTATTGAGACATAATTGACACATGAAATTTTGTAAGTTTAATGTGTACAATGTAGTGATGTTACTTTATTATTTTATTTTTAAAAATTTTTATTCAATTTATTTAAACTAAAAAAAAAGTTCACCCATTTCTCCCACCCTCTACCCCTCCCTGCTTGCAACCACCAATCTGTTCTCTGTATCTGTGAGCTTGGTTTTTTGTTTATTTGTTTGTTTTTTAGATTCCACATATAAGAGAGATCATATGGTATTTGTCTTTCTCTGTCTGATATATTTCACTTAGCATAATGCCCTCGAGATCCATCTATGTTGTCACAAATGGTAGGATTTCATTTTTTATGACTGCATAGTATTCCATTGTATGTATCTGCCACAATTTCTTTATCCATTTATTCATCGATGAACACTTAGGTTGTTTCCATATCTGGTTTATTGTAAACGCTGAAATGAACATGGGGATAATGTATACTTTCAAATTATTTTTTTCATTTTCTTCAGCTAAATACTCAGAAGTGGAATTGCTGTATCATATTGTAGTTCTATTTTTAATTTTTTGAGGAACCTTCATACTGTTTTCCATAGGGGTTGCACCAATTTGCATTCCCACCAACAGTGCACAGGGGTTCCCTTTTTTCCACATTCTTGCCAACAACTATTATTTCTCATCTTTTGGATAATAGCCATTCTAACAGGTGAGAGGTGATATCCCATTGTGGTTTTGGTTTGCATTTCCCTACTGATTAATGATGTTAAACATCTTTTCACATACCTATTGGCCATCTGTATGTCTTCTTTAGAAAAATGTCTATTCAGATCTTCTGCTGATTTTAAAATCAGATTTTTTTTTTTTTTGCTATTGAGTTGTATGGGTTCTTTCTGTATTTTGGTTATTAGGCCCTTATCATATATATGATTGGCAGTTATTTTCACCCATTCAATAGGTTGCCTTTTCATTTTGTTGATGGTTTCCTTTGCTTTGCAGAAACTTTTTAGTGCAGTGTAGTCCCACTTGTTTCTTTTTACTTTTGTTGCTTTTGGTGTCAGATTAAAAAAAATCGTTGCCAAGACCTATGTCAAGGTCTTGACATAGTTGTACTGCCTATGTTTTCTTCTATAGAGTTTTATGGTTTCAGGTCTTACATTCAAGTCTTTAATCCATTTTGAGTTAATTTTTGCATATGGTGTAAGATAGTGGTCCAGTTTCATTATTTTGCATGTAGCTGTCTAGTTTCCCCAACACCATTTATTGAAGAGACTGTGCTATCCCCATTGTATATTCCTGGCTCCTTTGTTATAAATTAATTGACCATATATATATATGTGGATTTATTTCTGGGCTTTCTATTTTGACCCACTGATTTATGTGTCTCTTTTTATGCCAATACCATATTGTTTTAATTACTGTAGTTTTTGTAATATAGTTGGAGATCAGGGAGCATAATGCCTACAGCTTTGTTCCTCTTTCTCAATATTACTTTAGCTATTTGGGGTCTTTTGTGGCTGTATACAAATTTTAGGATTGTTTGTTCTATTTCATGAAAAGGAATTCCAATAGGGATTGCTATGAATCTGTATATTGCTTTGGGTAGTGTGGACATTTTAACAATATTAATTCTTCCAATCCATGAGTTTGAAATATCTTTCCATTATTTGTGTCTTTTTCAATTTCTTTCATTAATGTCTTGTAGTTTTCAATATACAGGTCTTTTACCTCCTTGGTAAATTTATTCTAGGTATTATATTCTTTTTGATGCAATTATTAATGGAATTATTTTCTTAATTTCTCTTGCAGATCGTTTATTATTAGTGTAAAGAATCACAACAGATTTCTGTGTATTGATTTTGTATCCTGCAACTTCACTGAATTTGTTTATTAGTTCTAACGGTTTTTTGATGAAGTCTTTAGGGTTTCTATATATAATTTTATATGTGTATATATTGTAAAATGATTATCACAAAAAGGTTAGTTAACACGTCCACCACTTCACATAGTTACAATTTTTTTGTGTGTGGTGAGAAATTTTAAAATCTACTCTCTTAGCAACTTTCAAATATACAACACAGTATTGTTAACTGTAGTCACCATAAGATTGGTCTATAGTTTTATCAAGAGGAGGAAGAAGTCAGTAAACTGAGAGTTATGTACCTCCTTGATTAACTCGCTGTGTGATCTTGGGCCAGTCTCTGGCCTTCTCTGGACCTCCTTTCCCCTACCTGCCAAGTGTGGGTTTGGACTCAACTATTTCTGACCACCCACAATTCTGTGATTCTGGGACTAAAAAAAGCAAGATGGCAAAGGCAACATAGTATGAGTTTCCTCACTGGGAAAGAGTCAATCTAATCATAATAAGAAAAAATGTTTAAATGTTAAGCACCTCTTAAACATTGAAGGCAAAGGCCTTATCGCACTGATCTTTGGACCAGCTCTGGGTCTGAGCTCACATGTGGCATGTAATATATGCTCAATAAAGGTTTTGCAGTATATTAGTTTCATATGTATGTGTCAAAAGCTAAAAAGTTCCCATGCCCTTTGGCCCAGTTATCCCCATGGCAAGGAATTTATCCAAAGGAAGTAATTGAAGAGGAGAAAGGAAATTATACAGAAAAGTGCTGTAAAATATGTATTTGCTAAATATTGGAAACAAGCGAAATGTTTATTAATAGGGTAATGATGAGTAAGTTACAGTACATGATCTTGATGGAACGTAATTCATTCTGTTATTGGTTAAACAAATATACTGACTGCCAAGGAGTGAGAAATAGAAGAATGAGTCAGACGCCTTCAATGAGTACACAACCTGGCAGAGTCTTCTGAAATGATCATTACAAAACTATATAGAAACAGAGGGTTATTTGTGGCCTAATGTTAAGAGAAAAAAAAAGCAGATTATGAAACTTTCTGTACATTATGATTGCAACTCGAAACACGTGAGGGTGTGAACGAGGTCTGGTGGGCAGATGAAGATATTGTGTAGTTAGATTATAGATGATATTTTCTTTAGCATCATCACAATTGTTTTTCAATCTTTAAAGTTTCAGTCCATCCCAAATGTTTACTGAGAAAGGGAAAACTGCTCCTGGGACCCTGGCTGTCCAGGTTGGCAGTGGCATGAATGGTGGGGTTCTCTCCAGACGGGGTTGCCACCAGTTGATTGGGATGAAATGTTCCAGGCAGTCCGGGAGGGTTGGGTCAGGAAAGGCTATCAACCTGTATATCTACGAGTGTCCATTTAGCGCCACTGTAGGAGCCAGCCTCCTCTGTGTCTGAGCTACATCATGCAGCAGAGCCCACAAGGCCCTTCCAAGCTCTGTCAACAGCACCACTTAAGCACGGTGCCAAGTGGAGGAAAAGCTGAAGTCTGGGAACCAGACAAGAGGGTTGGAACCTGCAAGAGTTAGAGGCTGGTTCCTCATGCTGGAAAGGATGCTTCCTACATGAAAAGTTCTATTATCTCCATTCTACAGATGAGGAAACTGAAGTTCAGTTGGCCCCAAATTACCCAGCGGATAAGTGATAGAGTTGGGATTGGAAACCATGCCTTCTCAGTTTGGGCCAGTGTTTTTTCTGTTTATCCCCCTGGGCTCTGGAGCAGGTGGCGATGCACGCGGCCGGATTGAAGAGACCTGACTGACAAGGTGGCTGGAGTCCTTTGTGAAGGGGAGGTACTGGCGAATCTGTTGGTGGAACCACATGATGGAGGGTGTCAGAGGCCAGGCATTTGAGCTTGGACTTGATGCAGTAGGCGCTGGGGAACCTTTGTAGGTTTGGGGACATAACAGAGGGGGTTTAATGAAGAAGAGGCTGGTGATGTGTGCTGGCTGGTATGATCGGGGTGGGGCTGGGCCAGACGCATGGTAGAGTTGGTGGGCAACTCTTGTTATATCTGATCAAAGCAGCACCCACCCCTCCAGCTTCTTGGAAGTATGTCTTCATGCATCTCCAACCACAAGATTGGAATGGAAGCTGCCATCTTATCTATGTCTTACCTGTGGATACCGCCACCTGGTCCAAGGATGAGAATCTGATACAAACTTGGCCAATCAGAGCTCTTCCCTGGGAATTTTGACCTTGGGACCAGAGGGATATAGGTCTCATTCCCTCTCTGATGACAAAGCTGTGTTATGTGAGTCTGGGATCTCTGTTACCACTCAGAGATTTGAGAGTCAGAGAGAGGAAGTTCTAGCTAGATTCAGTCTCTAGTTTTCACTCACTCTGAGGATTTGCCACCGCCTTGCCCATGTTACAATGCAAATGATACTGCCTCTTTTCAGGCTAAATTAATCTGAGTTGAATTTTTGTAATTTGTAAACAAGAAACTCCTGACATTGGCAGTAAGAAACATGCCTATCCTTTATCATTCAGATTTTGAGCACAATTCTCAAAAATACTTTCAGGATTGCTTTTGGGCATCAGGCCCATTGTTTCTTGCATGTAAGAAATTTAAAAATCTGTCCTCATTATTCAGTGTCAGTCTCAGAAACTCCAGGCTTGCTGGAGGGACAAGGCTTTCAGAGGAGGATGGATGTATTTCCATCACTGGTGTAATGAGTGAAATTGCTGCTCAGAACACTTTCTCGCCTGCTCCTTTGTGATTCAGACGGGGACAGGGAGAAACTGATGTGGACGGGATGGCCACACAGGACAGCCAGGCATTTCCTGTACAGGTGGTAAAGGTATCTTCTGAACTTCTCTCCAGCAAATGCATAGATAAGGGGATTTAGGCAACAGTGGGTAAATGCAACTGTCTCGGTCACACTGAGGGCCAACCTCAGATCCCTCTTCATGTCACAGTTGGGAAAGAAGTCATAGAGATTGAGTGTCTCTAAGAAAATCATGACGTTGTAGGGTGTCCAGAAGAGGAAAAACATGATGACCACAAGAAAGATCAGCCTAATGGCTTTAGCTTTCTTTTGGTTTTTGCAGGAAAAAAGTGTCTGCATGATTCTGAAGTAACAGTAACTCATAATAAGCAGGGGGAGCAGGAAGCCAAGAAAATTTATTTCTACGTTGCGGAGCACAGGCCAGATTTCCTGTAGGACCTCAGGATAGTCACCAAGGCATTCGTTTTCTTTCTGTTTGGTGAACATGAACTGGGGTGCGGCCACCAAGATGGCGGCTGCCCAGACGCCAAGGCTGATGGTGACGCCATGCTGCACGGTCCGGTTGTTCATGGAGTTGGCGGCCAGGACAATGGCCAGGTACCTGTCGATGCTGATGATGGTGATGAAGAATATGCCTCCAAAAAACCCAATGAAGAAGAAGGCGGTGGTGAGTTTGCACACGGCATTATGAAGGCCTTGCTCGTTTATAAGATAGTGAGTCCAGAAGGGCAAGGTGGCTACAAAGAGCAGATCAGAAAAAGCCAGGTTCAGGAGGTAAACGTCAGTGATGCTCTTGGGCTTCTGGCTGTTGGTGAGGGCAAACACCACCAACAAATTTCCCACCAGGCCAAAGGCAAAGACAAGGGAGTAGAGTATGGCCAGGAAGACAGTTCCCAAGGCCACGATGTCCCCCATATCACAGGCTTCTGCAAGCTCATCATACTCAAAGTCTTCTAAACTTGATTCAGGGGAGATGGTGGGCATGGTGAGCACCTGGATGAGAAAGGAAGACAAGTAATGGCATTAGTTCTCAGAGAAACAAAGTTGGAATTCTGCCTCTTACATAGGCAGACTGGAAGAAGCAGACATTTGGTTGGATGTCTAACCAATACGTTTCCCAATGTCACGCGTGCTATCCTGTTTAATCTCTGTGATGGAGGCTATAACAGACCCCTTTGACAGAGAGGAAACCAGTCCCTGAGAGACTCAGTGACTTGCCAGAAACTATGCAGTAAATGGCTCAGTTAGCGTTTGAATCTAAGCCTTTTGAAGCTTGAGACAGATCTTTTTTTCTTTGATTTTCAGAAGTCTATCTGAAAGATAGCTAGCTTGACCAGGATGTGGATGGGGGAGAGAGGACGAGCGAGTGGGGAGGAGAGGGGTGTGGTGGTGGGGACGCCGTAAATCACACTTCCAGTCCAAACTTCCATTCTCCACCCCCTTCCTTTCTCCCACCTCTCCGCCCTCTGGACCCTCATTTTTCCTGCATGAAGACTGAAGAGAGAGGTCCTAGACACTGCGGAGGCCTGGGCAGACCTGCACCCAGAGCCTCGTCTTTGTTTTTGAGAGCCATTTCTTTCCCTCTCCCTCTTGGAACCAAGTAAGTCTTTCTGTTCCTTAAGGGATAAGACATAGAGTCAGACACCCTAGGGTGATTACCTTGCCTTGATTCGCCCAGGACTCTTCTGGTTTTAGCACTGAAAGTCTCACATGTTGGAAACCCCTCAGTTCTAAGCCAACTGGGATGGTCAGTCATCCTACAACTCCAAGAGGGAGTGTCACCATCATCCAGGCCTTTGCAGTCATGAAAGGGCTAATGGATCCCAGATGGAGGCCTGTGCTCAGTTAGCCTGCTGCCCTGGGTCTTGGGGGCTAAGTAATCTGATAATTACCAGCCCTGCACTTCACTGTGACCTGGCCTCCCCCACTGTTCTTTTCCTGTTTTTTTCTGGACAAGAATGGAAAGACAAGACATTTCTGCTCAGGTTGGGAAGTGACACTTGTCCATCCCCCCTTCTCCCAGCCAGGATTCACTCCAGAGGCTGCAAGGGGAGCCCTTTTGCCCTGGTCCTCTGGGACCCACTCCTCTTCCTTGTGATACCACAAGACAGGCCCTCAGAAACCTCAGTGCACACCTCCTGGTCGTCACTGCCTCCACTCAGCACAACTAAAACCAAAGCTCATGCTTCTTTAACCAGGGGAGTTTCCACACCCCGCTACATCCTTTTCATGCTGTTTTCACCAAGATGGTGTCTCTGCCAAGGCGAGGGCCCCCCAGACAGGGCTTTGCTTCTCCCTTCCCAGCCTCTTCTTAGTGTCCCGGCCCAGCTCTGCGTCTCACCCAGACTCTTCCGGGCGAAGTGGCCCAAGGCTTTCTGACCTGGGCCGTCTCAGGCTGGGATGGAGTTCTCAGCCACAGGGAACTGTATGCTTTCTTTGCTTTCAGCTGCAATGCCCTTTTCTCAGAGAGGAGCCGCTGGCTATGACCTTAATCAATAAAAGTTAAGTTGCACCATATAAAATGGCTGATATGCAACCATTTTTGAGTGACATAAATGTCAGTTTCAAATGGCTCAGCTGAGATGCTGGGCGGCCGGGAGTGGCCGCTTGGTGCAGGTGACTTCCCAGACAGTCAGCTGTGTAGGAGCACAGTCAAGCCCTTGTAGTCCTAAGTTGGGGATACTGGAGGTAGCCCCCCCTCTTCCCGCCCCCCACCCCGGGTCAGGAGCTGGCAGAGTTGACCTCGAGAGGAGTCCAAGGGCAATAAAAGTCGTTTTGCATCTCTTTTGGGCCTGTGTTCAGTCCTGAAAGCCCAGGAACTTGGTGCTTTTGGATTGGCTTGATTTTTGCCGAATCTGCATGTGGTGGGTTTGATTTCCACTCTTGGTGGCATGCCTCACACACAGGGACCTCCTACAAATCTTCGGGCAGGTGTCCCTGGGTCATTGGGAAGAGTGGGCAGGTGGGCTAGAAGGGGACGGGCACACTCTTGGCAGCCCTGAGCCAGGTGCCCAGCAAGGAGAGGGGAGGGGCTGAGGACCTTCTTGCCACATGCCACCTGTTTATTTCTGACATCCTGGCCTTTTCCAAGCTCTTGCTGCACCTTCCCCATCCTCTCATCATGAATATCCCTGGAGCCCTTCAGCAGGGCAGTGAATTAAATATAGAACTTTCCTTTCAGAATTGCGGAGAGGATTATATAGGTAATAACATGAAGTGTCTAGAACTTGATAGCTTTATCCAGGCACCTTTTCAGGAAAGGTGGGCCTGAGCTGGGTGGACCTTTTATTTCTGGGTCCTCTGAGATGTCCCAGGATTGGGCCAGGAGCCTGAAGATAGGGCCTCCTGGTAGCAGACAAGAGCGGGGCTAATGCCTAGGGGTCAGAGGGCTGCCAGAGATCAACTGGCTTTCACTCAGGCTACACACTGGCCTCTCAGCCCCTGAGGACACCAGAAACCAAGTGCAAGAATCCAGTGAAGGCACAGTGGCTAAGAATCCGCCTGCCAATGCAGGGGACCCGGGTTGAGCCCTGGTCCAGGAAGATCCCACATGCCGCAGAGCAACGAAGCACGTGTGCCACAGCTACTGAGCCCACGTGCCACAACTACTGAAGCCCACACACCTAGAGTCTGTGCTGCACAACAAGAGAATCCACCACAGTGAGAAGCCTGCACACTGCAACGAAGAGTAGCCCCCACTCGCCGCAACTAGAGAAAGCCCGCGGGCGGCAACAAAGACCCAACACAGCCAAAAATAAATAAATAAAATTTAAAAAAAAATCCAGTGAAATAAGCCTTCACAGCATCTACTAAGCAAGGTTCATATAGACGGGATTGCAAGGGGAAAGGATAGGTGCCGGAGTGAAGCACTAACACAGGTCCCACCACACTAACTGAGGCTGCACCGCACACATCCCCCCAGCTATCCTTGGGCCTCCTCACCCTCTGTTCTGTTAAGTCAACATTTTACTAAATGGTGCTGAGCTGGGAGAGTCTGGGCTGAACCTAGAAGCTGAGCTTTGAATGCACGTGGGTTTCATACCCAAGTTGAAATGAATTTTGTAGAACCTGCTTTAAAAAACACCAGGCTGGCTCTACTGCCGACCCTGTTCTACTTCCTCCGGTCACTTCCTTTTCTCAGGCCTGCTCACTTATTTTTTAACTTTTTTTTTTTTTTTTTTTGGTCATCATTACCCACTGTTTCCAATCAGCTTCCCTTTTCTACACTTCCCCTCTCATTAGCTGGCCCCCATCCACTTTCTTCTCCCCAGCGTCTTTTTCGTGTTTCTTCCTCCTCTCTTTTGGCTTCACGTCCTGCTTACAGTTTTCTAGATTTAATGAGTCTTCTTCTGTTTGTTTGTTTGTTTACCTTCCTTGCTCTCTTTTTATGGCTTTTTAGGCCCTTGAGTACACACGGGTTTGAGGTTCAGTCTAAGGCCAGTTGTGAGGCTTAATTTTTTTCCTTTGGACCAAACAAAACTCAGGAATTGCTTGATCCCTGATCCCAACTTTCCCCGTGGGGATACTCCTATCTCTTGATGTTCTAGAACCTGAGGTTATCTTCGGAAAGCCCCAGTTTAGGAGAGAAGGCTGCCATTCCTGGATACCTGCGAAGTGTCATGCTCCAGACACAAGACCCCATTTAATTCTCACCACAACACCTCATGGGAAATGACTCTGCCCCCTTGCAAAATAACCACCAGTGGCTCAGAAAGATTTAGGTAATTTGTCCAAGGGAGCAACAGAACCAGGATTTCAACCCAGATGCATCTCTTCACAAAGCCGTGTTCCCTGCTCTGCACCATGCTTTCCCTCTTGGAGGGGAATTCTGCATGTTACTGCAGGCCCTGTCTCTAGAGTGAGAACTGAAAAATAGTAGAGGTGACCCCCCCTTTAAAGGATAAGATTCATGATGTGACCCTGAACACTCTTCCTGGGTTTTGCCTTCTAGACTCAGGACCCAGAAGGCTGACCCTCAGTGAAACGGTGGGTGGGAAATGGAGGGGTTGGGGATATTATTTGCCTCTCCAGCCATGACTAGGTGGTCCTCACTGCCAGACCCCCAGAACCTAGCTCTCAACAATGGTGGTGAAGAAATGGGAATCCTTTTCTCTGGAGAAGGAAAGGCTGAAGGCTAAAGGGTCAGCTTATTTCCTGTCTTCAAATACACAGTGATGCTCTTCAGAGCCATGTACTTCAGAGGGGTCCACGTACCCTGAAGTAAGCTGGCAGACCCTGGGCAGCTCACTTCCAGCTCTGCCTCAGTTTCTTGATGTATGTAATGAAAGCCCTGGACCGGACCATCTCTGAGGGCCTGGCCAGCTCTGGGTGCTCAGTTTTCCAACAAGGACCGAACAGAAGGAAACAAACAGTCTTAAAGAGCAGCGTGAGTCCTGGGTCAGGGGAAGCATGGCCTCGTGTCCACAGAGTGGTTGCTCAGCAGCCTGCAAAGCTTCGGGGCTCGCAGGCGGCCAGCATTCAGATGAGGTTCTGTTTGGAGACAGAGAGCTGAATCAGTTAATTTTGAGTCCTGACAAATCTGGAATTCACCTTGGGCCATGTAGGAAGGTTCTCAGTCTGGCCCCAAGCCCACACCCCTGGCTACTTGGGCCCCTGAGTTTAAGGACCTGATGGTTTTCCAATTTACAATGACAGCTATTTTTTATGAGACCCCTCCTTAGGATGCAGAGAGAGCAAGGCCAAGAAGGCAGAAGAGGGGCAGATGGATGGGCTTTGAATTCCATGCTGAGGAGCAGTGGGCACATTTTACAACTTGCACCCCATCCTCCACACAAGTAGATTGAGTGACTATTCCTGCAGCAGAGTCCACCTAAAACAACTTGGCGTGACTCACCCACCAACATTTTATACGGGCCAAAACACACCCCAAGCCAAGACCAGTAACAGGAGAAAACCACACAGGGAGTGAGGCCCCTCTGCTCGTGTGTGAGCCACCCCTTCACAGGACCTGCCCCTGTTCTTGGTTTGACACACCTCCCTCTGCTTTCCTCCTCAAAGTCCTTTATGGTATTTATTTATCTCTGTCAAAGTAAACTGTGAAATTTAGAAAAGAAAATGCTTTATGACTTTCCTTTTTTAATAACTGAAGAAGAGATGGACTTGCTTATTAATTAATTTTTGATTAAGCCAATATCTGTTAATTATCTTTACCATACACTGGTGTAAGGACAAGTAAAAATTAAAAATAAGAGGCTTGGGACTTCCCTGGTGGCACAGTGGTTAGGAATCCGCCTGCCAATGCAGGCGACACGGGTTCAAGCCCTGGTCCAGGAAGATCCCACATGCCGCGGAGCAACCAAGCCTGTGTGCCACAGCTACTGAGCCCGTGCGCCACAACTACTGAGCCCATGTGCCACAACTACTGAAGCCCGTGCACCTAGAACCCATGCTCCGCAACAAAGAGAAGCCACTGCGATGAGAAACCCGCGCACCGCAACGAAGAGTAGCCCCCGCTCACCACAACTAGAGAAAGCCCGCGCACAGCAACGAAGACCCAACGCAGCCAAAGTAAATTAATTAATTAATTAATTAACTAAAAAAAATAATAAGAGGCTTAATTCTCCCTGTTGGAAATAAGGGACAAGAGTCCACTTGCCTCCTTTTTCTTAGAGTATTTGTTTTAGAAAACATGTAATTGTACCTTCTTTTCTCTTTGAAATGTGGATATATATCCTTAGAAAATGTGATCATTTCCTCTGTCAGTTTCAGAGCAGGGAGCCATCTCTTTGAAATGCAAATATTGAGGTGCCCAGGCTCCCAGTCCCAGGGGGAGGGCAGGAGCCTGACTTGGGCAGGAACCTGGCTCCAAGTTACACAACTACCTCTGATCATAAAGAGATGAGAAGTTTATTTCTCCTCTGGATGAAGCCAACCAACTAATAGAGATGATGACCCCAATGACCATGGTAAACTTGGGATGAACTGTGTGTGACTGTCAGGTTCCCTTACTTGAGCACCAGTTATTGTGTATCTTGAGAACATGTGTGTAAGGGGTTGTGTCTGGTCATATACCAGGGTGAGATTTTTTTGTGTCTTTACTACCTCATAGCAGATTGCCTGTGATGCACATCACATTTAATGCTTATTCAGTAATGAAAGAGTTTTCTTTCTCTACCATATTCATGGAGAGATTTTTCTGGGTTGGAGATTTTGTTTTTCATTCTATTTCCCCAACAGTAGGCACTGTGCTCAATTCTGTGGAGGTAAAAATGTCTAAGATATAGTCTCTGTGAATTTTTATTATTGTTTAGTAACAGTATAAGAAAAGTGATGGGAAGCCCAAGGATCAGACCATTTAAGCTGAGTCTTAAAGGCTGGGAGGGTCTTCCAGGTTGATAAAGATGGCGGTGGGCATGGGGTGGGGTGTGGTTTGAAGCCAAAAGCACTGAGAGTCTGAGCATAAGGAGGTTTCCTGGGTCCATGGCCAGGCAGAGAGGGTGTGAGGGACTATACAGAAACAGAAGGAAGTGAGGATGGTGGGATTAGGAGGATGGTGGGATTAGTTAGTTAATTAATTAATTAATTAATTTACTTTGGCTGCGTTGGGTCTTCGTTGCTGTTCCCGGAGCTTTCAGGAAAGTTCACTTTAGTCTGAGAGGAGGGCTCAGGAAAGGATGCAGAGAGAAGGCAGAAGAGAGGTAAACAGAGGAGCCTCAAATTCTACACTGAGGATCTATAAGGAAAAATTATAAAAGGCTTTAATAGGCAAAAAAAAACCTTTATTGGGTGTCCTGTCTAGCACACCCTTTGGGGCCATCTCCCCCTTTCACTGTCTGAGCTAATTTACAAATGACTGATGATGATGTGATAATTCTTGTTCATGGAAAGAGAAATTGTGTCTGGTGGTGATGCATTTGATAACTGCCATGTGGATATGGGCCAATTTTGCATTTATCTGTAAATTCATCTCAGCATTTCTGGTAGTATCTCATCCATGCTATTGCTGTGACTATGGTCTGTTCATTGTTATTGCTGAATAGGATTGCACTGTGTGAGTGCCCCACGATTATTATCTGTTCTATGCTGATGCACCCCTGGGTGGCTTTCAGTTTTTGAACAATTCTGTCATGAACATTTTTGTGTGTGCATCTACATCTCCTACAGTAGAAATGCATTTTAAAAATGCAAACCAAAAAGCAGACCTACTGTATGAATCCACATATGTAAAGGTCAGAAACAGGCAAAGAAAATCCGCAGTGTTTAGGAATGAATATGTAGGAGGTAAAACTACAAGGACAAAGAAGGAAGCAATGACCATAAAAGTCAGGAATGGGGTGATTTTGGGGAGGGCAGGGGTGGTGATCAAGAAGGGACCTGAGGGAGGCTGCCGGGGGCTGGCCTGGTTCTCTGCTGCTGCCTGGATGTTGGTTAGGTAGCAGATCAATTTATAAGCTGTTGACTTGCAGACTGTCCTTTGAGTGTGTTATGTTTTCCGATGAACATAGGTTTAAGGAAAAAGATGAAGAGGGCCTGGGAAGATATTTAAAGAGATGTGGTATAGATTTTCTTCCCTGCCAAGAGTCACAATTCACTCACATGTGTGTCCACTCATACTTTCTTTCTGAAGATGTTTTCCAATGACACAAACCTTCTGAGCCCAAATGTCCTCACAATGATGATAACAGCATACATCAATGTTGAACATCAAAGTGTGTCAGGAATTTGTTATTAAAATAATTTTCTTTATAAATGCAATAGTTGCTCATTATAAAAAATGCAGATGGTGGGACTTCCCTGGCAGTCCAGTGGTTAAGACTCCGAGCTTCCACTGCAGGAGGTGTGGGTTTGATCCCTGGTCGGGGACCTAAGATCCCACTTGCCTCACGGCACAGCCAAAAAAAAAAAAAAAAAAATGCAGATGGCACAAAAAAGCATGGAAGAAACAGGAAAGAAAAAACTCAAAACTATCTACAATCCAACTTCCCAGAACCAACCACAGCTAGCTTTTAGCTTCTTCCATCCAATCTTTATGCATATTTTAATATTCACATTGAGTATATTTATATTGAAAATGCAAATGCTATTTTTAAAAGTTTTTATTATACAATTTCCAAACATATATAAAAGCAGAGACAACCCCCATGCACTAATCACCGAGCTTCAACAATTAGCAACTCATGATCAGTATTTCATCTATTCCCCACTTCATTCCCTACTGGATTACTTAAAAATAAATTCAGGGACTTCCCTGAGGGTCCAGTGGTTAAGACTACACTCTCCCAATGCAGAGATGGGGCCTGGGTTCAATCCCTGGTCAGGGAACTAGATCCCGCATGCCGCAACTAAGAGTCCACGTGCAGCAACTAAAGATCCCTTGTGCCGCAACTAAGACCCGGCACAACCAAATAAATAAATAAATATTTTAAATAAATAAATAAATAAATCCAGATGTCATAACATTTCACCCATAAACAGTTAAATGTGCGTCTCTAAAAGAATAAGAAAGAAAAAAATAAAATTATTTTTAAAAATAATAGGGAGTTCCCTGGTGGTCCAGTGGTTAGGACATTGTAATTGATTTACAATGTGTTAATTTCTGCTGTAGAGCAAAGTGATTCATATATATGTGTGTGTATGCATATATATTCTTTTCCATCATGGTTTATTACAGGATATTGAATATAGTTCCCTGTGCTATACAGTAGGATCTTGTTGTTTATGCATTCCATATATAATAGTTGGCAGATGCAATTTTAAATGATGCTTTTTTTGAGCATTTCTCCATGTCCCTGAAATATAATTACTAACACTTCTAATCATATTCCACTATGTTAAGCATGTCATAAATGATCTAATTACTCACCGCCCCCCATCCCCCCCCAAGCCCCTTGGACATTTAGGCTGCAACATCATCTGGAAAATCGTCTCCCTTGTTGGCATGTAAAGCAAACCAGCATCATTAACCCACTTTGACCTCTGACCACAGTGCCCCACCCAGCTCGCCCACAGGTGCTGAACGAGTCCTCTGCTCCTACCTGGGCTGGACCTGGGAAGGGAACCTCTGGATATGCCAGTCAGCCGCCCTGTCCCACGCAGACTCTGCCAGAGAGTATTTCCCTTTCCTTCCCTCTGAGAGCATCTTTAATTGCAAAGTTAGCCAATAGTATCTGGTTTCCTGTGAGGTAGACTATCTTTAGATGCTGCCGCAGGCAAGTTCAGAAACTCCAGGCTGGAGGCCAGCTGGGACAGGAGGGCCTGAAGTTACAGACCTGGAAGACCCAAGCCTGGGGCAGACCAAGAGGGGCTTGGAGGGAGTGATAACTTAGGGGCTGTGTTATCTCCCTCACATGGGTGGAGGGCAGGGAACAGTATAGCTCTCTTTCATGATATGCCTTCAGGCAAGCCCAGAAACTGAGCCTCTGTTTTCCTGCCAATCAACAGGAGCCGATAATACTCACTGGACAGCATTGGGGTGCAAATTGAATGAGCTACAGCTTTTCTCCTCAAAGTGTGATCCCAGCTAGGAGCTTATCAGAAATGCAGCACCTCAGGCCCCCAACCTAGGCCTCTTGAATTAGACTCTGCATTTTTTTGATGCCTTATAGATTTTATTTGTTATAAAGAAAATTCATCTCTATATGTATCTTTATTTTTTTATTTTTTTCATGTGACTTGCTTTATTGTGATATCTGCTTTATTGTGGTGGTCTGGGACCAAACTCACAATATCTCTAAGGTATGCCTATATTGTTTTATTAAAAAAATTTTTTTCTATTGAAGTATAGTTGATTTACAGTGTTTCAGGTGTACAGCAAAGTGATTCAGTTATACATACATATACAAATATATATATATTCTTTTTCAGATTCTTTTTCATTTTAGGTTATTACAAGATATGGAATATAGAGACTCTGCATTTTAATGAAATTCTTAGGAGATTGGTAAACACATTGAGTCTGAGAGGCGTTGGCACAGAAAACACCTACTGAGTGCCTGTTACCTGATGGATACTTAATAATTATGTTTCCCCTCACCTCCCTCCTTCAAGGCATTTAGTGATTCCCTATACCCTGCAGTCAAGCCCAAGTTCTGTATCTGATGGGCAGTGGCACAGGCTGCTCCAGCGGGATGTGGCACCTGGCTGGGCCCTGTTGTACAGGCCGTGCTCCTGCTCCCTGCCCTGGCCAGCTGGTTCTCTGACTGTAACTCGTATCTCAGCCCCCTCGGCTGCACTGCCTTCCCACCACTTCCTTACCTGCCTGAGTCATATTCAAGGCCAAGCCTCTTCCTAGTCCATCCCTATCCCAGGACCTAGCCAGGGTCTGGCACAAGTGGGCCCTCAACACACATGTTTATCAAGTGGTCAGTGACCACACCCCCACAAGGCCTTCCCTGGCTGCCCACTGCCCTTCTCACAGCTTGCACCCAGTGTGCCCCTGGTCTCATATGGTCTCCTGAGGGTGGGGCTGCACTGCAAGCTTCCACCTTGCCTTCTCCCCATCCCCAGCATGGACTCACCGGCCAGGACCAGCTGTGGCTGGGACTGCAGCGCTATGGGTTGGCTGACCTGCTGGCGTTTGAGGAACTCCACTGCCCCATTTCCTTTCTCGGTCTCCCCCTGGCCTCAGTGTCAGGCCACCTTTCCCTGCCTTTGGCCAGGCTAAAATTTGTGTGAAAAATAATCCAAAGACTGCTGCTAGACACCCCCAGGTGGAAACTCAATATAGAGGAGCCTGCCCCACTGAGGACTGGCAGATAGACTTTCAAATACCTCAAGCTGCAGGAAACTTCAGATACTTGTTAGTGTTTGTGGACACTTTTTCTTTTTCTTTTTTTTTTTTTTTGGCCGTGCCATGTGGCATGCAGGATCTTAGTTCCCTGACCAGGGATCAAACCTAGGCCCCCAGCAGTGGAAGCACAGAGTCCTAACCACTGGACTGCCAGGGAATTCCCTGTGGACACTTTTTCAGAATGAGTGGAAGCATAAGCCACCTGGACAGAAAAAACATCTGAAGTAGTTAAATCCCTCCTTAAGGAAATTATTGCCCAAGTTGGATTGCCTGCACCCTTCAAAGTGACAGTTGCACTGTCTCCAGTATAACCCAACAGGTATCTAAAGCATTGCATATTGTTGGAAACTACATTCAGCCTGAAGACCACAATCAACAGGAAAAACTGAGAAAATGAATCACATGTTCAAAGAGAGCATTGCTAAAATATGTCAGGAGACCAACTTGGAATAAGGTCTTGCCAGTTGCCCTGCTATGGATTAGAGTGGCTCCCAGAAGTGAGCCCTTCAGGAATATTGTGTGGTAGGCCATTCCAGGTGTCTGCCTGGGCAGGAGAATCTGTAGATGTCTTAAAGGACCTAGCAGTCAACAACTCTGTTAAGAATTGGGCCCTATATGAACTTCTGTTCAAGAATTTGCTTCCAGTAGGTCCACCTACCCAACTGAGATGGTACTGCACCCCTTCCAGCCCAGGGATTGAGTCCTCCTTAAAACCTGGAGAGAACAAGGACTGGGACATCAACTTGCCTCTAAGTGGACAGGACCATACAAGGTGCTGCAGAACACCCACTCCTCCTTTTGATAAATTAGCCAGGATAAGACCATGGATTTACCACACCCAAGTAGAACTCACTCCTCTAGAAACTGGACAGGATGAAGAAAAATAGACTTGGCCTTGTGAGACATTAGAAGATCTTAAGTTGCTGTTTCGAGTCAAGCCTCTTACCAGATAAGTAATGATGACTCTTGCTCTTCTCTTTTGTTTCACTACACAAGTAATGATGACTCTTGCTCTTCTCTTTTGTTTCACTACACTGGTGACAGCCACTTGTTAGAAAGGAAATGCTTTAATAAAACTATCTCCAGGTGTGGCCAAAGAGGGGAAATAACCCTCTTTAAAGATATAAAGAACCTGCTGTATAAAAAAAAAAAAGATACAAAGATAGCATAGCGCAGAGCTTCGTGGGTATCCTTATTCCAAGTTTATATGTACATTCAAGTGCTTGTCTAAGTATTGTGAAGGACCATAAAAAGGGGATCCAATGCAAACTGTTCATGCCCAGCCTGGGCCTCGGGAGTACTTCCAGTCCCAAATTGATCAATTCCATTACACAATTACCCCCTCATGGCCTCTGTTCAGCAGGAAGTAGCCAGAGTGGTCAACACCCCTTTTCCCAGAAGATTGTGGAATGGACATTGACAGGGGAGAATTGTAATAGAGAAGAACAAACCTGACACCATATTGGATCTATTCCTTTAGCTCTCACATTTGTGCTCTGTTTGCTATGCTTAGTTATTCTGGCTCTGCACCTTTGTGAAAGAATGATGCCTGTAGCCTGAAATACACATAGTAGCCCTTTCTCAAGGCTCTGCCTCCCAGGCTTGACCTTTAAAGATGTAACACTTTTCCATTCATATAGAGATAAAAAGGTGCAGAACAGAGAATAACAATTGTCTTGTTGGAGGAATATCATGACCAGATCTATGTGGACTGCTACAGGAACAAAGGATTATCACATCCCTTCCGGGTTCTGGCCAGCGCCAAGAAGTCTGCAACGGCCAGCCACACCTGGTCCCCTTTTAGTATAAAAGAATTCTGAGTTCTCACTCAGGTAAAATGGTTCTTTGGAACACTAGTCTGCCATCTTCTTGGTCTGCTGGCTTTCCAAATAAAGTCTCTATTCCTTGTCCCAACACCTCATCTATCAATTTATTGGGCTTTCATGTGGAGAGCAGTATAAGCTTGGACTCGGGAACAGGGTGAAGGATGCTTTAACTAACCTTGTTGTGGTAAATATTTTGCAATGTATACGTGTATCAAATCATCACATAGTACAGAATAACTTACACATTAACACTTAAACTTACATATTATATGTCAATTATATTCAATAAAGCTGGAAATAAATACTGGGAAAAAGTTTTTAAACAAACAAAGAGAAAATGTGTCTGTCATTCTTCTCCATTTGGGTTGAATTATTTCTTAATCTCAGTAGAATGAGGCAGAAGTCATACAGGCTTATTTGCAAATTAAAGCAAAAGTGTCCCTTTATTCCAAAACAAGTCTTCGTTTGCAGGCTAACTCTTAAGTAGTGTTTGGTAACCACCCCTATTCTGTATTGCACTTTTGTATGTATGCCACGCATCACCACCCTGACTCACTTGTTTGCTCACTCACTTATTGGGTATTTATTAAGCACCTCCTGCATGCCATACCCTGTGCATAGGGCTGGTTGCTTGTGACATAAAGATGAACAGGGCAGGGTCTCTACCCGATCCCTCCACAGTTTCGATCTCAGTTTGGCTTCCACACTTCAAGGTTGCAAAAAGAGACGGCTCAGGGAACATTGAGCAATCAGCAATTATCAGAAGGACAGGGGAGTGGTCTGTCTTGCCTCTGTCCACCAAGTACTGTCTTCTCCCTCCTTGTGTCTCCGCCTCTCCCCAGCAATCCCCAAGGCCCAGAGCTTCAGGCTGGGCAGGCAGTCAGCACGGGCCTAGAGGACAGCTTTTGGCTGTGGGAGTCCCCTTGATTTTACGCAAAGCACATGCCTTTGTTGACAAAAAAAAATCTGCAGCAGTTGCATTCTTGAGAGGGAGTGGTATGTGCAGGTGAAACTGGCAAGCCTTTGTGTTACAGTTCTGTGAAGAACCTGCAGACCCACAATGATTTTGAGTCACATTGTCATGGTTCAAATCCTGACCCTGCCACTCAAGCCTCGGTCAAGTTATTTCTCTGAGCCTGAGTTTCCTTATTGTAAAAAATCAGGCTAATAATCCACGTGGCAAGGATGGTGTGAGGATTAGCAATGACACATGTAAAGCACGTCATATGGTGCTTGGAATATTGTGGGCCCTCAGGAAATGAAGAATTACTATTCAAGGCAAGAAGGTCCCAAACAGGGTAATAAAAATCTGCATTCTGGGGATACATGGAGGAAGGAACACTCTCTTTCTAAGAGGTCTTGGTGAAGCATTCACCTGGGAGGACAGGCCAGACGGACCAAGCTGTACAGAGTCGAGAGGGTGGGTTATAGGCCTCACACACTGGGGGGTCGCTCAATGTGCCCCCTTCTCCTGGGGTCTCCAGGGCTTTGATGACAGACAACTACCTGTCCCCTTAGAACCCTCTTCACTCTCTGTGGTCCTGTTCCATCCAAGATGCTCCCTCGGTAAGGATTCTTGAGTGACGATGGGTAGGGAGGGACTTAAAGGATCTGGGCCTGTGCTGGATGAGTCTTTGGAGGGATACAGAAGGCAGGGTTCGTTCTGGATCAGCTGCTGTCAAGAAGCAGGGGAATTCAGTGACTGGGAGTCTAATAACTTTTGCCTGGGTGGTGGGAGTATTGAAATGGGCTAGAGCTGTCCCTGGTAACGGGGCAGCAATCACCAGTGTTGGTCCAGGTGTGTATGTGGGAGGGTGGGGCTAGTCTTTTTGTTGTGGTGGAGTGGCCCTGTCTGAGCATCTGTGATGTTCAGGTGGGAGCTTAACAGTCAGGCAGCCAACAGGGGAGTTTTCCCTCTTTTCCTGTATTAGGGAATCTGATATGGTCGAGCCCACAGAATGGGGACAATAAGAAGGATGACCATGACTGCACGTGCAGCTCAGGCCACGGTTTACAAAACTCTCCCATAGGCACCATCTCCCTTGCAGGGCAGGAAACTGAGGCCCAAGGAGGTTAGAGTAACTCCAGGCCACTCAGCTGGTAGGTTGAGTGGAGTAGGCAGGAAATCCACCCCAAGTCAGAAATTTACATACATGCAGTGTCTGGCTGTTTCTCTGCAGGTTACCGAACCCAAAGCAGATGCCTCTGGGCAGACTCAGGGTGGATGACCATCACTCCTTCCTAAAGGGCTTTCCTCCTGGCCCTGAGAGAAAAGCAGGTGAGGGGGGAACAGGGAATAGAGGGGTTGTTGATGGTGGGGTTGGTGAACCGTTCCCTCAGTGGAAGCTTTGAGGCTCCCCTTTGTGGTTGTCACGTGAACTGCTGGCCCAGGCCTGGCTGAGGCAGGTGTGGGCAGCAAGGTCCCCTCCAGGGCCCCAAGTCAGGCAGGCCCTGTGCCAGGCACACCATAGTCAGCGGCTCAATTGACCCTCAATCCATTGGCCTGCGAGCTGGGTGTCCTCAGCCCATAATAGAGATGATAAAACAGAGCTGAAGTCAGAGTTTACCCAGGAAAAGAGTGCTGAAGCTGGGCATTTAGGCCTCGCCTCGTCCAGTGATGGAGCTACGGGTATCACACAGACTCCCCTTCCGAATTCTCAATTTGTAAAGGCTGTTTACAGCTAGACTGTGGGACTAAGAAGTAATTTTTGGACTTGATAAAGGGCTTCCCAGTTTTATAAAGTGTTTTCACATTCTTTATTTCTTGTAGGCCTCACAGAACCCTATAAAGCAGGTTCATGAGGCATGATTATCTCCACTTTACAACCAAGAAAACAGGTGCAGAGATAACAACAGGTAAAACATAATAATCGTCATCCTAGTTATTAATGTTTACCGTGTGCCAAGCTCTGTGCTAAGTGCTTTGCAATTGTTACCTTGTTTAATACTCAAACAACACTGATACTGTTCCCATTTTACAGAAAGGATGTGAAGGCACAAAAATGGGCACAGTTCAGGACCTAGAGCTGCAGTCTGACTTTGGAATCCAAGCTCTTCCTTACCACACCGTACTGACACTTGTGACTCACTATGGACCACCGGTCTGGTAAAAGATGGACAGGAACTGGATTCTGCCTTCTCTGATGCCCTGGGCAGTGTTCTTTCTACCACATCACACTGGCTCTGTTGTCCTCTTTCAGCATCCGAAGGTAATAATACAGGTGAAAACTTAAAAAAAAAAAAAAAGAGAAAAACAAGTTACACTCAGTTCTTTGAGGAGAAAAAAAAAGTATTGGCAAGATGAATGAGGGTATGATGAACTGGGAGATTGGGATTGACATATATACACTAATGTGTATAAAATGGATCACTAATAAGAACCTGCTGTATAAAAAAATAAATAAAATTAAATTTAAAAAAAAAGAGATGGATGAGGGTAGACTCAGGGCACTGGGGAGGGGTGTTTGATGGGTACACTGCCAGAGGGGAAGTTTGGGCCGTGCTCCAGGCCAAGCTCACGACTTAGCCTGGTTGTATCTCCCTGGAGTAGGGAGCACCCTGTTTGTAATTCCACACTAGTTGCTGTACGTGCTGTCTGTCTCCCTGAGTATTCTTCTAAAGCTTCTCTGTGCCAGTGGGCCGGTCTCTCTGGGGAGCCGTGGTTTCAAAATTGCAGTGTCTAGAGCTGCACTGTCCAATGCAGTGGTCACAGGCCACACGTGGCTGTGGAGCACTGGTGATGTGGCTAGTCTCAATTGCACTGTCATGTAAGTATAAAATATTTACCAGATTTTTTTAAGACTCAGCATGAAAAAAAAGAATGTACCATATCTCATTCATAATGTTTATATTAATTACATGTTGAAATGATAATATTTTAGAGGTATTGGGTTTACTAAAATATTTTGTTAACATTAATTTTACCTGTTTCTCTTTACTTTTAAAATCACTACTAGAAAATTATGTGTGTGGCTCTTGCTGTTGGACACTACTGGAAGGCATTGATCTAAAGCTTTTGGTACTGGTGGAATGAGTACTTTGGTACTGAGCTTTTGGTACTTTTGGAATGTGCTTTGTGCTTTGTGCTTTGGTGCTTGTGCTTTGTGCTTTGGTACTGAGCTTTTGGTACTTTTGGAATGAGTACTTTGGTAATGAGCTTTTGGTACTTTTGGAATGTGCTTATGACATCTGTCGGAAGCCAGACACTCCTCAGAGCTGTCCAACGGGGAAGGCCTGTTTGTCCCACCCTCTGTGAGGTGTTGGAGGTGGCCAGGGGCGGATGGGGGTTGGGGAGAGGTGACCTTAAGGCTTTGTCTCTCTGCCAAATGGGCAAAGGGAAAAGTTCCTGCAGCCCAGTGGCAGGGGAACAGAGGAGCAGCACGTTTTCTGTGTGAACCACCCTGCTCAGTTGGCAGGATCCCTTGGTTTAAACTCATGTTACAGTATACTCCAGCAGCTATGAACTCATTTCAGTTCCTAAGATTCTAAGCTTTTTCTGGTCTTGGCCCCTCCCTCCCCTCCCCTCCCTCCCCTCCTCTCCCTACTTGGCTGTCTCTTTAGATGGCAAGTGGGTTCTACACAGAGACCCCCTGACCCTCTCAGCTGCATTAGGTTCTCCCACTGCGTCAATTCTCTCAGTCCTTTATTTCCTCTTCACAGGACCGGTCCCACTTCACCACCACCCTCTTGGACATAGAGTGTGTTTGATGTCTGTCTGCTCATTAAACAGAAACATCATGAGCGCAGGGACTGTGTCCGTCCACTCCTATGTCCTGCTGCCAACATGTTCCCCTTATAACAGGGAAGAACAAATCTCACTCCATATCAGATGTTTCTTTTACTTTAACCTTTGTATTCTATTGCTTTTGCTTCCGGTTAAGAATGTTGCCTATAGCCTGAGATACATAGGATAGCCCGTTCTCAAGACTCTGACCTTTAAAGATATAACACTTTGCCATCCCTATAGAGATAAAAAGTTGCAGAACAGAGAATGACATTTGTCTTGTTGGAGGTTTACAGGAACCTTTTGACCTGACCTACATGGACAGCTGCACGTTTACCTTGTCGTCATTTCCTGTGGCAGCTCCCAAGGGAGCCGCGGTCACCCTCAGGCTATGGAGCACAACCCCAGCTTGGGAGGGGCGGCCACTGCCCAAGGTCACCACGTGGTGAGTGCCTGAGGGAAGCCGGGCCTGGGGGGGGGGGCGGTTCGCACACCTGGGGCCTTCCTCCTCACTGAGGGCGGGCCTCCCCTTCCTGTGTCCCTCTCAGAGGGGCCGTGGTCACAAGCCCAGCTTGACCCTGTTCTTTGGGAGATCCCATGCTTCTTGGGATGTGGTATCCAAGCCCTAAAACTCTCAAAGTGTTTGTGCTCATCTTGGGGACCCCCTGCAGGGCCAAAGGGAGACAACCCAGGGGGCCAGGCGGCTGGTGGGTGCAGGCACTGGGTGCAGGGGTGGGGGGCACTGAACCTCAAGCTTGGGGCTCCTTCCCACCAGATGGCAGAGTGGGAGCAGGAAGCAGTTCTGCTCGGAAGGGTCCAGAAGCCGGGCAAGGCTGGGTGGACTCAGCAGTCGCCCAGCAGGTGTCACCCTCCCTCCTCTCCAGGCCGAGACCTGGGGGCCTGCACCCTGTTCTGAGGCACTGCTCACCTCACCTCTCAGGGGGAAGGAGCCAGTGAGGAGAGCACTCAGGTGCAGAGACAGACAGACAGACAGACTGGCAGAAAATAAGTTTGACAGGCAGGAGCAAGAGTGAGCGAAAGCCAGGCTTCAGGAGAGAAAATGCTTGCCTTGAAAGGACTTCTGCTAGAGAAAGGCTGAAAGGGATGTTCTGAGGGAACATTTCAGAAGAACAGCTGAATCCATTCACCGAGCACCCCTCCTGCCCCCACACGATCAGGAGCCCTTTGCAGGCAGACCTGAAGTCACGCACCTCTTTTAACGCAATGGGTGCACACCTCAAGCCCTGCTTTGCTAGGCTTCTGCCTCGCACCAAAACACACAGAGACGATGGTGACATTGACTCATCGAGTTTGCCAAAGACAAGGAAAATGGTAAAGCACAAGAACAGACAAGGAATCTGCTGAAGACAGAGGGAAGCAGAGATCCGATGAGGGAAGAGGGACACAGAAGTTAAAAGCCCCAATGGGGAGGAAAAATGTGAGGCCATGAGGTCCACTAGGCCACTCTCCAGGGCCCTAGGGAACATCCAGGGCGAGGGGCAAGGCAGCTGGACAAGGGGGCCAAGACTTAATCCTGTACTGAATGGATTTTTCGCTAGAGGCCCCCATGGAAAAGCTGCCTGAATAGCTTTGAGAGTCCTTGGATTCAGCTCTGCACCTAGGACCCCCATCCCAAGGGTGGTCATTGGACACACCACACTGTGGGTGACCAGACTCCAGAAGGATACCTGCTCAGGTGACACCTGGGCTGGAGAAACAGTCAGACAGACCTTCAGAAAGGCAGGCAGCTGGCACACAGAGGATTCGTGAAACTGCTCATTCTTCTCTGTCTTTATTTACAACTGCTTTTCCCCTGACTCTCCGTTTGCTGGGTAACCGATTCTGAACAATTCATATGGGGCACACAGGCTGGCACTGGGGCTCATGGATGATGTCATTAGGAGCCTCACTGTGACCATAGGGCACACACTGCATCTTCCCTGCACAGTGAGTCAGAGCCATACGTAAGTTGACCGTCTGTGGCATGGACAGCTATTTTCGAAACACTTTCAAGTCATTGTTTCAACCCTCCCTCTAACTGTGTGTGAGAAGCAGGGCTGGCTGGCTGGAGGGCTAAGCCCACGCGTGTATGCCCGTTTCCCACTCAGCATGATGAAACGGAGGGACCACATCCTCCCTAGGACCTCTCCAGGCTATACACCTATTGTGCTTGCCTGCTGTTTGCCTGACCACCCAGTTCTAGCAGATTTATCAAATTCTCTTGTAGATACACTACATGGAACCCTGAGCTGAGGCTGGGGCTGGGGGGTGCAGAACTTTGAATCCCAGAGATTCAGTCTGGAGGCTTTCCAGAGACACATCTATGTCAAATCCTGGGAGGGATGAAAGACAGTGGACCGAGGAAAAGAAAGAAGAGGTAGAGAAAAAAAAAATGAGAAAGAAAGAGAATTTCCAGGTAATATAGGCAATGAGAAAGTCTAGGGGCACCCTCCTGGTACAGAACACCTAAGATGCTGGATAATTATTTAACAACACCTTTTAAAATAAATGACTGGGGGACTTCCCTGGCGGTCCAGTGATTAAGACTCTGCGCTCCCACTGCAGTGGGTGCAGGTTCAATCCCTGGTCGGGGAACTAAGATCCCACATGCCGTGTGGCGTGGCAAAATAAAATAGAGTAGAATAGAATAGGATACAATACAATATAATACAATACAGTAAAATAAAATGAAATATATAATACTGATGTGGCAGAAAAGCAAGGGAAAACCTTAGAGCCTGGGATGCAAATCCAGAAAGGTGAGGGCAGCCGGAGCCTTCGTCGCCCTGGGCACCCTGTGGTGCCTCAGGCCAGGAGCCTGGTCTTCATGGGTTGTGCCCCTGGAGCAAGGAGGATGGAGACAAAGTCTGGGCTGGGAAGGGTGGGAGCCTTGTCTGAGGCCCACACAAAGCAGGATTCCACAAAGGGCAGCCCCCTCAATGCCTGTCTTAGCTGTGTCCCTAGAAAGCAGAGGCTGAGGCAAAGCCTGTGTAGTAATGCCGTATTGGGATGTATGAGTCAAGGGAACAAAGTGAAGGAAAAAGGAAAGTGAGGCTGGGAGAGGAAAAGCAGTATAAAGTGGTTTGTTCCTGAGCTGGCCACAGCTTCACAGAAAGTACACTGGTCACCAGGTCATGTGGGACCTCTGCCAGAGACCCAGGGAACCTCTGCCTCTTAGAACAGTTACCTACAGGGACAAAGGGCAAGCAGTTTAATCCTCAGCTCTTTGTCTTCTCTTAAGTCTCTTTGGTCCACATTTCCCCTGCGGGGCGTTCACTTCCCTGCATTTCTGGGTTGTGTAACCTGGGTTCTCGGGGCAGCTGCTGGGAAAGCCAGACGCCCCATGGATGCAGGCAGGTCAGACCTAGAAGCAGAGCTGTCAAGTCTCCCAGTGCGGTGGACATGACGGAGGCTGCCCTATAGCCTTCACGTCATCCCTGGGGAGGCTAACACACCAGCAGCACTAGGAACTGAGGCTGGGAAGGCGGAAGTCTAGACTTAACAATGGCAGAGACCGTATGGGCCACCACTGGGGCACTGCGGCTAGGAAGCAGCCAGTGTTCAGAAGGCCAGCAGGGCTGAGCAGTTCTGGGGAGGCACATAAGCTGGGTCCAGTATGGAAACAGCTGGGTCCATAGAGATGGAAACAGACGGTTGATTTATAAAGGGCTATTTACAAAGGTACGGGCAAGTAGAGGCACCACAGGGACTAGTGTAGTAACCTAGTCCCACAGCATAATGGCAAAATGAACTGCTACCACCTTTAGGCTTTAAAGGACAAAGGGAAGGAGAGGTTTCCAGAACTGGATGGAGTCATGTACAGTAGATTACCTTGAGAGGAGCAGGGATCTTGGAGGGAGGAACCTAGTCAAGCTGAGGCAGCTTCACAGGAAGGAATCCAGAGGATTAAATACCTGATGTGGTCCAAATAGATCCAAATAGGCAGAGCAGGGTGGAAAAGGGTTTACTCTAGAGGGGTAAACTGAAGCTGTCTGGCATCACCATAGGTAAAATTCCAAGTAATACGAGTTCACAATCAAAAATCAAAACACACATGGAACTGAGCCAGCATGGATCAGAATTAACCAAAAACATCAAACCTCAAGACCGGACCCATGAGGACTTTGGATACAGAAATTGTAAATAAAGACTATAAAATGAGTATATTAATATATTTAAAGAAATAAAGAAAGATAATGGGATATGATGAAATACAAGGCCATGGAAAGTAGTTTGCGTGATATAAAAACCAGTAGACGTTCTGGAAATAAAAAATACAAAATGACTGAAAATATAAAATGCAACAGATGAGTTAAGGTTAAACTCAGGAGAAGAAGAATTTGTGAACTTTAAGAAAGATCTGAAGATACTACCAGAATGCACTGCAGAAGAACAAAAGGGGAGAAAATATGAAGGAAGGTTAGGAGGCATGGTACACAGAATGAGGAAGTGTGAGCCTGTGTCTAACAAAAGTCTCCAAAGACTGTGGTGGGCAGACTCGAAGATGGTCCAATTATCCCCCCTCCTGCTATTCGCACCCTTGTGCGATCCCTTTCTCTTGAGCTGGGCAAGACCTGCAACTGGATTCTAACCATGGGATATGGATGTGGCAAAGGTGATGGGATATCATTTCTGTGAATTACGTCACAGTAGATTGTACTGTCTGTCTTGCTAGCAGACTCTCTCAATACACTCTTTCCCCACAGGGTCTGATCAGGAGCGGCAGCTGGTGCATCTTGGAAACTTGTCATAGTCTATGCTTGAAAGTTCAAGGACAGAAGAAGGTGAAAATCACCTCAATTTCAAGGTGTGATGAGCAGCTGTTTCTCAGTGGGGAGGGGAGAGGACAACACAAGACATGGGTAAGATGTCCAGTGCCATCTCTAATGTTTAGGAACCACGAAACAAACAAAAGATTGAAAAGGATGAAACGGTCATACTTTGAAAGAGGGTCTGAAGAGCAGCAGGATGGGGTGCTAAGCCTGAGATTTCCAACGCCAGGTGCACACACAAACTTTCACTCTCTGGTATAAAAAACAAATCATAGCAATGAGTTGACAGCTTATTAACAGGTGGGATTCCACTCCATCCACGGGCCGTTGTTAATATCATTATGGCAGAGTGCCATTGTTGAGGTGTTACCGAACCAAACTTGGGTCCCCTGGCTCCTGTGCAGTAAAGCCAGTCTGCTGACACTGGGTTGTGGTGAAGGAAAGTGCAGTGTTTATCATAAGATGCCAGACAAGGAGTCTGGGGCAGCTAGTGCTCAAAAAACCTGAACTCCATGATGGGTTTCAGGGAAACATTTTTAAAGGCCAGGTGAGGGAGGGGACGTTGAGGGGTATGTGATCAGCTCGTGCACAATTCTCTGATTGGCTGATGGTGAGGTAACAGGGTGGTGTCACAGGAGCTAACATTATCAATCCTCAGGCTCCAGTAGGTCTGGGGCCTACGTGTTCTTGGCCATCAAGTAGTTAACTTCTTCCATTTGGTGGTGGTTTTAGCATTGTAAAACCACTCAGGAGGGCTTCCCTGGTGGCGCAGTGGTTGAGAATCTGCCTGCCAATGCAGGGGACAGGGGTTCGAGCCCTGGTCTGGGAAGATCCCACATGCCGCGGAGCAACTGGGCCCGTGAGCCACAATTACTGAGCCTGCGTGTCTGGAGCCTGTGCTCCGCAACAAGAGAGGCCGCGATAGTGAGAGGCCCGCGCACCGCGATGAAGAGTGGCCCCCGCTTGCCACAACTAGAGAAAGCCCTCGCAGAGAAACGAAGACCCGACGCAGTCATAAATAAAATAAATTAATTAATTAAAAAATAAATAAATAAACTCACTTTAAAAAAAAATTAAAAAAAAAAAACCACTCAGGAAATGTGCAGCAAGTACTGTTATCTAGGTGCTTCAGAGGGGAACTGAAGCAGAGGACTTGTGGGGAGGGGTCTGTCCTGGGAAGGCCCCACAGGGTCCTGCTCAGTTACAGAGAGAATATAGTTTACAAAAGCAAAATCTTCTCCCAACCCAGAAAACTTCTCCACAAAGGTAGCAGAGGAAGAAAGCTGTTTTATTATTGAATATACTATATTAAACCAGAATGTGATCGCATAACAGACAATCCGCAAAGAGATTGCAAAGATGGAAAGTAATCGCACCCCCCTACATAGCCAAGCAGATACAGCCCGTTACACACACTTTCTCAAGGTGAACAATAACTAGTCCCCTAGGAAGAGGAGCAGTACCTTTTGTCACACGTAGTTGGTTCCAAATTTACCTAAGTAATCGGGGAGACCCCTTGTGTTGGCTTTAATCAGAGGAGAAACAAACTTCTCATTGCAAATTGGAACAGAGACTACCAAAGTTAGGTTCTTATCCTCCCACAGAAACTGGGAGATGGTTTGCGTTTCAGAAAGATGGCTCCCAGGTCCTCAGGAAATGATCCTCAGTTATGAGGTCATTATAAAGATTTATGTACATTTGAAAAGAACAAAGAAATTCTGAAACAAAAGGGAGGGGGAGAGAAGTCTCCTCCCTTATTTGCAACAAGGAGAGTTAACCCTCTATTTTTATTCTGTATTTTATCTTAACACCATCCAGTGTATTTTCTGTGGCCATTTTTCCCCTCATAGTTGACAACATATATGTACTTTGATTCGTTAATTCCACATTTAAGAATCCCCAGGAGATGTTGAAACATGTTTTTAAAATGTATGTTCAAGTGTACTTTTACAACATTATTTACGATAGAAAAAAAAATTGAAATCAACCCAAATCCCAAATTCCAAAATAAGGAAGCAGTTGAAAAAAGTTAGAGACTTCTGTATGATGAGGCATTATGCATTAAAATGGCATTTATGAGGAAGTTTTCAATGACATGAAAAAACCCCTAGGACCTAGAAGTCTGTATACAGTGTGTTGTCAACTATGAGGACCTGGGAGCCATCTTTCTGAAATGTAATATGAGCTTAAAGGAGGTGGGAAGGGTAAGAGAACTAAATCCTCAACTTCCTCAACAGCAAATCAACAGAAAATAAAAGTTATGAATTGAGAAATAGCAGGATAAGCCTACTATTTAGAAATTTTGATGGTAAATACCAGAGGGGGAAAAACAACTAAAAGTATCTTTGGTGATCCTTTTTGGAGTGGGGGGCTAGTGTGTGGGGGGGGACAAGGGGCAGCTATATTTTGTTATGAACTTTGAATACTGTTTAAATTTTTTGCATATATTATAGGGCTAAAAGTAAAAATTAAGTACAATTTAAAAATCCCCTGCATACCACTCTTCCCCCTGACCCTTGAAAAAACATATGAACTTTTCCGTATTTCATAGGTCAGAAAGCTATTTTTATTTCTGTTCTGCTGTTTTTCTGGAAATGAAACTATTTTGATGTTCTCAGTGAACCCTCTGACTCATACCTGGAGAGGTATTAGCATTTACGACCTCAGAGATTTCTACATCTCTCCTGCTCATATGAAGGACTCTGTGGTCCTCCTCTCCCTTCTTTGAATTTCCCACCTCCTGGCAGTTATCAGGGGCTGAAGAGAAAGCCTATTCCTCACCAGATGGTGGGCAGTGTTTTGGTAAGAGTGTTGAGATATGACTTAGTTATAAAGGAGTTGGTTAGGGTAGGGTTGTGATCTGTAGCAGGTTCCCTGGTGTCCCCTGAAACCTAACATTTTCACAGAACTTTGGTGCCTGGGTTTAAGCTGATCTTCCCATTTATTAGCTCTGTGACCTTGGACAAGTTACTTAGCTAATTTAAGCTTCTGCTTCCTCATTAACAAAGTGGGAAAAATAGTAGAAACCCATCCTTCTTAGAGTTTTGGTGATAATTAAATGGGACACTCTATGTGACCATGTATGTAGTGTACCAAGTTGGAGTGTTCAATACATTGGCTATGATCAGTATTATCTATTAGAACAATGTTGACCCTCTGCAAATCATGCCGTTAGCCTGAATGGTACTGAAAATAACTCAGTTCAGTGTGTGTGTGTGTGTGTGTGTGTGTGTGTGTGTGTGTGTGTGTGTGTAATTTCCCTTGAGACTTTCTCTTTGACCCATGGGTTATTCAGAAGTGTGTTGTTTACTTTCCAAGTGTTTGGAAATTTTTCTGTTATTGATTTCTAGTTAAGTTCCATTATGGTCAGAGAATACACTCTGTATGATTTAAATTCTTTTAAATTTGTTGAGGTTTATTTTATGGCCCAAGATATGGTCTCTATTAGTATTTGATCTTTGAACACTTAAAAAGAATGTGTATTCTGCTGTTGTTGGGTATTCTATAAATGTCAGTTAGATCCTGTTAGTCAATGGTAGAGTTGAGTTCTTCTAGATCCTGATTTTCTGTCTAGTTGCTTTATCTATTGTTGAGGGAGGGTTGTTAAAATCCGCAATATCATTGTTGCTGTGTCTTTTTCTCCTTTAGTTTATCAGGTTTTGCTTCATATATTTTTCAGCTCTGTTGACTGGTGCATACACATTTACAGATGCTGTATCTTCTTGGTGGATTGACCCTTTTATCATAGCATCTGTAAATGTGTATGCACCAGTCAACAGAGCTGAAAAATATACGAAGCAAAACCTGATAGAACTAAAGGAAAAAAAGACACATCAACAATGGTAATTGTGGACTTAACAACCCTCCCTCAACAGTAGGTAAAGCAACTAGACAGAAAATCAGGATCTAGAAGAACTCAACTCTTTTGTAATAACAGGAAGAAGATCCTAAAGAAGCAGCATGGTTAATAAGCAGTGGGTGCTTTTTCTGTACCCAACAGCCTAAGACATAGCTATGAACTCATTTTACAGGTGAGAAACTTGTGCACTGGGTCACAGTGTGGCTGAGCTGGGATTCAAGCCCAGGTTGAGAGCACCTGAAGCCGTGATTCTTCATTCCCATCTCTTTTCTTATCCATTTGTCTCTTTCCAGTCACTCATTTCTGGTGAAACCTGTGTCCTTTCATGTCTGTCCCCTGGCAGCTGTTCACAGCAAGGCCCTGTAAGGTGGAGGTTAGAGGGACCCACGCTGGAGCCGCGCTGCCTGATTCACATTCCTGTCTGGATTAGCCAGGTGACCTCAGCAAGTTACTCAACCTCCACTCCCTCATGTTCTTCACTTACAAAACAGGCATAATAACGGACTTGCTTCATAGAGCTGTTAGAAAATTAAGTAAACTGATATTTGTAAAGCTCCTAGAACAATGCCTGGCACAGTCAGTATTAATTAAGTCCTTGCTGTTATTCCTTCCACAGCATTACACAATCGGTCCCTTTTCCTGGAACCATCTTTCTCCATTGTCAACCATATTCAAGATTTTTTTTTTTTACATTTATCTTGTGGCTTAGAGTGCCTCTGGCCCACTGTCACTTGTCACCAGGTATATGTGTATCCAGTTTGAGAAACGGGAATGTGTACTGGGCTGAGCAGGAAGCCTGGACTCTCACAGGTGCTCAGTAAATGATTACAATTTTGAGCTATAAGGGAAGAGGACTCCCTTTAATTCTCATAAGAGTTCTTTGAGGGAAATCCATATTTGTTATTCCCATTACAAGTGAGGAATGTGAGGAAGAAGGAGGTTGAATAATTTTGCCCAAGGGCGTATGGCTAATCATAGGTAGGGTTTTGATTTAGACCATCTGGCTCCCGTGTGTGTCCCCTCACCCCTGCCTTACGCTACCTCCCCGGGAAATAGCCTGTGCAGGACGGACCAGAAAGTAGACAGTGTCACCCGGGTGGGGATTGTCAAGGAATGAGTGACTGGGGAGAGTGAGGAAGCTATCACTGCAGTTCGAGTGAGAGATACTGTGGATTCGGATATATTTTGAAGGTGGAAGCAACAAGACGTGCTAATGGATTGGAAGTGCGGGGTGAGGCAAAGAGAGGAGTTAGTGGATTATGTTTTTGGCTTGAGCAACTGGGGATGTAGATGTCATTCATCCAGAGGCAAATTCCACCAGGTTTGTGGAAGGTGAATCAAGAATTTTATGTGGGATACATTTCACTTAGATGCATCAAATGGAACTGTCGAGTAGGCTACTGCATGTACAAATCAAGTTCAAGAAAGAAATACAGGCTAGACTAGAGAAATTAATGTGGGCATGACCAGCCTGTTGATGGTATTAAAGCCATGGGAATGAGTGACTGCACCTAGTTGGGTGGACAGAGAGGAGGAGAGGTCCACGGGCTGAGCCTCCTGACACAGACTGAACTTGAGTAAGGGGTGGCAGTGTGTGAAACAGCTGTTTTGATTGATTCTAGTTTTTCAGTGAAATCAGAAGCAAGACCATTGATTGGCTGAGAATGGGGACAGAGTATCGGGGTGAAATGGTTGTTTGGGAGGCTGGGAGGCTGAGTTGATCAGGGACATTGAGTAGAATCGCCCGGCAATGAGGAAAGCCAGCTTGAGGCTTGTTGTCAGGAACTAAGTGCAACTAGGCAGGAGGTAATGTGTGTTTCAACCAGGAGCTGCTGAGTGGAGCAGACAGACGGTGGGCTTAGGAGAGCTGAGGTTCAGGTGGGTGAGTGTGAGAGAGAGAGATGACGGGAGGTTCCCTGAATCAGCCTCCTTTCTGCTCCCCGAGACCTTGGTCCTATTTTCAATGCTGGTTGAGTTTTCACTGGTGCCTTCCTGGTCTCTTTGCCCCCTGTGCATCTCCCTGCCCTGCTCACCCCCTTCACCCCTCCAGGCCTCAGCCATCCTCCTCCACTTCCTCTCCTGCCCCCTCCTTCAGTTGCTCATCCTGAGGAAATCGAGCCCACAAGCCAGCTCAACCAGAAGAACTGGAACCAGCACTTCAGAAGGGCTCAGTAATAGTGACTTTCTCTATTTAACAAAGATTCCTACCTGCATGCCAACATCAGGGCTGTTTTTCTTAGAATGCAGGCTCATTGAAGTCAGAGGAAGCAGCTTGTCCACCCATCAACAAATGTGGCCCAAGGCATACTCGTTGTTAGGTCCATTGTGAGATGTGAAGGTGGTCTCTGAGCCGTTCCCTCTGCCGTCTTCCTTAAGGAGCTTGTTGTCCGGCGGCAGAGGTTGACCCAGGCGGAAAGGACTGCAGTGGACATTGGGATGTGCCCCTGGTCTCCCTTCAGACTGAAGGACTTATTCCCCCAGCTTCTGGGAGTGCTGCGGGCAGGTGGCCCCCTGCTGTCAGCCGTCTCAGGAATTGTTTTGGCTGAAGAAAGCCCCCTAGCCAAAGGTCTAGCCTGAATCAAATGACTGATCTACACCAGGTTATAAAGGCCCAACTTGGGGCTTCCCTGGTGGCGCAGTGGTTGAGAGTCTGCCTGCCAATGCAGGGGACACGGGTTCGAGCCCTGGTCTGGGAAGATCCCACATGCCGCGGAGCAACAAGGCCCGTGAGCCACAATTACTGAGCCTGCGCATCTGGAGCCTGTGCTCCACAACAAGAGAGGCCACGATAGTGAGAGGCCCGCGCACCGCGATGAAGAGTGGCCCCCACTTGCCGCAACGAGAGAAAGCCCTCGCACAGAAACGAAGACCCAATGCAGCCATAAATAATAAAAAAAAAAAAAAAAAAAAAAAGGCCCAACTTTCTCAACCCAAATTCGAGGCATCTCAGAAGGGTCATTACAGTTTCAGAGCTCCCTGGGAGGGTGAGCTGAGGCCTTCAGAGCTTCACCTCTCTGTGTCCCCAGTTCTTGCCTCGCTCTACTCCCTCTCACAGATGTTGACCCCAAGGGCACCCCTTAATCAACTCCCTGCACCCTCATCTCCCTCTCAGAGTCTGCTTCTGGGGAACCCAACTTGCAACATTTGGTGCCGGGAGTGACCCAAGAAAGCAGCCGCTAAGATGGAATTGGTTTTCTTGGTGTAGCAGTAACACCACACCAGGACTCTAAAGTAATCCCTTCCCTGAATTCCTCATTTTCTACAAATTCATAATCGCATGTGTCACCTTCTGGGCCCAAAGCCCACGTCCTTCCTCTAGTGTAAATTGTTCCCACACTTTCTCCTCTGCTCCCCCAGTCTCCAGACCACAGCCCTGTTTCATGGGTAGGCATGATGACACGGGGGTTTGTGCCTACTTCTGTCATGCTGGCATCTTGTGTTCTGGGCTGAGAGACAGGTCAGAACTCAGGGCTACCAGAGCAACTGGAAGCTGTGGGAGCAGGAATGCCAGGAAGGAGGGAGCTAAAAGCAGAGCACTGAAATCTATGAGAAAACTCCCCTCCTGGTCTTGGCCCACCTCTCCTCTATGGGCTTCTTTCTTTTTTTTTTTAATCTTTGTATCATTTAATGTTATGAAAATTCATCAGGATCAATAAGAATAGAGGTACAATATCGTTTTGAATGCCCATGTATTCCATTGTATGGATATACTATAATTTAACTAATCCTCTACTGTTGGGCATTTGGAGTGTTTCCATTTGTTGGTAAGGTTAATTTTTGTGTGTGTGGGCTTATTTCTTAAAACTGAGGGAAGACCACTTAGGATGTAATTCTGTTCCCAGTGGGAAGCAGGGCTCCAGTGTTGCCAGGACTATCCCATCTGTCGGGTTTGTTTGTGCTGTGGCAGCATGACAGGCTCGGGGCCACAGGGGAAGAGAGGGCTGCTGCCCGGGAGGAGCCAGTTTATGGTCAGGGAGACTGATGCCTAAAGGCGGGATTGCCTAAAATACCCAATCCTGTGAACTTCACTCCCACCACCTCAATGGTAGATGAGGTGACAGTTGATAAGGAGACACGGGAAATGGTCTTGGGTTCCCAAGAAGCAGACCTGAGACAAGAATTCGGGTGTAGGTAGTTTATTGGGAGGTGGTTCTGATTTTGGTGGTGAAAAGCTGGAAGAAGGACCTCGGTTCTTGTCTTCTTTGAAGAAAGAATTCAGCAAAGAGACCAAGATTGTGAAAAAGATATAAGTGTTTATTAGAAGCATGTGAAGGAACACACAGGTGAACTCGGAGTGAGTTTTGTGCAATGGGACAGCTTAGGTTGCTTAAATAGGGGCAGTCTTCCGTTTTTTTTTCCTGGCCAATCATCTCCATATCTGGTCCCGGTGTGGGCACGCATCTCTCAGCCAAGATGGACTCCAGCTGGCATCTTCTCCCTCCTTTTGTCCTTCCCCTAGACTGAGGACCTTCTCTGAGCATGTGTCAGGCCAGGAAATCCATGAGAATGCACCCAATCAGGGCCCAATGCTCCCGCTGGTATCCCAACTGAAGCATCAGCAGGAGACCAGCTGCAGCTGCTCAGCCGGGGGCCTATATATCCCCTACCTCAGTTCCAGGCAGCAGGGATGAGGAAGTCAGGACGTGAAAGAAGGAAGGGAAAGAAACTGACCTGATGTTACTGAGTAGCTTGTGCTGTGAGGACCTGAGGCCTAATCCCACTGGGGACCCTCTGAGACAGGGCCAGGACTCGGGTGACGCACTCAGCGTGCCAAATTAAGGAGGGACCCACTCTCGCACGACCCTGGTAGGTGCCGTCTAAAATTTTGCACCCTGGTGCCTCTCTTGCCTTGTCCTAGTCCCTGCCCTGCTCTGTGCAGAACTAACATCACAATCGTCCTACCAACCACTGGGAGCTGAGGCCTCTCGGCACTGACCCCATTCTCCACTGATTAAGCGTTGCCCCTGGGTTGTTAAATCTGGGCGCTTCCAGCCCTGAGGCAGGAGTCAGAGGGAGGAAGCTTCTGGTCCTCCAGGAACTGCCCACTGTAGGTGAGATGAACTCAGGTTGGCTAAGAGCACACAGGCCTGGGCATCCATAGCACCTGCAGTGGACGGAGAGGATGTGTTTAGAAACAGAGTTCAGGGAGCCTGGAGTATTTCCCTCCTCTCCCCGGGGCCCACCCCCTTCTGCTTCTTTGACGTTTGAAGCCATTAAAGGAAAATTTCAAGAGAATCCCTTGGAGGACTAGACTATGTCTCCTGGAATCCGAAGATGCCAGGACTGGTAGCCTCCTCATGCCTGTGAAGTCCTCAAGGTGAGGTGTCTCTGTGGCAGAGCAAGAGGTGGGCTACCTGGGAAGGTATCACCCAGGTCAGTGGTGGGAGTTTCTAAAGAAATGCACAGAAACGCTCCATGGGAAATAGGCAGCCTCATGCACTGCCACACGGAGGGCATCAGTGCCAGGCTGTGACCAGAGCAGCCCTGATAGACCCTCTCTGCTCTCCACCTTTCCTCCCCATCTGAACCCAGCCCTGGAGGAAGAAGGGCAGCAGATTGAGTGGGGAGGGGAGAAGGGAAGGATGAGGAGGAGAAGCCACCCACTCCCCTCCCCCAGGACAGTTTCCTCAGCCTGAGGAGGCCCAGGTTGGAGGACCAGGAAGCGTTAAGTGGATAAGAGATTGATGCTTTGATATTTTATTGGATTGAACTTTTAAAAATACGTTTAAAAAAAAGAGTATTAACAGCCAAGTGTGACTCAGAAAGGTGTGGGGTTTCCACGTAGGGAAGAATGAGTCAACAGTCAGCAGTACGGGTTTGCAGGGGCAGTGGTGGGAGAGAAAAACGTCATTTTCTGGTGTTGTCCTCCTGGGTTCATTCATTTGTTAAACCTATGTCCTCTATTCTAGCTTTGCCCAAATGTGCTAAAATGGCGCTATTTAAAAATTCTGTCTGTATTTCTAGAATTTGTTAAGAATTTGGAAGAGAGTTGTGGTTAATCGGCACACCCCCTGCCCCCACCAGCCAGTGAGGACCCGGCCCCTGTGTGCTGATGCTGCTTCCAAAGCAAGGGGACTGTTGGGAGCCGAGAAGCCACCCCAGTCGTGCCTGTTGCAGCCTCTCCCCGCAGAGAGGCCCCAGAGGTTGAGATATTGATACAGTCACAGTAGCCAAGACAGGAAGCTCTAAGAACTAGAATATTAATAGTAAGACCAGAATTGACATTCATCCAGGGCTCAGTGTTACTGCTGTCCCAGCTGCCTATGGCCAGCGTTGTTATTAAATAGCTTGAACATCATCTCTGAGAAAAGCTGGACGCCCCCCCCATGCTTGCTGATGGCTCGATGTTGGATACCAAAGGGATTCTCCTTCTCGCCCGAGGCGATAGAAGGAAGGGTCAGTCTCGCTCAGGGCTTGCAGATGTAACGTGCACACAGATCACCTGGGCTCTTGTCAAAATGCAGTCGGATCCGGAGTAGGGCCAGGATTATGCATTTCTAACTAGCTCCCAGGTGGTGTCAGTGCTTTGGTGCATGACCACATTTCCAGCAGCAAAGATCCAGAACAGTGGTTCTCCACCTTTGCTGCACATTAGAATCACATGGGGGAATTTGCAAAAAACTCAGATTCAGATTTCATTGGTCTGGAGTGGGATTCTGACCCTGATGTTTTTTAAATTCCCCTATAATTCTATAAACTGCTAAGATTGAGATATATTGATTTAGAATAAGAATCATAACTGTTATTTGTTTATTTCATAACTGTTATTTATTTATGGACGATAAATGTGGTTGAGGAGTTAATGCCTGCATGGACAAAGGATGATGATTCTCCTAATTCTCTCCAGGTGAGGGTGAAAATGCCTAGGAAGTGTCACCCCACCTGCACCCTGATAGCTCACGCCAGTGCAGGAAATGGCTGCTGATAAAATCACCCTTCCACCCCAACCTCATCCTGAAAGGCTAGGACAGCCCCTTGAGTGGATTGTGGTTGCTCTGAATTGTCTGTGCAGAAAGGAGGGGAGGGAGGGTACGTGTGAGTGTGCGTGCTCGAGAGACATCGATGCATCTGTGATGGAAATTCAGCATGAGCACATAGACCCAAATGTCCCTTGGTACATGAAGCCTTCCTCCCTCAAGTCCCACAGTTTAAAAATAGTTTTCTTCATTTGATGCGAGGCGATGATGGCAATGCTTTGAGACCAGCCACTCTGTAAAGTTCTTTATATATGTGTATATATATATTTAAAAAAATTTTTTTGGCCGCGCCACATGGCTTGCAGGATCTTAGTTCCCCGACCAGGGATTGAACCCGGGCCCCGGCATTGGAAGCTTGGAGTCCTAACCACTGGACCACCAGGGAATTCCCTCTGTAAATTTCCTAAGTGCTTTTTGTATTAACTTCCCAGGACTGCCATGATAAATTACCAAAGACTGGGTGGCTTAAACAACAGAACTGTATTCTCTCACAGTTCTGGGGACCAAAGTCCAATATCAAGGTGTAGGCAGGGCCACGCTCTCTCATCACTCCAATCTCTGCCTCTGTCATCCCATGGATTACCCCCTGTATCCTCTTATTCTAAGGACACCAGTCATATTGGATTAAAGGCTCACCCTACTCAAGTGTGACCTCATCTTAACTAATAACATCTGCAATGATCCTATTTCTAAATGAGGTCACATTCTGGGATTCTGGGAGGAACATGAATTTGGGGGAGGATACTATCCAACTCAGTACACTCTTCTTACCTAAAGATGGAAAGATTCCTAAGGCCATCACAGGTACATATTAGAAATACCTTACCCAAATACCTTGCAAGTGGGAGTTCTCTGTTTTACACCAGAGCCCAGCCTGTTCCTTTTCCAGCAACTTCTCAGGCAGTGCAGCATAATGGAAAGAATGCAGAACATGGAGCCTGGTGGACCTGAGGTCGAATCTCCACTTAGCTGTGAGACTTTGGTTAAGTTGCTTATACCCTCTTGGGTTGCATGATTTGTAACATGGGGCAATAGGGCAGATAACCAAACATCTGTGGGCACTTTCTTCTGTGTGATACACCATATAAGAACCTTTATAGATGTTATTTGATTAACAGAAATATCATCCTCATGAAGCTGTGAGGATAAATTAGTTAATATAGAGCCTGTACCTGATACACCGTAGGTAATGAACAAATATTAGTTCTTTTTACGTTACTCCCCACTGCAGGTGCTGGCAATTTCTGATATTCCCTAAGCAGAGCCACCCAGATAACCCACCCTTGCATTTCTGATAGGCAGCCTGGAGCGGGAGACTTGGGAGTCAGCTCTGCCAGGAGCTCCACCGTGACTTGGGCAAGCCACTTAAACTCTATCCATCCAGTGGTTCACACTGCTGCCTACTCAAGAATGAGCAGCATCTGAGAGCAGTGTGCCAGTGTGGGAAGTGGAGCCCAGGGCCTGGCAGGTGAGAAGGTTCATGGGCTGTGGAACATTCCTGTCCTGAGTGGTCCTGAGCTCACCTGCTCCATCCTGCCATCTGCCCCTCGGTGCACCTGCCCTAATCTTTACTGGGCTGTGTTCTAAGCTCTCTGTGGATCTGCCAAGGGTTAATTGGCTTCTGGCCTTTAAAGAAAATGTGAAACTAACAGAAGAGCCCCTCCCTGGGTTTGGATAATGTGTGTGTGTGTGTGTGTGTGTGTGTGTGTGTGTGTGTGCGCGTGTGCGTGTGTGTGCGTGTGCATGTGTTTCCTTGCTCTCTTGCAGGACCTCCTGTTTCTGCAGATTCTTTCCCCACCCCATTAGCTCTGGAAGTGGCAGGGCACTCGTGCAAATCTGTCAGCTACCACATCACGTCCTTGATTTTCTGTCTTCTTCTTCTCCAGGGACCTCTCTGTTGAGGGCTGGTGTGTCCTCCTGGCACAATTGACACTTCCGATGGGCTCAGCTGCCAAATTGCTGGGTGTGATTATTTTTTTAGGTGTCAAGTGGTGACAGGGGATCCCACCCCCAGTTTATTGGTCAAGCCTTGGAACATCCCAGCTCCACAGTAATAACAACCCATCATATTCTTTTTTTCTTTTAACAATCATAGAAGTATTATTTATAATAGTAAAATATTGGCAACTTCCAACATCCATCCAGAGGAGAAATAAATTGTCATATCTATAATGGAATACACATAGCAGTGAAAAGGAATGAACTAGAGCTACATGAATCAATATGGATTAATTCCACAAATATAAGATTGATCAAAAGAAAGCAATTTGCAAATGAATTTTTGCAGTATGATATCCACAGGAAAGTTCAATACACACAACAATTCTATTAATTGAACAGGGAGAAATGTATATGGAAAGGAAAAAAGAAATGCAAATAAATGAAAAACCTCCAAAATCTGGACAGATTTCCTCCTGGGTAGAAAGAAGGAAGAGAAGAAACCTTGGAGGACACTGTAAGGGGGATTTAACTATGTTGGCAATGTTATATTTTTAAGCTGGGTGATGAGTTGTTATTCTTTGTTTTTTAATTGGGGTATAGTTGTTTTACAATGTTATGTTAGTTTCTACTGTACAGCAAAGTGAAGGAGAGTTCCCTGTGCTATATAGCAGGTAGTCATTAGTTATCTATTTTATACATATTAGTGTATATATGTCAATCCGAATCTCCCAATTCATCCCACCACCCCCTTCCCACCTTGGTGTCAATACATTTGTTCTCTACATCTGTGTCTCTATTTCTGCCTTGCAAACCGGTTCATCTGTACCATTTTTCTAGATTCCACGTATATGTGTTAATATACAATATTTATTTTTCTATTTCTGACTTACTTCACTCTGTATGACAGTCTCTAGAGGTCCATCTACATCTCTACAAATGACCCAATTTGGTTTCTTTTTATGGCCGAGTAATATTCCATTGTATATATGTACCACAACTTCTTTATCCATTCGACTGTCGATGGGCATTTAGGCTGCTTCCATGACCTGGCTATTGAAAACAGTGCTGCAATGAACATTGGGGTGCATTGTGTCCTTTTAAATTATGGTTTTCTCTGGGTATATGCCCAGTAGTGGTACTGCTGGGTCATATGGTAATTCTATTTTTAGTTTTTTAAGGAACCTCCATACTGTTCTCCACAGAGGCTGTATCAATTTACATTCCCACCAACAGTGCAAGAGGGTCCCATTTTCTCCACACCCTCTCCAGCATTTATTGTTTGTAGATTTTCTGATGATGCCCATTTTAACCAGTGTGAGTTGATACCTCACTGTAGTTTGATTTGCATTTGTCTGATAATTGGTGATATTGAGCACCTTTTCCTATGCCTCTTGGCCATCTGTATGTCATCTATGGAGAAATGTCTTTTTAGGTCTTCCGCCTATTTTTCGATTGGGTTGTTTGTTTTTTTGATATTGAACTGCATGAAATGTTTGTATATTTTGGAGATTAATCCTTTGTCCGCTGATTTATTTGCAAATATTTTCTCCCATTCTGAGGGCTGTCTTTTCATCTTTATGGTTTCCTTTGCTGTGCAAAAGCACTTAAGTTTCATTGGCCCCATTTGTTTATTTTTGTTTTTATTTTCATTACTCTAGGAGGTGGGTCAAAAAAGATCTTGCTGTGATTTATGCCAAAGAGTGTTCTTCCTATGTTTTCCTCTAAGAGTTTTATAGTGTCTGGTCTTACATTTAGGTCTATAATCTATTTTGAGTTTATTTTTGTGCATAGTGCTAGGGAGTGTTGTAATTTCATTCTTTTACATGTAGCTGTCCAGTTTTCCCAGCACCACTTATTGAAGAGACTGTCTTTTCTCCATTGTATATTCTTGCCTCCTTTCTCATAGATTAGTTGACCATAGGTGCGTGGGTTTATCTCTGGGCTTTCTATCCTGTTCCATTGACCAAAATTTCTGTTTCTATGTCAGTACCATATAGTCTTGATTACTGTAGCTTTGTAGCATAGTCTCAAGTCAGGGAGTGATTCCTTCAACTCCGTTTTTTTTCCCTCAAGATTGCTTTTGCTATTCTGGGTCTTTTGTGTTTCCGTACAAATTTTAATATATTTTTGTTCTAGTTCTGTGAAAAATGCCATTGGTAATTTGATAGGGATTGCACTGAATCTGTAGGTTGCTTTGGGTAGTATAGTCATTTTCACAGTATTGATTCTTCCGATCCAAGAACGTGGTATATCTCTCCAACTCTTTCTGTCATCCTTGACTTCTTTCATCAGTGTCTTATAGTTTTCTGAGTACAGGTCTTTTGCCTCCTTAGGTAGGTTTATTCCTAGGTATTTTATTCTTTTTGTTGCAGTGGTGAATGGGATTGTTTCCTTAATTTCTCTTTCTGATCTTTTGTTGTTAGTGTATAGGAATGCAAGAGATTTCTGTGCATTAATTTTGTATCCTACAACTTTACCAAATTCATTGATTAGCTCTAGTAGTCTTCTGGTGGCATCTTTAGGATTTCCTATGTATAGTATCATGTCATCTGCAAACAGTGACAGTTCTACTTCTTCTTTTCCAATTTGGATTCCTTTTATTTCTTTTTCTTCTCTGATTGCTGTGGCTAGGACTTCCAAAACTATGTTGAATAGTAGTGGTGAGAGTGGACATCCTTGTCTTGTTCCTGATCTTAGAGGAAATGCTTTCAGTTTTTCACCACTGAGGTTGATGTTTGCTGTGGGTTTGTCATATATGGCCTTTATTATGTTGAGGTAGGTTCCACCTATGCCCATTTTCTGGAGAGTTTTTATCATAAATCAGTGTTGTATTTTGTCAACAACTTTTTCTGCATCTACTGAGATGATCATATGGTTTTTATTCTTCAATTTGTTAATATGGTGTATCACACTGATTGATTTGCATATATTGAAGAATATTTGCATCCCTGGGATAAATCCCACTTGATCATGGTGTATGATCCTTTTAATGTGCTGTTGGATTCTGTTTGCTAGTATTTTGTTGAGGATTTTTGCATCTATATTCATCAGTGATATTGGCCTGTAGTTTTCTTTTTTTGTGATATCTTTTTCTGGTTTTGGTATCAGGGTGATGGTGGCCTTGTAGAATGAGTTTGGGTGTGTTCCTTCCTCTGCAATTTTTTGGAAGTTTGAGAAGGATGGCTGTTAGCTCTTCTCTAAATGTTTGATAGAGTTCACCTGTGAAGCCATCTGGTCCTGGACTTTTGTTTGTTGGAAGATTTTTTAATCACAGTTTCAATTTCATTACTTGTGATTGGTCTGTTCATATTTTCTATTTCTTCCTGGTTCAGTCTTGGAAGGTTATACCTTTCTAAGAATTTGTCCATTTCTTCCCGGTTGTCCATTTTATTGGCATAGAGTTGCTTGTAGTAGTCTCTTAGGATGCTTTGTATTTCTGTGGTGTCTGTTGTAACTTCTCCTTTTTCATTTCTAATTTTATTGATTTAAGTCCTCTCCCTCTTTTTCTTGATGAATCTGACTAATGGTTTATCAATTTTGTTTATCTTCTCAAAGAACCAGCTTTTAGTTTTATTGATCTTTGCTATTGTTTTCTTTGTTTCTATTTCATTTATTTCTGCTCTGATCTTTATGATTTCTTTCCTTCTGCTAACTTTGGGTTTTGTTTGTTCTTCTTTCTCTAGTTCCTTTAGGTGTAAGGTTAGGTTGTTTACTTGAGATTTTTCTTGTTTCTTGAGGTAGGCCTGTATAGCTATAAACTTCCCTCTTAGAACTGCTTTTGCTGCATCCCATAGGTTTTGGATCATCGTGTTTTCATTGTCATTTGTCTCTAGGTATTTTTTGATTTCCTCTTTGATTTCTTCAGTGATCTCTTGGTTATTTAGTAATGTATTGTTTAGCCTCCATGTGTTTGTGTTTTTTACGTTTTTTTCCCTGTAATTCATTTCTAATCTCATAGCGTTGTGGTCAGAAAAGATGCTTGATATGATTTCCATTTTCTTAAATTTACTGAGGCTTGATTTGTGACCCAAGACGTGATCTATCCTGGAGAACGTTCCGTGTGCACTTGCGAAGAAAGTGTAATCTGCTGTTTTTGGATGGAATGTCCAATAAATATCAATTAAACCTATCTGGTCTATTGTGTCATTTAAAGCTTCTGTTTCCTTATTTATTTTCATTTTGGATGATCTGTCCATTGGTGTAAGTGAGGTGTTAAAGTCCCCCACTGTTATTGTGCTACTGTCGATTTCCTCTTTTATAGCTGTTAGCAGTTGCCTTATGTATTGTGGTGCCCCTATGTTGGGTGCATATATATTTATAATTGTTATATCTTCTTCTTGGATTGATCCCTTGATCATTATGTAGTGTCCTTCCTTGTCTCTTGTAACATTCTTTATTTTAAAGTCTATTTTATCTGATATGAGTATAGCTACTCCAGCTTTCTTTTGATTTCCATTTGATTGGAATATCTTTTTCCATCCCCTCACTCTCATTCTGTATGTGTCCCTAGGTCTGAAGTGGGTCTCTTGTAGACAGCATATATACAGGTCTTGTTTTTTTATCCATTCAGCCAGTCTATGTCTTCTGGTTGGAGCATTTAATCCATTCATGTTTAAGGTAATTATCGATATGTATGTTCCTATGACCATTTTCTTAATTGTTTTGGGTTTGTTTTTGTAGGTCCTTTTCTTCTCTTGTGTTTCTCACTTAGAGAAGTTCCTTTAGCATTTGTTGTAAAGCTGGTTTGGTGGTGCTGAATCCACTTGGCTTTTGCTTGTCTATAAAGCTTTTGATTTCTCCATCAAATCTGAATGAGATCCTTGCTGGTTAGAGTAATCTTGGTTGTAGGTTCTTCCATTTCATCACTTTAAATATGTTATGCCACTCCCTTCTGGCCTGCAGAATTTCTGCTGAAAAATCTGCTCATAACCTTATGGGGATTCCCTTATATATTATTTGTTGCTTTTCCCTTGCTGCTTTTAATATTTTTTCTGTGAATTTAATTTTTGATAACTTGATTAATATGTGTCTCAGCATGTTTCTCCTTGGGTTTATCCTGTATGGGTCTCTCTGCCTTTCCTGGACTTGGGTGGCTATTTCTTCCCCATGTTAGGGAAGTTTTCGACTATAATCTCTTCAAATATTTTCTTAGACCCTTTCTCTTTGTCTTCTTCTTCTGGGACCCATATAATGTGAATGTTGGTTCATTTAATGTTGTCCCAGAGGTCTCTGAGACTGTCCTCAATTCTTTTCTTTCTTTTTTCTTTATTCTGCTCTGTGGCAGTTATTTCTACCATTCTATCTTCCAGCTCACTTATCCCTTCTTCTGCCTTAGTTATTCTGCTATTGATTCCTTCTAGAGTATTTTAAATTTCAGTTATTGTGTTGTTAATCACTGTTTGCTCTTGGTCCTTGTTAAACGTTTCTTGTATTTTCTCCATTCTATTTCCGAGATTTTGGATCGTCTTTACCATCATTACTCTGAATTGTTTTTCAGGTAGACTGCCTCTTTCCTCTTCATTCTTTTGGTCTTGTGGGTTTTTACCTTGCTCCTTAATCTGCTGCATAGTTCTCTGTCTTCTCATTTTGTTTAGCTTACTGTGTTTGGGGTCTTCTTTCCACAGGCTGCAGGGTCGTATTTCCTCTTACTTCTGGTGTCTGCCCACAGTGGATGAGGCTGGTCCAGTGGCTTGTGTAGGCTTCCTGGTAGGGGGGGACTGGTGCCTGTGTTCTGGTGGGTGGAGCTGGATCTTGTCCCTCTCATGGGCAGGGCCGTATCCGGTGGTGTGTTTTGGGGTGTCTGTGAGATTAGTATGACTTTAGGCAGCCTGTCTGCTAATGGGTGGGGTTGTGTTCCTGTCTTGCTACTTGTTTGGCATGAGGCATCCAGCACTGGAGGTTGCTGACCGTTGGGTGGAGCCGGGTCTTAGTGGGGTTTTTTGGCCTTTTTTTTTAACATCTTTATTGGAGTATAATTGCTTTACAATGGTGTGTTAGTTTCTGCTGTATAACAATCACCTATATGTATACCTATATCCCCATATCCCCTCCCTCTTGCATCTCCCTCCCACCAACCCTATCCCACCCCTCTACGTGGTCACAGAGACCCAAGCTGATCTCCCTGTGCTATGTGGCTGCTTCCCACTAGCTAGCTATTTTACATTTGGTAGTGCATATGTGTCCATGCCACTCTCTCACTTCATCCCAGCGTACCCTTCCCACTCCCCATGTCCTCAAGTCCATTCTCTATGTCTGTGTCTTTTTCCCTGTCCTACCCCTAGGTTCTACAGAACCTTTTTTTTGTTTTTTAGATTCCATATATATGTGTTAGCATACGGTATTTGTTTTTCTCTTTGACTTACTTCACTCTGTATGACAGTCTCTAGGTTCATCCACCTCACTACAAATAACTCAATTTCGTTTCCTTTTATGGCTGAGTACTATTCCATTGTATATATGTGCCACATCTTCTTTATCCATTCATCTGACAATGGACACTTAGATTGCTTTCATGTCCTGGCTGTTGTAAATAGAGCTGCAATGAACATTGTGGTACATGAGTCTTTTTGAATTATGGTTTTCTCCGGGTATATGCCCAGTAGTGGGATTCCTGGGTCGTATGGTAGCTCTATTTTTAGTTTTTTAAGGAACCTCCATACTGTTCTCCATAGTGGCTGTATCAATTTACATTCCCACCAACAGTGCAAGAGGGTTCCCTTTTCTCCACACCCTCTCCAGCGTTTATCGTTTGTAGATTTTTTGATGATGGCCATTCTGACTGGTGGGAGGTGATACCACATTGTAGTTTTGATTTGCATTTCTCTAATGATTAGTGATGTTGAGCATCCTTTCATGTGTTTGTTGGCAGCCTGTATATCTTCTTTGGAGAAATGTCTATTTAGGTCTTCTGTCCATTTTTGGATTGGGTTGTTTGTTTTTTTGATATTGAGCTGCATGAGCTGCTTGTAAATTTTGGAGATTAATCCTTTGTCAGTTGCTTCGTTTACAAATATTTTTTCCCATTCTGAGGGTTGTCTTTTCGTCTTGTGTATGGTTTCCTTTGCTGTGCAAAAGCTTTTCAGTTTCATTAGGTCCCATTTGTTTATTTTTGTTTTTATTTCCATTTCTCTAGGAGGTGGGTCAAAAAGGATCTTGCTGTGATTTATGTCATACAGTGTTCTGCCTATGTTTTCCTCTAAGAGTTTGATGGTGTCTGGCCTTACATTTAGGTCTTTAATCCATTTTGAGTTTATTTTTGTGTATGGTGTTAGGGAGTGTTCTAATTTCATTCTTTTACATGTAGCTGTCCAGTTTTCCCAGCACCACTTATTGAAGAGGCTGTCTTTTCTCCATTGTATATTCTTCCCTCCTTTATCAAAAATAAGATGACCATATGTGTGTGAATTTATCTCTGGGCTTTCTATCCTGTTCTCTTGATCTATGTTTCTGTTTTTGTGCCAGTACCATACTATCTTGTTTACTGTAGCTTTATAGTATAGTCTGATGTCTGGGAGCCTGATTCCTCCAGATCCATTTTTCTTTCTCAGGATTGCTTTGGCTATTCGGGGTCTTTTGTGTTTTCATACAAATTATGAAGTTTTTTGTTCTAGTTCTGTGGAAAATGCCAGTGGTAGTTTGATAGGGATTGCATCGAATCTGTAGATTGCTTTGGGTAGTATAGTAATTTTCACAATGTTGATTCTTCCAATCTAAGGTCATGGTATATCTTTCCATCTGTTTGTATGTATCATCTTTAATTTCTTTCATCAGTGTCTTATAGTTTTCTGCATACAGGTCTTTTGTCTCCTTATGTAGGTTTATTCCTAGATATTTTATTCTTTTTGTTGCAGTGGTAAATGGGAGTGTTTCCTTGATTTCTCTTTCAGATTTTTCATCCTTAGTGTATAGGAATGCAAGAGATTTCTGTGCATTAATTTTGTATCCTGCTACTTTACCAAATTCATTGATAGCTCTAGTATTTTTCTGGTAGCATCTTTAGGATTCTCTATGTATAGTATCATGTCATCTGCCAACAGTGACAAATTTGCTTCTTCTTTTCCAAGTTGGATTCCTTTTATATCTTTTTCTTCTCTGATTGCTGTGGCTAACACTTCCAAAACTATGTTGAATAATAGTGGTGAGAGTGGACAACCTTGTCTTGTTCCTAATCTTAGAGGAAATGGTTTCAGTTTTTCACCATTGAGAACGATGTTGGCTGTGGGTTTGTCATATATGGCCTTTATTATGTTGAGGTAAGTTCCCTCTATGCCTACTTTCTGGAGGGTTTTTAATCATAAATAGGTGTTGAATTTTGTCGAAAGCTTTTTCTGCCTCTATTGAGATGATCATGTGGTTTTTCTCCTTCAGTTTGTTAATATGGTGTATCACATTGATTGATTTGCGTATATTGAAGAATCCTTGCGTTCCTGGGATAAGCCCCACTTGATCATCATGTATGATCCTTTTAATGTGCTGTTGGATTCTGTTTGCTAGTATTTTGTTGAGAATTTTTGCACCTATGTTCATCAGTGATATTGGCCTATAGTTTTCTTTCTTTGTGACATCTTTGTCTGGTTTAGGTATCAGGGTGATGGTGGTATCGTAGAATGAGTTGGGGAGTGTTCCTCCCTCTGCTATATTTTGGAAGAGTTTGAGAAAGATAGGTGTTAGCTCTTCTCTAAATGTTTGATAAAATTCACCTGTGAAGCCATCTGGTCCTGGACTTTTGTTTGTTGGAAGATATTTAATCACAATCTCAATTTCAGTGCTTCTGATTGGTCTGTTTCTATTTTCTATTTCTTCCTGGTTCAGTCTCAGAAGGTTGTGCTTTTCTAAGAATTTGTCCATTTCTTCCAGGTTGTCCATTTTATTGGCATATAGTTGCTTGTAGTAATGTCTCATGATCCTTTGTATTTCTGCGGTGTCAGTTGTTACTTCTCCATTTTCATTTCTAAATCTATTGATATGAGTTTTCTCCCTTTTTTTCTTGATGAGTCTGGCTAATGGTTTATCAGTTTTGTTTATCGTCTCAAAGAACCAGTTTTTAGTTTTATTGATCTTTGCTATTGTTTTCTTTTTTTCTATTTCATGTATTTCTGCTCTGGTCTTTATGATTTCTTTCCTTCTGCTAGCTTTGGGGTTTTTTTGTTCTTCTTTCTCTAATTGCTTTAGGTGTAAGGTTAAGTTATCTATTTGAGATGTTTCTTATTTCTTCAGGTAGGATTGTATTGCTATAAACTTCCCTGTTAGAACTGCTTTTGCTGCATCTCATAGGTTTTGGGTCGTTGTGTTTTCATTGTCATTTATCTCTAGGTATTTTTTGATTTCCTCTTCGATTTCTTCAGTGATCTCTTGGTTATTTAGTAGTGTATTGTTTAGCCTCCATGTGCTTGTATTTTTTACAGATTTTTTCCTGTAATTGATATCTAGTCTCATAGCGTTGTGGTCAGAAAAGATACTTGATACAATTTCAATTTTCTTAAATTTACCAGGCTTGATTTGTGACCCAAGATATGATCTATTCTGGAGAATGTTCCATGAGCACTTGAGAAGAAAGTGTATTCTGTTGTTTTTGGATGGAATGTCCTGTAAATATCAATTAATTCCATCTTGTTTAATGTATCATTTAAGGTTTGTGTTTCCTTATTTATTTTCATTTTGGATGATCTGTCCATTGGTGAAAGTGGGGTATTAAAAGTCCCCTACTAGGGCTTCCCTGGTGGCGCAGTGGTTGAGAATCTGCCTGCTAATGCAGGAGACACGGGTTCGAGCCCTGGTCTGGGAAGATCCCACATGCCACGGAGCAGCTGGGCCCGTGAGCCACAGCTGCTGAGCCTGCGCGTCTGGAGCCTGTGCCCCGCAACGGGAGGGGCCGCGATAGTGAAAGGCCCGCGCACCGCGATGAAGAGCGGTCCCCGCACCGTGATGAAGAGTGGCCCCCACTTGCCGCAACTAGAGAAAGCCCTCGCACTAACCGAAGACCCAGCACAGCCAAAAATAAATAAATAAATAAATAAATAAATAAAATTTAAAAAAAAAAAAAAAAAAAAAAAAGTCCCCTACTATAATTGTGTTACTGTTGATTTCCCCTTTTATGGCTGTTAGCATTTGCCTTATGTATTGAGGTGCTCGTATGTTGGGTGCATAAATATTTACAATTGTTATATCTTCTTTTTGGATTGATCCCTTGATCATTATGTAGTGTCCTTCTTTGTCTCTTGTAATAGTCTTTATTTTAAAATCTATTTTGTCTGATATGAGAATTGCTACTCCAGCTTTCTTTCTTTTTTTTTAATTTCTATATTTTATTTCCTCATAACAACGTAACATTTTTTTGGCTTTAACAATAACCAGAAAAACTCCTAAAATAGCTACACTAAAGAAATTTCCATTTCCTAACATAACATTGAAACATTTTATCTGTCATTTAAATTTTCCTTTCTCTAGTACATATTCAAATAAAAATCAATCTATAATAAATTAACACAGGACTAATTATACTGCAATCTTATATCATATATATTTATAAAAAAAATTTTTAACAAACTTTTCCAAGTCTAATTTTAAAAGCATTTTAAATCCCACATATTTTAGGGTTTATGGTGTCAAATCAATATTTTGTATTGTTAGAAAACTTTCCAACTCTTGCTGTTGATTTGGTGAGCTAGAAAAAAAATGTACTGTCCATCTTTCTTTTGATTTCCATTTGCATGGAATATCTTTTTCCATCCCCTCAGTTTCAGTCTGTATGAGTCCCTAGGACTGAAGTGGGTCTCTTGTAGACAGCATATAAACAGGTCTTGTTTTTGTATCCATTCAGCCAGTCTGTGTCTTTTGGTTGGAGCATTTAATCCATTTACATTTAAGGTAATTATTGATATGTATGTTCCTATTACCATTTTCTTAATTGTTTTGGGTTTGTTATTGTAGGTCTTTTCCTTCTCTTGTGTTTCCTGCCTTGAGAAGTTCCTTTAGCATTTGTTGTAAAGCTGGTTTGGTGGTGCTGTATTCTCTTAGCTTTTGCTTGTCTATAAAAGTTTTAATTTCTCCATTGAATCTAAATGAGAAAAAGAAAAAAATAGTAGTAATAATAATAATATTTTCTTGTGACCTCAGCTGTCAGTGTCCTTGTCCCCACAGTGAGCCACAGCCAATTCCTGCCTGCCCAGGAAGTCCTCCAGTACTTCTAGGTAGGTCTCTGGACCTGCTATGGGCACTGTGGGGCCAGCTCAGACTCTGATCTGGCCTTACTCCCGCGTGTACTTGTCTCCAAAGTCCACAGTTGCCTCCAAAGTCCACAGCCTCAATTGTGGGAGCACTCATCATCTATTCAGATATTTCACAGATGCAGGGTCTAGCATGCTGATTGCAAGGATTTAATCTGCTGCTCCTGTGGCCGCATGGAGAGATTTCCCTTTCTCTTCTTTGGTAGCACTGCCCCTGGAGCTCAGCTTTGGCTTTGGCCCTACCTCTGCATGTGTGCCGCCCTTAGGCATCTGTTCTCCGCCCAGGCAAGAAGGGGCGAAAGCAGTGGCTGATTAGGGCTCACTTGCTCACTCAGGCCAGGGAGAGGGAGGGATACGGCAGTCACAATTGGGATGTGCGGGAGTGCCTGCGGCAGCAGAGGCCAGCAGGAAGTTGCTACAGCCTGAGGCGCGCAGCGCATTCTCCTGGGGAATTTGGCCCAGGTCACAGGACCCTCGGCAGTGGCAGGCTGCACAGGCTCCCGGGATGGTGTAAGCAGTGACCTGCGCTTGCTCACAGGACCCTTGGTGGCAGCGTTGGCAGCATCGCGCCTGCCTCTGGGGTCTGAGATAACAGCTGCGGCTCGCGCCTGCCTCTGGAGCTCGCATAGGCGATGCCCTGCCATCTGTGAGCGCACGGACCAAGAAGCTCCTATGGCGGGCCGACCCCTCGCCTTGTGTGCTCCGCAACAATGGTCTCTTGCCTCTCTGGCGGGCCCAGGCTTTTTCCCGGACCCCCTCAGCTGTGGCGCACTAGCCCCCTCACGCTGTCTTCATGCAGCCAACCCCAGTCCTCTCCCTGGGATCTGACCTCCGAAGCCCGAGCCTCAGTGCCCAGCCCCCACCTGCCCCGGCGGGCGAGCAGACCATTTCAGGCTGGGGAGTGCTGGTCGGCACTGATCCTCTGTGAGGAATTCTCTCCATTTCGCCCTCTGCACCCCTGTTGCTGCCCTCTCCTCTGAGGCTCTGAAGCTCCCCCCATCCCCACCAGTGAAGGGGCTTCCTAGTGTGTGGAAACTTTTCCTCCTTCACAGCTCCCTCCCAGAGGCACAGGTCCCATCCCGATTCCTTTGTCCCTTTTTTTTTTTTTTCATTTTTCTTTTGCCCTACCCAGGTACGTGGAGATTTTCTTGCCTTTTTGGAAGTCTGAGGTCTTCTGCCAGCGTTCAGTAGGTGTTCTGTAGGAGTTGTTCCACATGTAGATGTATTTCTGATGTATTTGTGGGGAGGAAGATGATCTCCACGTCTTACTCCTCTGCCATCTTGAAGGTCCTCCAACCCATCATATTCTTTTATTTAAAATTAATTAATTAATTAATTAATTAATTTTTTGGCTGTGTTGGGTCTTCGTTGCTGTGTGCAGGCTTTCTCTAGTTGTGGTGAGCAGGGGCTACTCTTCGTTGCGGTGCATGGGCTTCTCAGTGCAGTGGCTTCTCTTGTTGTGGAGCATGGGCTCTAGGCACGTGGGCTTCAGTAGTTGTGGCTCGTGGGCTCAGTAGTTTTGGCTCACGGGCCCTAGAGCACAGACTCAGTAGTTGTGGCTCATGGGCTTAGTTGCTCCACGGCATGTGGGATCTTCCCGGACCAGGGATCGAACCTGTGTCTCCTACATTGGCAGGCAGAATCTTAAGCGCTGTGCCACCAGGGAAGTCCCCATGATATTCTTAAGGTCACCAAAATTTCCCAAGCACATTCACGCATATTATTGCATTAAGTCACAACATCCTCATGGAGGCTTTGTGCCCGTTTTACAGATGAAGATCCTAACCCCTTGTCAGAATGTGATCTGCAGACTAGCAGCATTGGCACTGCCCGGGAGTTGGTTAGACATGCAGAGTCTCGGGCTGTGACCTGCTGAATCATGACCTGCAGTTTAAGATGATTCCCAGGTGATTCATATGCACATTAAAGTGTGGAGGCACTGGACTAAAACTCAGAAAGGTTCAGTGACTTTCCCAGGGTTCCAGGACAAAGTGGTGGCTCAGCTGGGATGAGAACTCAGGCTGTGAGCCTCCAAGAGAAGTGCTTTTCTGACAATAATGCTTCACTCTGTGCTTGAAGGTACAACCATCCTTTAGGTCAGCTCCCGGATCACGTCCACATCCTTACCCTAAAGACCCAAGCAGACACCCCTGCTTTTGCTCCTCAAGCCCTTGGTGGGCTCCTCTGTACAGTGGTGAAGGCACTGAGCCTTGTAACAAGGAGAAAAAAATCAAATCATCAAGCATCTTCTCAGGTCAGCCACTGGATTTGTCTGTAAGAGCTCCATACATCACTTGGGTGGGCATATCTGAGCAATGGGGCAGCAAAGGGAACAAACTGCTGTGCAAAAGGAGGAATTTGTGTTGATCCCGAGAATGAAGACCAAGGTGGGAGAGAAATTAGGAGGAGAAAAGAGGAAGGGAGAGTGCCAGAGCCTTGTAGGAGGAGGTACAGTAATGCTTCTAAATTCTTGGTGGGAATGGATAGCTTTTTGTGTTTTTTTGGTCTTTGGTTTTTGTTTGTTTGTTTTGTCCATGCCACGCAGCATGCGGAATCTTAGTTCCCCAACCAGAGATTGAACCCGTACCCCTGCAGTGGAAGCACAGAGTCTTAACCACTGGACCTCCAGGGAAATCCTTGTTTGTCTGTTTGTTTGTTGATAGTGGTGAATGGGCTGTGTTTTACCCAAAGTAGAGGCTTGGATTGACACACTGAAGCTGAGAACTGGCTAGTGCCAGAGGGGTGTGAGGCCTCAGTGGGCCCTGGGACTGCATAGTGACTGGTATGGGCCAGCTTGTTTCTTGTGCTTCTTGGAACCCCCAAGACCTAGCCCAGTACTCCCAAAATGTTTCTCATATGAATGAATGAGAGCCGAAGAAATCCATAAATATTATCCAGTCCAATTCCCTCTTTTTTGTTTCTGTTTATTTGTTGTTGACTTTTAATTTTTTATAAGATACATTAAATAGTCCAACATGAAAATACAAATATACAGTTTAAAAAATAACAATAAAATGAACACCAATATGCTCACCATAAGAATCAAGAAACAGAACATCAAAGGTTTTATAGTTTTTCCTCTCATGTTTACATCTTTAATCCACCTGGAAATATTTTCTTTTGTAATGTATGAGGTAGGAGGCTAAGTATTTTTTTCATATGGATAATCAATTGACTCAGCATTTCTTGAAAAAAATTTTCCTCTTCTCACTGAGCTTGCAAGGCCAACTTGGATATAACACAAATTCCAACTATGAGTGGGTTTATTTCTGGGTTCTATCTTTGGTTCCTTTGATCTGCCTGTCATTTTCAGTGTAAAACTATGTGATCTAATTACCAAAACTTTATAATAATTACTAATATCTGACATGGTGAGACCCCATGTTGTTCTTTTTTAGCAGCTTCTTGGCTGTTTATAGGCATTCGTATTTCTAAATAATTTTTAGAACTAGTTTGTCAATCACAAAAAATATTGTGAGGTTTTTTATAATTATATGGAATCCTTAAATCAATTTGGGAGAGAACTCACATCTCTTGATATTTAGTCTTGTAAAACATGAACAGGAAATTTCTCTATAACTCTTTAGAAATTCTTTTATGTATTTTAATAAAGTTTTATAATTTTTTTATAAAGGTTATTGTTTACTTTGTGAGATTTATGTATCAACACTTCATATTTATTGATGCTATAGTAAAAGAAATCATTTTATAAAAAACTACATTTTATATATGTTTGTTGCTGAAACATAGAAATGCAGTGGAACTGTGTGTTATCAACTTTTCATTCAGCAATCTTATTAAATTCTCTTGCTAACTTTAATACTTTGTAGATTCTTTTGGATTTCCTAAAGAAATTTGTAGAGTTGTTTGGGTTTTCCCCTTACATCCTCTGTAAATGATATCTTTTTTTCTTCTTTCCTAGTCCTTATGCCATTTATTTTTTGTCTTTGACTTATTATACAGGTGGGTATCTCTGGTACCAGGTAGAAGTGATGATAGAGAAGCCATATTTTTCTTATTCCTAATTTCAAAGGGATCTGTTTTGACATGTCCTCATTGATGATGATATTTGATTCGTTTTTGTTTTGTTCAGGTTAAAGAACGGCCATCTTTAAGAATTATTTTTCATGAAGAGATGTTGATTTTTTTTCTCTTAAAAATAAAGTGTAGAAGGAGAGTCAAGATGGCAGAGTAGGAGGACAGAGAGTTTGCATCTCCTCACAACTAGGGCACCTAACAGACTGGTGGGGGACCTTGACACCCAAGGGGACAGGGGAAACCCCAGAGCGACGAGGTAGGACGTGGGGGGAGTGAGGAGAGGAGAAGTGGAGGCAGAATGGGACCTGTGCTCCTGAAGGGAAGCTGGGAGAGGGGAGGGGTTCCCACACCTGGAGAGGCCCACTCACCATGAGGGGATCAACAGGGACGGGCAGAGAACCTCAGAGGTTCAGAGGAATCAATAGCACAATAACTGAGGCAGAAGAATGAATAAGTGAGCTGGAAGTTAGAATGGTGGAAATAACTGCCGAGGAACAGAATAAAGAAAAAAGAATGAAAAGAATTGAGGACAGTTTCAGAGACCTCTGGGACAAATTAAACGCACCAACAATCGAATTATAGGGGTCCCAGGAGAAGAAGAGAAAGAGAGAGGGTCTGAGAAAATATTTGAAGAGATTATAGTCGAAAACTTCCCTAACATGGGAAAGGAAGTAGTCAATCAAGTCCAGGAAGCGCAGAGAGTCCCATACAGGATAAACCAAAGGAGAAACACGCTGAGACACATATTAATCAGACTATCAAAAATTAAATTCAAAGAAAAAATATTAAAAACAGCAAGGAAAAAGCGACAAATAACATAAAAGGGAATCCCCATAAGGTTATCAGCAGATTTTTCAGCAGAAACTCTGCAGGCCAGAAGGGAGTGGCAGGATATATTTAAAGTAATGAAATGGAAAACCTACAACCCAGATTACTCTAACCAGCAAGGATCTCATTCAGATTCGATGGAGAAATCAAAAGCTTTACAGACAAGCAAAAGCCAAGAGAATTCAGCACCACCAAACCAGCTCTACAACAAATGCTAAAGGAACTTCTCTAAGCAGGAAACACAAGAGAAGAAAAGGACCTACAAAAACAAACCCAAAACAATTAAGAAAATGGTCATAGGAACATACATATCGATAATTACCTTAAACGTGAATGGATTAAATGCTCCAACCAAAAGACATAGACTGGCTGAATGAATACAAAAACAAGACCTGTTTATATGCTGTCTACAAGAGACCCACTTCAGACCTAGGGACACATACAGACTGAAACTGAGGGGATGGAAAAAGATATTCCATGCAAATGGAAATCAAAAGAAAGCTGGAGTAGCAATACTCATATCAGATAAAATAGACTTTAAAATAAAGAATGTTACAAGAGACAAGGAAGGACACTACATAAGGATCAAGGGATCAATCCAAGAAGATATAACAATTATAAATATTTATGCACCCAACATAGGAGCACCTCAATATATAAGGTAAATGCGAATAGCTATAGAAGGGGAAATTGACAGTAACACAATAATAGTGGGAGACTTTAACACCCCATTTACACCAATGGACTGATCATCCAGACAGAAAATAAATAAAGAAACACAAGCTTTAAATAACACAATAGACCAGATAGATTTAATTGATATTTATAGGACATTCCACCCAAAAGTGGCAAAATACACTTTCTTCTCAAGTGCACATGGAACATTCTCCAGGATAGATCACATCTTGGGTCACAAATCAAGCCTTGGTAAATTTAAGAAAACTGAAATCATATCAAGCATCTTTTCTGACCACAATGCTATGAGATTAGAAATCAATTACAGGAAAAAAAAAGTGTAAAAAACACAAACATGTGGAGGCTAAACAGTGTGCTGCTAAATGACCAAGAGATCACTGAAGAAACCAAAGAGGAAATTTAAAAATGCATAGAAAGAAATGACAACGAAAACATGATGACCCAAAACCTATGGGACACAGCAGAAGCAGTTCTAAGAGGGACGTTTAATGCAATTCAGTCCCACCTCAAGAAACAAGAAAAATCTCATAAACAATCTAACCTTACAGCTAAAGCAACTAGAGAAAGAAGAAGAAGAACAACAACAAAAAAACCAAAGTTAGTAGAAGGAAAGAAATCATGGAGATCAGAGCAGAAATAAATGAAATAGAAATGAAGAAACAGCAGCAAAGATCAATAAAACTAAAAGTTGGTTATTTGAGAAGATAAACAACACTGATAGACCTTTAGCCAGATTCATCTAGAAAAAAAGGGAGAGGATGCAAGTCAATAAAATTAGAAGTGAAAAAGGAGAAATTACAACTGACACAGCAGAAATACAAAGGATCATAAGAGACTACTACCAGCAACTCTATGCCAATAAAATGGACAACCTGGAAGAAATGGACATATTCTTAGAAATGTACAACCTTCCAAGACTGAACCAGGAAGAATTAGAAAATAAAAACAGGCTGGTCGCAAGTAATGAAATTGAAACTGTAATTAAAAATCTTTCAACAAACAAGAATCTAAGACCAGATGGCTTCACAGGCTAATTCTATCAAACATTTAGAGAAGAGCTAACACCCATCCTTCTCAAACTTCCAAAAAATTGCACAGGAAGGAACACTCCCAAGCTCATTCTACAAGGTCACCATCACCCTGATACCAAAACTAGACAAAGATAGCACAAAAAAAGAAAATTACAGACCAATATCACTGATGAACATAGATGCAAAAATCCTCAACAAAATACTAGCAAACAGAATGCAACAACACATTAAAAGGATCATACACCATGATCAAGTGGGAGTTGTCCCAGGAATGCAAGGATTCTTCAATATATGCAAATCAATCAATGTGATAAATGATTTTAACAAATCAAAGAATAAAAACCATATGATCATCTCAATAGATGCAGAAAAGCTTTTGACAAAATTCATCACCCATTTATGTTAAAAACTCTGCAGAAAATGGGCATAGAGGGAACCTACCTCAACATAATAAAGACCATGTACGACAGACCCACAGCAAACATCATTCTCAATGGTGAAAAACTAAAAGCATTTCCACTAAGATCAGGAACAAGACAAAGGTGTTCACTCTCACCACTCTTATTCAACATAGTTATGGAAGTCCTAGCCATGGCAATCAGAGAAGAAAAAGAAATAAAATGAATCCAAATTGGAAAAGAAGAAGTAAAACTGTCACTGTTTGTAGATGACATGATACTATACATAGATAATCCTAAAGAAGCCACCCGAAAACTACCAGAGCTAATCAATGAATTTGGTAAAGTTGTAGGATACAAAATTAATGCACAGAAATCTCTTGCATTCCTATACACTAACAACAAAAGATCAGAAAGAGAAATTAAGGAAACAATCTGATTCACCACTGCAACTAAAAGAATAATATACCTCAGAATTAACCTACATAAGGAGGCAAGAGACCTGTACTCAGAAAACTATAAGACACTGATGAAATAAATGAAAGATGACACAAACAGATGGAGAAATATACCATGTTCTTGGATTGGAAGAATCAATCTTGTGAAAATAACTATACTACCCAAAGAAATCTACAGATACAATGCAATCCCTATCAAATTACCAATGGCATTTTTCACAGAGCTAAAACAAAAAATCTTAAAATTTGTATGGAAACACAGAAGACGCTGAATAGCCAAAGCAATCTTGAGAAAGAAAAACGAGCTGGAGGAATCAGGCTCCCCGACTTCAAACTATACTGAAAAGCTACAGTAATCAAGGCAGTATGGTACTGGCCCAAAAACAGAAATATAGATCAATGGAACAGAACAGAAGGCCCAGAGATGAACCCATGCACCTGTGGTCACTAACACCACACACAAAAATAAACTCAAATGGATTAAAGACCTAAATGTAAGACTGGACACTATAAAACTCTTAGAGGAAAACATAGCAAAAACTCTCTTTGACATAAATCACAGCAAGATCTTTTCTGACCCACCTCCTAGAGTAATGAAAATAAAAACAAAAATAAACAATTGGGACCTAATGAAACTTAAAAGCTTTTGCACAGTAAAGGGAACCATAAACAAGACAAAAAGACAATCCCCAGAATGGGAGAAAATATTTGCAAACAAATCAACAGACAAAGGATTAATCTCCAAAATATAGAAACAGTTCATGCAGCTCAATATCAAAAAAACAAACAACCCAATCGAAAAATAGGCAGAAGACCTAAATAGACATTTCTCCAAAGATGACATACAGATGGCCAAGAGGCACATGAAAAGATGCTCAACATCACTAATTATTAGAGAAATGCAAATCAAAACTATAATGAGGTATCACCTCACACCGGTCAGAATGGCCATCATCAAAAAATCTACAAGCAATAAATGCTGAAGAGGGTGTGGAGAAAAGGGAACCCTCTTGCACTGTTGGTGAAAATGTAAATTGATACAGCCTCTGTGGAGAACAGTGTGGAGGTTCCTTAAAAAACTAAAAATAGAACTACCATATGACCCAGCAATCCCACTACTGGGCATACACTCTGAGAAAACCATAATTTAAAAGGCCACACGTATCCCATTGTTCATTGCAGCACTATTTACAATAGCCAGGATGTGGAAACAACCTAAGCGTCCATCAACAAATAATGGATAAAGAAATTGTGGTACATATATACAATGGAATATTACTCAGCCATAAAAAGGAACGAAATTGAGTCATTTGTAGAGATGTGGATGGACCTAGAGTCTGTCATACAGAGTGAAGTAAGTCAGAAAGAGAAAAACAAACATTGTATATTAATGCATATATGTGGAATCTAGAAAACTGGTACAAATGAACCTATTTCCAGGGCAGGAATATAGACTGAGATGTAGAGAATGGATGTGTGGACACAGCAGGGGAAGGGGAGGCTGGGACGAATTGGGAGATTAGGATTGACATATATACACTACCATGTGTAAAATAAATAGCTATTGGGAACCTGCTATAAAGCACAGGAAGCTCAGCTCGGTGCTCTGTGATGACCTAGAGGGATGGGATGGGGGGTGGGGTGGGAGGGAGGTCCAAAAGGTAGGGGATATATGTATACATATAGCTGATTCACTTCATTGTACAGCAGAAACCAACACAAAATTGTAAACCAATTATACTCCAATTTAAAAAAATGAAGTGTAATATACATGTAGAAGATGCCTATGTCATAAATGTATGTATTTCTACAAACGGAACCCTCTGTGTGACCAGCACCCAGATCAAGAAATAGCGTATCACCAGCTCCCAAGTCACACCTTTCCATCTTATCACTCAACCCACCAAGGTAACCAATCTTCTGATACCATAGATTAGTTTTACCTGTTTTTTAGTCCCTTACATAAGTGAAGTCATAGTATGCTGCCTTTGTGTCTGGCTTCTTTTGTGCAACATTATGTTAGTGGATTCACCTATACTATTTTATACAATTGTAGATCATCAATTCTCGTTGCTTTAGTGTATTCTATTGTGTGAATATACTGGAATCTATTTATCCTACGATTGATGGGCATTTGGGTAGTTTCCAGTAGTCTATTATGAACAGTGCTGCCATGAATATTCTAATACATGTCTTTAGTGAAATATGTACATTTATGTTGAATATATACTTCAGAGTAGAATTGATAAACCATCGAATATGTGCATGTTTCACTTTAGTAGAAAAATGCCACACCATTTTCAAAAGTGGTTGCAATGGTTTTCACTCCCACCAGCAGAGTTGGAGAGTTTCACTTGCTCCATATACATGCTGAATTTTATCGATTTTCCTGCATCTATTGAGATGACCATTTGATCATCAGATTTTTTCCGTTAATCTATTAATGTGGTGAATTACACTTACAATTTTTTTTTTCTAATGAAAAAGGAACCTTTCATTACTGGGATAAATCCAACTTGGTCAAGATGTACAAACTGTTTGTACATTGCTTGATTCCGTGTGGTATTATTTTGTGTAGGGTTTTTACCTCTGTCTTCATTGGTGAGGTTGGCCTATATTTTTTATTTGATAATGATCCTAGTTCCCTGAAAGGTTATGAATGCTAAGGTAAACTCTTGACACCCTCCATCTCTAACAATCTTTGACTCCCCGATTTGCAAAACTGCACATTTGATTTCCTCCTTGTTCACATGACAAGGGCTTAGCTCAGGCATTCCCCAGGCAGAGGAATGAAGCATGGCTCCTACAGTAATCCTCCCAGGAATCTTTGGTAATGTGTGCATGTCTGCTAAAGCCCCCAGATAAGATGAGTCTCACACACTCACAAGGAATGGATGGAGAGCATGATTGTAGGGGCAGAGGAAGAAAGCCTCTGTGTTCATGAACCTGAGGCCCACTCTACTGTGTAGGCGTGGGATGTCTCTAGCACGCCTCCACTTTGTTGCTGGAGGCTCCTCTCCTGGCACCCTGTCCCCACCCTCTCTCTGGTGTTGGTGCAGGATGGAGAGCTCCTGGACCACAAGGCTCCAACTTGCCCACCCCTCCCTGAGTCACTAACCACAAGGCTCCCACACAGGAAATTTGTGAAAATGAGAATTCATGCCTCTTGAACCCAGGCAGTACAGACCTTTTTCAATGTTTCATCTTTGAGAGAACTTATTCTGCAAAAGCTTCCAGAACAGCACCCCTGGGAGTTTGATGGGAAATGGGATATCTACATGATCTCAAAGAATCTCTCACAAATGGCTTATTAAGTAAAGGGAAAAATAGTAACTTTACTACTGGCGGACATTTGAATGAAGTGAACAAGGTTGATATCACCAACGCTGGACTAATGGACATCATGTGTCCCCTGAGAAGGACTCATCATTTCTGTGGTGTTCCTGCCAAAAATGTTTAACCTGGACCTAATCACAAGGAAACATCAGACAAATCCAAACTGAGGGACATTCTGAAAAATAACTGGTCTGTATTCTTTTAAAAATGTCAATGTCTTAAAAAACAGAGAGGCAGAGGCACAGTTTCCAATCAAATGAGAGTAAAAGGACTTGACAGTACAATCCTTGCATGACCCTGGGTTGGATCCTGAACCAGGGGATGAAAAAGTACTATAAAGGTCATTACTGTGACCATTGGTGAGATTGTAAAATAGACTTCTTAGAGAGTAGTACTGTGTTAATGTTAAATTTCTTGATAACAGTACCACGGTGATGTAAGAGAATGTCCTTGTTTTTAAGAAATTCACACTGAAGGGTTTAGGGATGAAGGAACATGATGCCAAAATTTTCAACTGATTTAGAAAAAAAATATGTATATATCACATATATAGAGAGAGAAAGAGCAAGTGTGTCAAAATGTTAACACTTGGTGAATCTTGGAGAAGAATATAGCAATTCTTTGTATATTCTTGCAACCTTTCTTTTCTGGATATTATTTCAAAACAATAAGCTAAAAAATATTTACGTCCATGCCTAGCAAATGGAAAACCACAAAGGTAAAATGATAAGGATCACCTTGGTGGTTAATATAAAGTGTAGTTATTAACACATATTTGGTGCTAGATGTCTTTAGAGGAAATTGCTTATCTTCTTAACCCTTTGAGAAAGGGATCATCACCCGATGTGTACAGATGAAAATGATGAGGGCTACAGAGGTGAAATAAAACACTCAAGCAAATCCCTGAGTGGGATTTCACTCAGGTCTGTGTGACTCCAAAGCCTTCAGATACCACAAATTCCCTGGGATGTGACCCTGACAAAAACTGACCAGAAGAGAAGGTAACATTTATGTCCTCTTTGTTCTAAGCTGTTGGGTCTTAATTCATCCTGCCTTTTCTAAGACCTACCTCTTGCTGCCTGCCTTGGAAGTAGTGAGTGGAGACCAAAAAAAAAAAGGGCAAGATGTGAGTTGAGTCTGGTGGGGTAGACAGTCCAAAGAACAAGAGGGTGGATGTGGACAAGATCTACAGTGAGAAGCAAGGGTTTCTGGAAACCCAGAGGAGAAGGAAGTTGATTCTGACTGCCCTGATGGCTTACTCCATTTCTGATGAGGATTGATGGATGTGAGAGAAGGGGCACTGGTGTCCAAGTGGACAGTATAACCTGGATTGGTACCAGTTCTGCCTCTTAGGAGCCATGCAGATCTTGGAAAAGTTGGCTAAAATACCTGCAGGGTTGATCTGGGAATTGGATTTAGTGTAAGTGAAATGCTGGTGTGACTGGTTCAGCATCTCTTTTAGGAGCTGGTGTGGCCTTTTGGGATCTGGGAGTAGCTAAAAAGAAAACAGAGGTTGATGGAGATCATATTGATGTTACTGTGTCTTTGGTCATCAAGGAAACTAGAATAGAGGTGTTCCCAGCCTGGTTCCAAAATGGATATTCTGAACCAAGCTTTAATGCAGGAAAAAAAAAAGAAGAGGAATAATGCATTATTTCATAAACTCCTCTTATATGCAGGGAACAGGGATGAATGGTATCAGGAGAGAAAAAGAGAAGCATCTTAACACTCTACCTTCACCCTTAACTTGGGAGTACTTTTCCTGGGGCAGGGGAGGAAGTCCTCCTAGCTTCCCTGTAAGAGTTCTCCATATGCCCGTGAGCTGCAAAGCATCCTGTCTTTGCCAAACATCCTGGTCCCTAGGTTCCTCCCACAGAATTTGGAATCAATAAAACAGACAATACCCATAGGTACAGAGATGCAAAGGTGCCCACCCTAAGACAACACAGCTCGAGCACAGGTTTCAGCAGCGATGGAAATGCCCACTGCCTGAGGGCTAGTGCTCAGTCTTGGAGCAGTCTCAACCTCAGTCTCAACCTGAAGCTTAAAAGAGGAGCCCAGGGCACTCCCATAACCCCGCCAAGGGCGAAATATATAAGCTATGGCTGGCTCATGAGGGGTACTCACAAAATGGAGATATTATTAAGTGAAGTCAGAATATGCCACCCCAAAATATGCCACTTTGGTATAAGGATTATTTTCAGTTAAAAGCAACTGAGAATCAGTCAATACAGGAAGAGTTCTCTGCCCTTCCCTCGTATACCAAAAGCAGGGCATACGTTTCCCTTTGAGAAAGGTGCCCACTCTGTACCAGAAAAAGAAAAGTGCCTCTTATTATCAAAGATAAGAAGTTGACACCAAGTTTAGTTTGCATAAACAGACCTTATTAAAATAGCTCTTGTCTTCTATTAGTTCTCATATATTTCCTTGTCACTTTACGACAATTTATCATCCTTTGAAGCCCAAACCTCCTTTCCTTTGTTAAAATGGTACATAAGCCCCCAAGTCTAACCACTTCTTTGAGTTTAACTCCTTTCCTGTGAACACCCATGCACCTAAACATTAATAAAAATTATGCCTTTTCTTCTCTTAATCTGTCTTTTGTTAGTTTAATTTACAGACCTTCAATTACTGAGCCTAAGAGGGTAGAGGAAACTATTTTTCTCCCCAACATATGCTTAATAATGATAAACTTAGACTTCCCTTGTATACGACTTCTTGTCATGTAGATGCTTTTTATCATTGGGAGAATTCCAAGTGTGGATTAGTAAATTAATCTACAATTTAATCAGTTACAAAATGGAAACTTATCGGCTTTAAATTTGTCACTGATAGCCACTTTCTATTTCCTAAAAACTTATTATTGAAAAGACAACGTATCGTTATTTATTTATTTATTTATTGGCCGCATCGGGTCTTAGTTGCGGCACATGGGGTCTTTCGTTGCAGTGCACAGGCTTCTCTCTAGTTGTGGCGTGCAGGCTCCAGAGCATGCGGCTTACTAGTTGCGGCCAGAGTGCATGGGCTCCAGGGTGCATGGGCTCTGTAGTTGTGGCACGCAGCCTCCAGAGCTCATGGTCTCTTTAGTTGTGGCACGCAGGCTCTTTAGTTGTGGCACACAGGCTTATTTGCCCCGCGGCATGTGGGATCTTAGTTCCCTGACCAAGGATCAAACCGGCATCCCCTGCATTGCAAGACGGATTCTTAACCACTGGACCACCAGGGAAGTCCCAACAACATATCATTATTAAATAAAACTTTCAAAATAAAGAACAGTCTAATATTTGGCTTTAATTTCTGCCTGTTTCATTCTAGAATGTGATCACATCCATCCGTGTCTTGGCACAGACAAATGTAGCATATATGCCACCTTAATCTGCTTTTCTAATCATAAAGATTTTTCTGGATTTCTACATAGTTTTCACAATGACTTTTTCCTTTCATTATTCATCATTCTTCAGAGAGCCATTACCTCCTGGGACTCCTGTGATGAAAGTGCCATTGTTTGCTAAACCCCTAAAGGGGGGAATCATATAATTTCACCTTTTTATCTCTTCTAATGACTAGAGCAGTGCTGGGAATATGCTAGGTCCTCAGTAAGTGTTTGTAGTGTTGAAAAAAAAAATGTTAGTAGAAGGTAAATTCTGGGAATAAAGAACCATGTAACAGGCTAAGAAGTCTAATCAGTTCGTGCATACAATATAGCATAAGTTTCCTGAAAATGCAACCAAAAGTACAAATATTATACTATTAACCACACGTGTTTCTCCATGTTCAACACTTCAAAGCAATATTGCAGTTGTACCTTTGATTGTATGCAGGCAATGTTCCTGACCACTCTTATACAGGAAATAAATATTTAGCAGTAAGAAAAATTGTAGCTTTTTGGGGGGGGTGGGTAATCTATGTGGGAAATTAAATTATATAGATGGCAAAAAAGTTTCTGATAAACTGGCTTTATTATCAATAACACATATGCTTTTATTAAACTCAGGTTTCTGTCTACCACTTTTTGCTAAGCAAATGCTTTTGTACCCTGAAAATCATGGGTGGACTTATAGTTGGAAAATGTAGAAAACCCAAAAAGATTCCCCCTAGTTTTATCCACAACTCTGTAATACTATCACATGAGAATTTTTAAAATACAGTGGCATGTGAAAAGAACCCTAGGCTATGCTTCAGAAGACCTGAGTTCTGTCTCTGGCTCAACCACCAACTTACTGTGTGTTTTTGTGGGGAGTTACTTCCTTTCTGGGCTTAATATTCCCATTTATAAAGAAAGAGTTAGGTTTGATGACCTGAGGTCACTTTCTGCCCAATGCTCTATGGCAAGTATATGTGATAGTACTAATTTATGCATTTACACTGAGAGTTGACTTAAACACAGTCTTTTCTTTCTTTTCATTTTGGAGGAAAGGAGATAGAAGATGCTGTGATCTATTATTTGTCAAGTGGAGAATTGATATCCTCTTGCGAGGTAACTGCCTCCGAGGAGGTTATTGTAAGATCTTAAAGTGAGAGAAGGCTAGCCTAGTCAGCCAGAGGAGGTGGAGCTGCTTCTGATAGCAAAGGAGGCTCAAGGGGAACCAGCTGACCAAGGTTGTCAGATATCTAGGAAGATAACTCACATTTCGGAAGATGTCCTCCCATCTTTCCTGTCTTTAAAGGAGTTCTGACTCTGTGCTGATGCACATCTGGGGACTGCATGATTGCATCTCTAACATAAAGCTCAGGCTAGATCTCTTTGCCAGATCGATTTCCTTGGATGCACAAATCAAGCAAGATATCTGTAACTGCCTGTCAGTTTGTTCCCAGGAATCCCATGATTAACCCGCTTAGCCAGAGACATTGGCCCAACGTGTTATGTCCCAATCTGTGATTAGCTTGCCCACCCCACACTCTGTCCTAACAACGGCAGTAGTTAGCTGTCCTGCCTCAACACCCCAGGCTCTTACTGTCCCCACTGACTGTGGTGCAGTGAGCCCATTTCAACTATAGTCAGTCCCCAGCACAGCACTTTATAAGGATTTCGGGGTTTCCTTCATCAATCTTTTTCATTCTGAGGTGAAGGGAAGTCTTCTGGACTCTTGGAGGGACATGACAGAGTTGGACTTACATGGGACTTCCCTGGTAGATCCAATCTAGCATTTCTGTGTCCTAGAGAATTTAAATTCTTTCTCCTACCTCTGTCAAAAGTTTTTTTTAAAAGCATGTCCATCCCTGAGGGTATTCCTTCCAGAATCCGGTGAATGTTTCCATGCAAGAGAAGGTGGACTTGGAGAGACCATTGATTCTGGGGGCCTTACATGACCTTGGCTGTGTAGTTTGGTACCTTCTTCTAGGATGCTGGGATCCCTGCTGTGTGCCCAAAGGTGAGGAACGAAGGCTTCTCTTTAACTCTGTCACAGTCTGTGTCTTTAGAGCCAGGGTATAGTAGTTTGAATAAAGGCCACCCAAAGATGTCAAGTCCTAATCTCTGGAATTTGTAAAAGTAACCTTATTTGGAAAAAGGGTCTTTGCAGATGTCATTAGGTCAAGGATCTTAAGATAGAGAGATTATCCTGAATTATCCAGGTGGACCCTAAATGCAATCTCATAGTAAAGACTCCTTGGTGGGACTTCCCTGGTGGCGCAGTGGTTGAGAATCTGCCTGCCAATGCAGGGGACACGGGTTCAAGCCCTGGTCTGGGAAGATCCCACATGCCGCGGAGCAACTAGGCCCGTGTGCCACAATGGCTGAGCCTGCGCATCTGGAGCCTGTGCTCCGCAACAAGAGAGGCCGCGATAGTGAGAGGCCCACGCACCGCGATGAAGAGTGGTCCCCACTTGCCACAACTAGAGAAAGCCCTCGCACAGAAACGAAGACCCAACACAGCCATAAATAAATAAATAAATAAATAAATATTAAAAAAAAAAAAAAAGACTCCTTGGTGTATAAATGAGCCCCAGAATCACCTCTGCTGACTGGGCTTGCCTCTGCCCAAGTCAAGTCGCTCAGTCAAACTTGGCCTCTACCAAGTGACCCAGTTTTGTGGAGTTGAGGAAACATGCAGGATGGAGGCCAGCCCACTCCCCCTGACTTCCCTCAGCCCCTACTCAGTTACCCTGCATAAAGCAAGGACGTCTGCGCCAAGTCCCATGCTGTCATTCTAGCCCATCCTGGAAGTCAGCTTTGGGAGAATCCCACCAAGTCCCTTAGGCCTGCTTGGCCGAGCTGGGGAAGGGTCCACGGCTCCTTCCACAACTTCAGGTGAAACAGGTATCATAGTTCCCACCCTCATGATATGAATCAGCAGTATCTGTGGGCCCTGAGTCTCATTTTCTGTGAACCATTGATCTTTGCTTATCACATACAAAACTCTTATAAAAGATCTGAGGTTTTCCCCAAACTGCATCAGCACGTAAATGATGTGGGTGAGGGGAGTTACCTAGATATGAACTCAGGCACCAGCAGATATTTCTATGAGATTAGATTGCAGACAAAAGAGATTGGATGTAGAGGTCATGAAACAAGGCGTACAGGAGTACATAAGCATTCTAAATTGCATCTAAAGAAAGAAGTTGAAGTGTAACAGTGATGGGCGTCATCTGCATGTGAGAATTCTTACCTCGTGCCCTGTGTTTCCACGAGGAACTTCCACATCCCTCCAGGAGGGGGAGCATTAGTGGAAAGGACAGCTCTGGTTCCACCTCTCTCCTCACTTACTGCTCCTCATTGGAGGGTGATGAGCACCTATGATTGGCAGGTGGGGAGAGTTTGTCACTTGTTATCTGTTGGACCACAAAAGCCAGAGGGATGGGCCCCCTTTCTCTGTTGCCTTCCTGGGACAGCCTGAACCCCACAGTAAAGGTGTTTGTGGCTGTAGACCTTTGTGTAAGTTAACCAAGTTGGTCTGGTTTTGTCAGGCCCAGTTAGGTTCTTGCCTCTCGATATTGAGGCAAGAGACTCTCTTCCATGCAGATGACCGAACTTATCCCACTGGCCTGGTCTCATCCAGCAGAAATAAACCCTGTGTTCATCACTTCACAATTCTGTTCCTGAAACGCCTCTTCTCGCCACCGTAAGGAAGAATCTGTTGCGTTTCTACACGCGAAAAATGAAATATCAGAAAGAGAAAGTTTTAAAAAATACCATTTAAAATTGCATTAAGGGGCTTCACTGGTGGCGCAGTGGTTGAGAATCTGCCTGCCAATGCAGGGGACACGGGTTCGAGCCCTGGTCTGGGAAGATCCCACATGCCGTGGAGCAACTAGGCCCCTGAGTCACAACTATTGAGCCTGCGCGTCTGGAGCCTGTGCTCCGCAACAAGAGAGGCCGTGATAGTGAGAGGCCCGCGCACCGCGATGAAGAGTGGCCCCCGCTTGCCACAACTAGAGAAAGCCCTTGCACAGAAACGAAGACCCAACACAGCCAAAAATAAATAAATAAATAAAATTATTTTTTTAAAAATTGCATTAAAAAAACACCTAGGAATAAACTTTAACCAAGAAGGTGAAAGACGTATACTCTGAAAACTATAAAACACTGATGAAGGAAATTGAAGATGATTCAAAGAAATGGAACGATATCTCGTGCTCTTGTATTGGAAGAATCAGCCCCCTGCCCCTGAACCCCAGACAACCACTGATCATTTACTGTCTCAATCGTTTTGCCTTTTCCAAAATGTCCTATCGTTGGAGTCATATGGCATGTAGCCTTTTCAGACAGGCTTCTTTCACTTAACAATATTCACTTAAGACTTCTATTTGTGGCTTGATAGCTGGTTTTTTAAAATCACTGAATAACATGCCATTGTATACATTACCACAGTTTGTTTATCCATTCATCTATTGAAGGGCATCTTGGTCGATTCCAATTTTTGACAATTATAAATAAAGATGCTATAAATATTCATGCTCAGGTTTTTGTGTGGATATGTTTTCAGCTCATTTGGGTAAAAATCAGGAGCATGATTACTGGATTATATGGTAAGCCTATTCTACCTTTATAAGAAATTACCAAACTGTCTTCCAAAGTGATTATACCAGTTTGCATTTCCACCAGCAATAAATGAGAGCTCCTCTTAATCTTCTCCCTCTCCAGCATTTGGTGTTTTGATTTTAGCCATTCTTCCACATCACAAGTGTGTGGTGGTAACTCACTGTTGCTTTAACTTACAATTCCCTAGTGAAATAATGTTTTATCACGTGCTAATTTGCCATCTGTATGTGTTCTTTGGTGAGATCTATTTTTTAATTTTTAGTTTTTTTGTTTTTTTGTGTGTGTTGTCACTATATATGATTTTTAAGCATTTTTTTGAAAAATTGAAGTATAGTTGATGTACAATATTACATGTCACAGGTGTACACTATAGTGATCCACAATTTCTAAAAGTTAGACTCCATTTATAGTTATTATAAAATATTGGCTCTATTCTCCATGTGTACATGATATCCTTGTAGCTTATTTTATACCTAATCGTTCATACCTCTTAATTTCCTACCCCTACATTGCCCCTCCCCGCTTGCCTCTCCCCATTGGTAACCACTAGTTTGTTCTCTATATGAGATCATTTTTTTAAACTTTTTAAATCATTGCAGGGTGCGATAGTAGACCCACCCCTATTCTGCCACTCACCACAGATAACATACCTGCAGAGAAGCTGTTCTCGACTGAGCAGCACACATGACAGCGCAGACTCTGAGAAAAGGGAATTAGCAACACTGAAAACCTCTGGAAAGAAGGCCCTAATTAAGGTATGTATTAATAAGCATCCTTGGGGAAGAAGGATATAAGAAGCAGGGACAGTTTTATGTCCCTGGGGGCAGGCAAAGGGAAGACTATGATTTCAGAAATCTGGCACAAGAGGTGACTTTTTTTTTTTTCTTTGCATATCCCCAGAGTTTATAAACCCTGCATATGTCTTAATAGCTGTCCATGGCTCTGGTGGAGGAAAGAAAGCCATGCCATTTTTCTCTGCAGGATGCTAGGAGGGTGTCAAAGCTCCTTCAAGAGTGGGAAGGTGGATAAGAAAAGATCCCTCCTGTCACCAGGCATCTGGGGAGGAACCTGTCCATTTGCTGCGTACAGTGCATCTGTGAGATAACGGGAAGACATGTGGGTATTATTCTCAAGGAACAAAGCTGTCAAGCAAACGTTCATCCCTAACTAGATGCTAACTTAAATGACCTCAGGCACATCCCACCAAACCCTGAAAAGCGTTCTTAGCCCCCTTCCACGGAGGGGAACCTGAAACTCAGTTTGAAAAACAAGTCCAAGTTTACTCTGCTACAAACTAATCTAGAACTTGGAAGTCAGGTGGTTTAGATTCTAAAAGATAGGAGCTTTTTACTCTTTTTTTTTAACACACGAAATAGAGAAATATGGAAAAGAACAAGGATTGGAGTAGACAGATGTGGTTTTTGAGCCCTGACTCTAACCTCTCACCCTCTGTGTAACTTCAAGCACTGGACAGAAGCTGAGATTCGGTATAATCGTAACTCTAGGAATAGAAAGGAGATATTAGTGCCTGCTTCATAGGGATTCAAGAGGAATAAATGAGGTGATGCATCTAAAATTCCTGGTCCACTGTGATAAATGGTAGAGCTTGCTAATACTTTCCACAGATTTTAATGATAAAAGAGCACGGGGGAACTGTGGAGTGGGCATCAGTAGGAAGGATCTGGGGAAGAAAATGAGTTGAAGACCTCCTCATAGTCCAGGATCTTAGGAGAGCAGAAGAGAAGGGCCATGAAATGGAAATTGTTTTGAAAAATAACTGTAAAAGACAAGTAAGGAGGAAGGTGTAGGAGGGGAGACTGTTGTTTTGAAAGTTGCTGGCCACATAAAAAAGAGACCCACCTCCGTACTTCAGAAACTGTTTTAAAATCAATTTTGCGTACATAGTGAAATTAGTATTTTAAAAATGGCTAACTTGCTTCGCATTTCAAATTATAGAAATGTGGCATAGTGGATAGGGATGTCTGAATGTTCAATAATCAAATGCCTTGGAAAAATAATAAGTCTAGGTTGAAATTGCCTTGAATGTAAATATCAGTTTGAGGAGAATGATCATGTTTTTATTTGTTTGTTCGTTTTTCTGAAAACGAATTTATTAATGTCTCTCTGTAAGTGAACCAAGTGGATGTACAGCAGCAAGAAACAGAGCATTGAAAATCAGCTATACCCCATTATAAAGAAAATTAAAAAAAAAAATCAAACACAGTGAGAGACAGATAAATACTTACAAAATACGTTCAGGGGGTGTGATGCAACCGGGATTGACCACACTAAAACCACAGCTGGATGAGACCTAAGGCTGGACACTGGTGGGGCTGAGAGAATTGGTGAGGATGGGTCAGCAAATGTAGCCACTTAAGAGTAATACTGGGCTTCCCTGGTGGCGCAGTGGTTGAGAATCCGCCTGCCAATGCAGGGGACACGGGTTCAAGCCCTGGTCTGGGAAGATCCCACATGCCGCGGAGCAACTAGGCCCGTGAGCCACAATTACTGAGCCTGCGCGTCTGGAGCCTGTGTTCCGCAATAAGAGAGGCCACGATAGTGAGAGGCCCGCGCACCGTGATGAAGAGTGGCCCCCGCTTGCCACAACTAGAGAAAGCCCTCGCACAGAAACGAAGACCCAACACAGCCATAAATAAATAAATAAATAGAACTCAATTATTCTATACCCCAAACGAAAAAAAAAAAAAAAAAGTAATACTGCCTGCCCCCCATTCCATGGGTCCTGAAACTCCAGGTGCAGGGGAACCGTCCTACCGCTGAAACATGCATGGGGCACCCAGAGGATGGTACATCGTCTGATCGGGAAGAGTGTGGAAAAGTCGCCTCATCTCCTCATTTCCTGGTGCTCGCGTTCTCCCCACGGGCCTCTTTCCTAACAGTCTCCCCACTTGGGGAATGCGCACCTTCAACATCCTGTTTCAAACAGTTTGGAATTTGTCTGGAGGATGAAGGGGAAGGGGGGGAACCAATGAGAGACAAGCCCTAGGTGTTTGGACAGGCACATGTCACTCTAATTTCCAGTCAGGAAGACGAGTTGACCAAAGGCTCAGCTTGCCCCCGGAATCAGATTAGGGCTTGCAGCAATCCTGCTGTTTTGGGGCCAGCTCCTACAAAAGCAAGTTAAAAAATGGAGGTAGGGGTACTGCAACTCACAAACCTGCAGGGTTGTAAATGATACCTATCGTCAAAAAATGTCTTGAGGAAAGTCATCAAAAAGGGCTTGAAAACAAGGCAGAATTGCAGGAAAGGGATTTCAAGAGGTTGATTCGAGTCGCCATTGAAGCACATGAAAAGCGGCTGAACTTTGCCATTGCTGCAGTTGGCCAAAAAGGGCGTATGTGTCTTTCCTGAATATAAGAGAATGATCATGTTTTAAATGTTGAGTCTTCCTTTCACTTTATCTCTACTGCAGAAGGAAGGAAGGGAGGAAAAGGAAAAGAATCAAAAGCAAATATGGCAGTATGCTAGCCGTTGCTAATTCTGAGGGGTAGAACTATTTTAAAATAGGTATTTAAGTTTTCTTTGCGAATTTTGGCTTTTCTTGTCCCACACAACCCCTCTGTATTAGTCAGCCCAGGCAGATTTCAGCTTTTAAAAAATGCTAATAGGCTTTACTTTTTAGAGAAGTTTTAAGTTTACAGAAAATTTGAAAATTTGGGTAGAAAAGGCAGAGAGGTCGCATGTAGCCCCTGTATTAGTCTGTTTAAGCTGCCATCACAAAATGTCACAGGCTGGGTGGCTTAAATGACAGGAATTTATTTTCTCACAGTTCTGGAGGCTAGAAGTCCAAGAGCAAGGTGCTGACAAATTGGATTTCTGGTGAGAGCCTCCTGGGCTGCCTTCACACTTTGTCCTCATCTTACAAGGACACCAGTCCGATTGGATTAGGGCCCCATCTGATGATCTCATTTAACCTAAATTACCTCCTTAATGGCCTGTCTCCAAATATAGTGACATTGGGAGTGTCTTGGTCAGTTTGGGCTCCTATAAAGAATACCATAGACTGGGTGGCTGACAAACAACAAATTTATTTCTCACAGTTCTAGAGTCTGGGAAGTCCAAGATGAAGGTACCAGAACAGTCAGGTTCTGGTGAGAGCCCTCTTCCAGATTGCAAACTACCAAATTCCCATTGTATCCTCACAAACCCTAGAGCAGAGAGAGGAAGCAAGCTCTCCTGTGATTCTTATAAGGGCACTCATCCCATTCATGAGGGCTCCACCCTTATGACCTCACCTAATCCAATCACTTTCCAAAGGCTCCACCTCCTAATACCATCACAATGGGGGTAGGGTTTCAACATACAAATTTTGGAAGGACACAGTTAGACCATAACAGGACTTTAGGGCTTCAACACATGAACTTGGAAGGGGCAGGAGGCACAATTCAATCCATACTTTTAAATAAAAATATTGTTAAATGAATCTCTCTTAGGTGCCTCTGTGGCCAAGTCTTCCTGCCTTGATGGATTATACACTTGAGCCCAATGTGACAATAACTGACTACTACTATCCTGATATCATCTCAAGCCCCTGTGATGGGGAACTTATCCAAAGAGATAGCAAGTTGCTTCTTGCCATCTTTTACTGCCTCCTGTTTGTATTTGGTCTTCTGGGAAACAGCCTGGTCATCCTGGTCCTTGTCACCTGCAAGAAGCTGAGGAGCATCACAGATATATACCTCTTGAACCTGGCCGTGTCTGACTTGCTTTTTGTCTTCTCCTTCCCCTTTCAGACCCACTATCAGCTGGACCAGTGGGTGTTTGGGAATGTAATGTGCAAGGTGGTCTCTGGCTTTTATTACATTGGCTTCTTTAGCAGCATGTTCTTTATCACCCTCATGAGCGTGGACAGGTACCTGGCAGTTGTCCGTGCTGTATACGCCATGAAAGTGAGGACGACCAGAATGGGCATAGCCCTGAGTCTGGCAGTGTGGCTGATTGCCTTCGTGGCCACCAGCCCATTACTAGTATTTTACCAAGAGGCCTCTGAAGATGGTGTTCTACAGTGTTACTTGCATTACAATCAAGAGATGCTGAAGTGGAAGATCTTCATCCACTTTGAAATGAATATCTTAGGCCTGTTGATCCCATTCACCATCCTTATGTTCTGCTACATTAGCATCCTGCACCAGCTGAAGAGTTGCCAGAACCACAACAAGACCAAGGCCATCAAGCTCGTTCTCATTGTGGTGGTTGTCTCTTTACTCTTCTGGGTCCCGTTCAATGTAGTACTCTTCCTTACTTCCCTGCACAACATGCACATCTTGGATGGATGCGTCATGAGCCAGCGGTTGATCTATGCCACCCATGTCACAGAAACCATTTCCTTCATCCACTGCTGTGTGAACCCTATTATCTATGCGTTCATGGGCGAGAAGTTCAAGAAACACCTCTCAGAAATATTTCAGAAAAGTTGCAGCCACATCTTCCTCTACATAGGGAGACAAATCTCTAGGGAGGCGTGGGAAAGGTCATTCTCCTATCAGCACTCCTCCCATTCCTCCAGTATAGACTACATTTTGTGAGGCAGGTGCCTTAGAGCAGCCCTCTGCCTCCATCACCCATCTTCTTTCAGGAGACAAAAATGATTCACACTGGAGTCTGAGACTAAGTGAAGGGAGACTCTTAGAAATTTGGCTATAGACACAAGACTTATTTCATGATATTCAAGGAATTCCTGCTATTGCAAATTAGTCTTCTCAACTTTCAAAAACTTTGTTACTATTTTCTGAAAAGAGTCTATATATTTCACTATGAATTGTAATGTTAGCTCTAGGGATTTTTTTTCCTTAGTTTTTGGAGTATCTTTATCAAGTACCGAATTAAATTTTATCAAATGCTTTTTCCTTATCTATTGAAGTGATCATGTAGTTTTCCTCCATTATTCTGTTAATTTGGTGAACTATATTGATTGATTTTCTTATTTTAAATCAACCTGTATTTTCCCTGGAAAAAATGACTTCATGGTTATGATCATTTTAATAAATAATTGGATTCTCTTGGGATTTTCGTATCTGTGTTCATGAGAGATCTTGTCCTGTAATTTTTCTTTCTTATAGTGTCCTGGCCAGGTTTGGCCCCCAGAACAAAGGGTGGATTGTATTATACGTCAATTATAACGTAATAAAAAAAATGCAAGTCCCCCTCCCCCACACACAACAAAACCAACCAACCAACCCGACAACTCTTCAACAGGGCCTGTAATACCCCGCAAAGATTGTCTCCCTTTTCTCTTTACTTGTGCTGGTCCAGCCACTCTGGCCTCCCTTCAATCCTGGGAGATTGATCTCCATGATTTATTCAAAATGGTTCTTCCTCTCAATTTGTGTGTGTGTCTTTTTCTCCCTGAACTCTAGTTAACTGAGTGTTAATACTTTTCTTATCCATATCTTGTAGCTTTATTTTATATTTTCTGTTTTTTAAAGAGTTCTTTAATTTGCTCTTCCAATTTTCTAATTCATGTTTTAGCTATATTCCATCTATTATGCTCTCATTTCAGCTATTATATATATATGTGTGCAGATATATATATATATGTATATAATGTGCTCCTTATTTCAACTATTATACTTTTCATGCTGGCACAGTGATGGCCTTGATACTTGCTGGGTTGAAATGATGAGGTCAGATAGAATCATGCTGTGTGTAACCTTTTTTAAAAAAAATTTTTATTGGAGTATAGTTGGTTTACAATGTTGTGTTAGTTTCAGGTGTACTTCCCTCTGTTTCTTTTTCTTTTTTAAAAAAATTAATTAATTAATTTATTATTTATTTTTGGCTGTGTTGGGTCTTCGTTGCTGCACACAGGCTTTCTCTAGTTGCGGCGAGCGGGCGCTACTCTTTGTTGCGGTGCGCAGGCTTCTCATTGCGGTGGCTTCCCTTGTTGCAGAGCACAGGCTCCAGGCGAGTGGGCTCAGTAGTTGTGGCTCACGGGCTCTAGAGCGCAGGCTCAGTAGTTGTAGCGCACGGGCTTAGTTGCTCCGCGGCATGTGGGATCTTCCCGGACCAGGGCTCAAACCCGTGTCTCCTGCATTGGCAGGTGGATTCTTAACCTCTGTGCCACGAGGGAAGTGCCCCGTCTGTTTCTTAAAAGGAATTCCTGACACCAAAGTCAGCCCGGTGGCTTTGTGTGTTCCTTGCTGAGGCAAGCCTCTACTCTTTGCCATTAGCTGTATGCAAAAGGATTTATATATTTGAAACAAATAATCAGCTGGGCTATGTTGAGTCAGATTTAGATGACTCTGCTCAAGCCACATCCATGATGGCAGCTATCCTGTCCACGTAATAGATACCAAGATCAAGCCACAGCAAGTTCATTTAAGGGCGTGAACCAATTTTTAAGTATCTTGACAGATACACTTGCAGGTGAGATGATATAGGAGAAAATAATTATAATACATGAAAAACATGTTTTGAATTTTATAAAAGGCATTATAATTGGCCCTCATGTAGCTCTGCTAATGGAGGAAACGTATATAAATAATCTTAAACGGCAAAAGCAAAATGCCGTTAAACCCTAGGTCTGAAGTGCATTGGAATTTACTTTCTCAAAGCAATAGCAAATTACTTTTCTAATAATAGATGGTTTTATTAAATATTAAAAGTGGCTAGTGTTTACTTGAGTTCATCCTGACTTGTCCTGATACATCCTGAGTGGAAGGGGAGTCAACCTGAAATGGAACATTTGCTAGAAATAATCCACCAAACAAAGAATAATCCATATGTGTTTCATCTAGAGATGACTATAAAAAAAAAAAAAGAAATGATGAGGTCAGGAGGGATATGGAGAAGGGAACAGAGGGACATTCACATTTTTAGGCACCTACTCTGAGCTGGGCACTTAACTGGCATTTTCTCATTAATCTTCAAAGAGCCCTTCAGGATGATTATTGTTAACCTAAGAGGCTGCCAAATCAGAATCCCAGAGCATGATGTCTCCAAAGCCACGGAGTTCCCCCCTGCCTCCTGCAAGTGCACTGTCTTCTCACACGTGCCCTGTGCTCCTCAGCTGGGCTGCCCCGCTGCCTGGCCTGGAGTAGGCTGAGTTCTGCAGGACACGACTCTGAGTTCAGCCAGCCCCTCGGAGGGGCCTCCACCTAGGGCACCACCAGACTGGATCAGCTCGATGGTCGGGGTGTGAATTGGGGAGGGGTCTCCTCTACGTGCTACTGGACTGCTGCCTGCCAGGATTTTTCTCTCTCCAACCCAGCAAAGACCATTTGGAGCGGCCAACACTTGTGAAATGGGATGTATCTCTGGATCTTGAACCATGCTGGCCTTTCCTGATAGGACATTGCAGGGGACACCTTGGAATTCCTGTCCTGGACCCTGCTCCTCACTTACAAGCCAGCCTAAAGTAACCTCTCTGCATGTCAAGGCAGTCATGTATAAGATGAGGTTGAAGATGGTGATGATGATGCTTTCTGTCTTGCCCTCTCCATAGGACTGCCTGATGTCCCACCTGTAACCTGTAAACATCTTTGTACACATAAAAGGTTAAGTATTATTACTATAATAAAAATACACAGCACATAGCCTTCTACTAGCTGTGCAACTTTGGACAGCTTACTTTAACTGTTCTGTGCTTCAGTTTCCCTACATGTAAAATGCAGACAGTAATAATGCATACCTCTGATTTCTGTGAGACGGTTGGTTATATAGGGTTATGCGCTGTGTCTAACGCCACCTACCGTTCACTAGCTGGCAGTAACAAGAGTCTCCTACAGCAAGATTGAAAGAATGGGAGATCATTCCTGTGTGTATCTGGTATATGTGTGTGGTATGTTAAGAATGTGTCTGTCAAGGAAAGGCTGAAAAACTGTTCCAGATTAAAGAAATATATGATCTTAAATTGGATTCTGGATCCAGGGGGAAATGCTCTGAAGGATGGTTTAGGAACAATTGGTGAAATTTTAATTTGGACTATTTATGAGATAGCATAAGTATTAAAAGCGATAAAACAGGGCTTCCCTGGTTGCGCAGTGGTTAAGAATCCTCCTGCCAATGCAGGGGACACGGGTTCAAGCCCTGGTCTGGGAAGATCCCACATGCTGCAGAGCAACTAAGCCTGTGCGCCACAACTACTGAGCCTGCGTGCCTAGAGCCCGTGCTCTGCAACAAGAGAAGCCACCGCAATGAGAAGCCCGCGCACTGCAACGAAGAGTAGCCCCCACTGGCCGCAACTGGAGAAAGCCCGCACGCAGCAACGAAGACCCAACGCAGGCAAAAATAAAATAAATTAAATAAATAAAAAAATTTTTTAAAAGGCGATAAAACGGAGAAACAGAACAGTGCCTGGGTACAGAAAGCACAACAATTAATGTTACTTGTTATTACCAACTAGGATGTAAGCCCCATGAGGTCATCGACTTTATCTGTTTTATTCACTACTGTATCCCCAAAGTCTGGAACAGTCCCTGGCACACAATATGTACTTAATTAATATTCGTTGGCTGGAGAAATGAACTGGTTCCTGAAACAAGACACAGTTAAGAACTGGGGTGAGGTATCAGGGCCATCTGTCCTCACATGCAGAGATTGAGGATATCCACTCTGGTTCCTGATCATTGTTTGTGACCCTGATGACCCTGGCTTGCAAAACATTCTAAGATTGATTCAGTTGTTCCAGGCACATGGTTCACACAAACAAAAATGCATCTGGCAGCTCCCGAAATCAAATGCATTTGTAACTTACTAACCTGTGATTGCCTAATGTCCCTTCCAGTTCTGCTCCCCACTGCTTTGCCTGGCAGTGGGAGAGGGACTTGGGATGCCCTGGCTGCCATCCTCTCTCTGCCCCTCAGGGGACCAACACAGGCTCTGATTGGCTGAGTCTGAGCCTCAGGCCAGTGCTCATCTACCAGGAGGAAGGCTTGCCTTTGTAAGGAGGTTCAGTTGGCACATCTCAGCTGGACATCATGCTGCAGAGAGGTCTCAGGTGGCTGGTGAGGCACCGACAGGCAGCACCCCTTCTCCCAGCCCTGGCTGGCCAGCCCCGGATGCTCAAGTCAGACTGGATGCCAGCCCCACCCATCACCGTGTGTACCCACATTGTGTACAGATGCAGGCAGCTGTGAGTGTGGTCAGAGAGTCCCAGATTGAGAGAGGTGGAAGGAACCCTAGACTCCATTGACAGATGAGAAATCTGAGGCCTGGAGATACAAGATGGCCTGCCCAAGGCCACAGCAAAGCCTTAGAGCCAGGACTCCTGATTCTTAGAAGATACTCATTCAACTTGGCCATTTTGTCCTATATTGAGGGGTGGACCCTCAAACTGGGAACTTAGAGACAACATCTGGAGGCTTCTCCAGTCTTACTGATCCTGCTGAACATTTCCTATATGGGAAAGTTGGGTTGCTGATTCCCCAGAGCAAGCAGAATCAGGGAAAGAGAATCTGATTAGTGGCAACTCAAGGGAAAGCTGTGATGACAGTTTAATGTAGCACTTTCTGGACCAAAAAAAAAACACAAAACAAAACAGGCATAATTAAAAGTGAATTGTGGCAAGAGGGAGAATATATGGGGATATATGTATATGTATAGCTGATTCACTTTGTTATAAAGCAGAAACTAACACACCATTGTAAAGCATTTATATTCCAATAAAGATGTAAAAAAATACAGTTTTAAAAAGCACAAGCTTTGGAACCAAATAATATTCACTTTTTAAGTCTTCAGTTCAAAAGGAGATCACAGGAAGTTACAAAATACTCAGATCGTGGGTAGATCTTAACAGTGCTGAATGGAAAAAGTAATAAATACAATGAAGACCTTAAATTTTTTAAAAAGTGAATTGTGGAGCAGAGTCAAGATGGTGGAGTAGGAGGATGTGGAGTTTGCGTCTCCTCACAACTAGGGCACCTACTAGGCGCTGGTAGTGGTCCTCGGACACCTAAGGGGATGGGAGGAATCCCTGCATGACCAGGTAGGATGTGGGAGGGAAGGACAGAGGAAAGAAAGGTGGAGGTGTGACGGTACCCTGCGGGGGGCTGGGGAAGGGGAAAGGTTCCCACACTCAGAGGGGCCCACTCACGGCGAAGGAATCAGCAGGGATAGAGAGGGACCTTAGGGGGATCAGGGGATTGGAGGGGAATGTGGCCAGCCTCTCCCCCACCCACGCAGGCCCTGGAGAGCCTGCTGGGGTCCCAGGCCTGAATTCCCACCCCCTGGGGCCCCCTCTGACTGGGCAGGTCCTGAGCCTGACCCTCCTGCCCCTCCAGCCCCCCCACCCCTGCCAAGACCCCTTCCAGCTGTGCTGGCCCCAGCGGGGGCGCCCCTGACAGGGCTTCCTCTGGCCATGCACGTACAGGTAGACTAAGTGCCGCCTCCTCCAAGGCCTCCTCCGGCTGTGCCAGCCCCTGCAGGTGAGGCTGTGGAGGCCTGTGCCCCAGCTGACCTGCATGGGCATGTGTGCTCTGGGCCAGCTCCAGGAACAGACGCTGGTGAGAGGAACACATGCAGAGCTGGGGCTGGCACAGCAGGTCCAGAGATCTACCTAGAGGTCTTGGAAGCCTACTGGGGAGGCGGGGGTAGGCTGTAGCTCACCGTGGGGGCAAGGACACTGACAGAGAAGGCACCAGGGAATTTTTTATTTTTTAACTTAAAAATTTTTTCATTTTCTTTATTTTCTTTTTTCTTTTTTAATTTTTTCTTTTTGCTGTTCTGGTTCTGTTTTGTTTTGTTGTTTCATTTTTATTTTTTTTCTAATATATTTTTTATTTTTCTAATTTTATTTAATTTTTTATTCTTTGTTACTGTTCTGCTCTTTTCTGTTTGTTTTATGTTTTTTGTTTTTGTTTTTGTTTTTTTGCCATGCCACATGGCTTGTGGGGTCTTGGATCCCAGGCCAGGGCTTGGGCCTGAGCGCCTGTGGTGGGAGTGCTGAGTCCAAGCTGCTGGACTAACAGAGAACTTCAGGTCCCAGGGAATATTAATCAGTGTGAGGTCTCCCAGAGGTCCTCATCTCGGCACCAAGACCCAGCTCCACCCAGCTGCCTGCAAACTCCAGTGCTGTACGCCTCAGGCCAAACAATCAGCAAGACAGGAACACAGCGCCACCCATCAAAAAAATGAGATGACAAAAAAAATATGTTACAGATGAAGGAGCAAGGTAAAAACCTACAAGACCAAATAAATGAAGAGAAAATAGGCAACCTACCTGAAAAAGAATTCAGAGTAATGGTAGTAAAGATGATCCAGAATATCAGAAATAGAATGGAGGCATGGATTGAGAAAATACAAGAAATGTTTAACAAAGACCTAGACGAACTAAAGAACAAACAAACAGAGATGAACAACACAATAACTGAAATGAAAAATACTCTAGAAGGAATCAATAGCACAATAACTGAGGCAGAAAAACGAATAAGTGAGCTGGAAGATAGAATGGTGGAAATAACTGCTGAGGAGCAGAATAAAGAAAAAAGAATGAAAAGAATTAAGGACAGTCTCAGAGACCTCTGGAACAACACTAAATGCACCAACATTTGAATTATAGGGAGATAAGAAGAAGAGAAAGAGAGAGGGTCTGAGAAAATATTTGAAGAGATTATAGTCGAAAACTTCCCTAACATGGGAAAGGAAATAGCCACCCATGTCCAGGAAGCGCAGAAACTCCCATACTGGATAAAACCAAGGAGCAACACGCTGAGACACATATTAATCAAACTAACAAAAATTAAATTCAAAGAAAAAATATTAAAAGGAACAAGGGAAAAGCAAAAAATAACATACAAAAGAATCCCTATAAGGTTATCAGCTGATTTTTCAGCAGAAACTCTGCAGGCCAGAAGGGAGTGGCAGGATATATTTAAAGTGATGAAAGGGAAAAACCTACAACCAAGTTTACTCTACCCAGCAAGGATCTCATTCAGATTCAACAGAGAAATCAAAAGCTTTATAGCAAGCAAAAGCTAAGAGGATTCAGCACCACCAAACCAGCTTTACAACAAATGTTAAAGGAACTTCTCTAGGCAGGAAACACAGGAGAGAAAGAAGAAAAAGACCTACAAAAACAAATCCCAAACAATAAAGAAAATGGGAATAGGAACATACATATCAATAATTACCTTAAATGTAAATGTATTAAATGCTTCAACCAAAAGACACAGACTGGCTGAATGGATACAAAAACAGACCCATATATATACTGTCTACAAGAGACCCACTTCAGACCTACTGGCACATACAGACTGAAAGTGAGGGGATGGAAAAAGATATTCCATACAAATGGAAATCAAAAGAAAGCTGTAGTAGCAATACTCATGTCAGATAAAATAGACTTTAAAATAAAGACTGTTACAAGAGACAAGGAAGGACACTACATAATGATCAAGGGATCAATCCAAGAAGATATAACAATTATAAATATTTATGCACCCAACATAGGAGCACCTCAATACATAAGGCAAATGCTAACAGCTATAAAAGGGGAAATCGACAGTAACACAAAAATGGTGGGGGCTTTAACACCCCACTTACACCAATGGACAGATCATCAGGACAGAAAATTAATAAGGAAACACAAGCTTTAAATGACACATAGAACAGATAGACTTAATTGATATTTATAGGACATTCCATCTGAAAGCAGCAGAATACACTTTCTTCTCAAGTGCACACAGAACATTCTCCAGGATAGATCACATCTTGGGTCACAAATCAAGGCTTCTTAAATTTAAGAAAATTGAAATTGTATAAAGCATCTTTTCTGACCAAAATGCTATGAGTTTAGAAATCAATTACAGGGAAAAAAACTGTAAAAAACACAAACACATGGAGGCTATACAATACACTACTAAATAACCAAGAGATCATTGAAGAAATAAAAGAGGAAATCAAAAAATACCTAGAAACAAATGACACTGAAATCACGAAGACCCAAAACCTATGGGATGCAGCAAAAGCAGTCCTAAGAGGGAAGTTTATAGCAATTCAATCCTACATCAAGAAACAAGAAAAATCTCAAATAAACAGCCTAACCTTACACCTAAAGCAACTAGAGAAAGAAGAACAAACAAAACGCAAAGTTAGTAGAAGGAAAGAAATCATAAAGATCAGAGCAGAAATAAATGAAATAGAAAAGAAGACAACAACAGCAAAAAAATCAATGAAACTAAAAGCTGGTTCTTCGAGAAGATAAACAAAATTGATAAACCTTTAGCCAGGCTCATCAAGAAAAAAAGGGAGAGGATTCAAATCAATAAAATTAGAAATGAAAAAGGAGAAATTACAACTGACACCGCAGAAATACCAAGGATCCTAAGAGACTACTACAAGCAACTCTATGTCAATAAAATGGACAACCTGGAAGAAATGGACATATTCTTAGAAATGTACAACCTTCCAAGACTGAACCAGGAAGAAATAGAAAATATAAACAGACCAAGCATAAGTAATGAAATTGAAACTGCAATTAAAAATCTTCCAACAAACAAAAGTCCAGGACCAGATGGCTTCACAGGTGAATTCTATTAAACATTTAGAGAAGAGCTAACACCCATCCTTCTCAAACTTCCAAAAAATTGCATAAGAAGGAACACTCCCAAGCTCATTCTACGAGGCCACCATCACCCTGATACCAAAACCAGACAAAGATGTCACAAAGAAAGAAAACTACAGGCCAATATCACTGATGAACATAGATGCAAAAATCCTCAACAAAATACAAGCAAACAGAATCCAACAACACATTAAAAGGATCACACATCATGATCAATTGGGATTTATCCCAGGGATGCAAGGATTCTTCAGTATATGCAAATCAATCAGTGTGATACACCATATTAACAAATTGAAGAATAAAAACCATGTGATCATCTCAACAGATGCAGAAAAAGCTTTTGACAAAATTCAACACCCAATTATGATAAAAAACTCTCCAGAAATTGGGCATACAGTGAACCTACCTCGACATAATAAAGGCCATATATGACAAACCCACAGCAAACATCATTCTCAATGGTGAAAAACTGAAAGCATTTCCTCTAAAATCAGGAACAGGACAAGGATGTCCACTCTCGCCACTCTTATTCAACATAGTTTTGGAAGTCCTAGCCATGGCAGTCAGAGAAGAATAAGAAATAAAATGAATCCAAATTGGAAAAGAAGAAGTAAAATTGTCACTGTTTGCAGATGACAAGATACTATATGTGGAAAATTCTAAAGTAGCCACCAGAAAACTACTAGAGCTAATCAATGAATTTGGTAAAGTTGCAGGATACAAAATTAACGCACAGAAATCTCTCGCCTTCCTATACACTAACAATGAAAGATCAGAAAGGGAAATTAAGGAAACAATCCCATTTACCATTACAACATAAAGAATAAAATACCTAGGAATAAACCTACCTAAGGAGGCAGAAGACCTGTTCTCAGAAAACTATGACACTGATGAAAGAAATCAAAGATGATGGAAAGAGATGGAGAGATATACCATGTTCTTGGATTGGAAGAATCAATATTGTGAAAATGACTATACTACCCAAAGCAATCTACAGATACAATGCAATCCCTATCAAATTTTCAGTGGCATTTTTCACAGAATTAGAACAAAAAATTTTACAATTTGTATGGAAACACAAAAGACCCTGAACAGCCAAAGCAACCTTCAGAAAGAAAAACAGAGCTGGAGAAATCAGACTCCCTGACTTGAGACTATACTACAAAGCTACAGTAATCAAAACAGTATGGTACTGGCACAAAAACAGAAATATAGATCAATGGAACAGAACAGAAGGCCCAGAGATGAACCCACACACCTAAGGTCACCTAATCTATGACAAAGGAGCCAAGAATATACAATGGAGAAAAGACAGTCTCTTCAGTAAGTGGTGCTGGGAAAACTGGACAGCTACATGTAAAAGAATGAAATTAGAACACTCCTTAACACCATACACAAAAATAAACTCAAAATGGATTAAAGACCTAAACGTGAGACTGGACACTACAAAATTCTTAGAGGAAAAAATAGGAAAAACACTCTTTGACATAAATCACAGTAAGATCTTTTTTGACCCACCTCCTAGCATAATGGAAATAAAAACAAAAATAAACAAATGGGACCCAATGAAACTTAAAAGCTTTTGCACAGCAAAGAAAACCATAAATGAGATGAAAAGACAACCCTCAGAATGGGAGAAAATATTTGCAAACAAAGCAACTGACTAGGGAATAATCTCCAAAATATACAAACAGCTCATGCAGCTCAATATCAAAAAAAACAAACAACCCAATCAAACAATGGGCAGAAGACCTAAATAGACATTTCTCCAAAGAAGACATACAGATGGCCAAGAGGCACATGAAAAGATGCTCCACATCACTAATTATTAGAGAAATGCAGATCAAAACTGCAATGAGTTATCACCTCACACTGGTCAGACTGGCCATCATCAAAAAGCTACTAACAGTAAATGCTGGAAAGGGTGTGGAGAAAAGGAAACCCTCTTGTACTCTTGGTGGGAATGTAAATTTTTTTTAACTTATTTTTTTTCAAGCCACTGAATAAACTTTTTATTTTATATTGGAGTATAGCCAATTAACAATGTTGTGATAGTTTCAGGTGCACAGCAAAGCGACTCAGCCATACATATACATGTATCCATTCTCCCCCAAACTCCCCTCCCATCCAGGCTGCCCATAACATTGTGCAGAGTTCCCTGTGCTATACAGTAGGTCCTTGTTGGTTATCCATTTAAAATATGGTAGTGTGTACATGTCAATACCAAACTCCATAACTATCCCTTCCTCTCACTCTTCCCCCCTGGTAGCCATAAGTTTGTTCTCTAAGAATGTAAATTGATACAGCCACTATGGAGAACAGTATGGAGGTTCCTTAAAAAACTAAAAATAGAGCTACCATATGATCCAGCAATCCCATTCCTGGGCATATACCCTGAGTAAACCATAATTCAAAAAGACACATGCACCCCAATGTTCATAGTAGCACTATTTACGATAGCGAGGACATGGAAGCAACCTAAATGTCCATTGATAGATGAATGGATAAAGAAGATGTGGTACTTATACACAATGGAATACTACTCAGCCCAAAAAAGGGAACAAAATTGGGTCATTTGTAGAGACGTGGGTGGACCTAGAGTCTGTCATACAGAGTGAAGTAAGTCAGACAGAGAAACACAAATATCGTATATTAACGCATATATGTGGAATCTAGAAAAATGGTACAGATGAACCTATTTGCAGGGCAGGAATAGAGACGCAGACATAGAGAACAGACATGTGGACATGGGGCAGGGAAGGGGAGATGAATTGGGAGATTGGGACTGATGTATGTGCACTGCCATGTGTAAAACAGATAGCTAGTGGGAACCTGCTGTATAGCACAGGGAGCTCAGCTCGGTCTCTGTGGTGACCTAGATGGGTGGGATGGGGAGGTGGGTAGGAGGGAGTTCCAAGAGGGAGGGGATATATGTATAAATATAGCTGATTCACTTCGTTGTACAGCATAAAGTAACACAACATTGTAAAGCAGCTATACCCCAATAAAAAAAAAGTGAATTGTGTGCAAATTAAGTGCTCAAAAGTAGCATCGATTGGATGTCACCCCTTTCATCATTTCATAAGATAAGTAAACTCATTCCAAAATATTTTGAGTTCAGGTTTGGTTTCATATGATCAGTACTAGGAAAGAATTCTTTGGAATCAAACTAGAGAAAGAGAGACTTTTCCTGTTGGATTCAGATGAAACTAACATCTTAGAATGCTTGCTCTGGGCCAGGTACTGAGCCAGGTACATTCCAATATCATGACCGCATGCTGTCCTCACAGCAACCTACAGGGCAGGTGGTGTTATTCTCATTTTACAGATTTAACAACTGATGCTCAAAGCAGTTAAAGGACAAGTACCATTCAGTGCAGTGTATTAACGGGAAGAAGTTAGGGAGACAGAATTCAAATGCCACTCTACCCTCTACTAGCTGGCAAAAAGCTCACTGCAAGAGGGCAGTAAGGATCGGGGACCATTCCTAGGTGTTAGGCTTTTCCCCCTCTTAAAAGCCTGTCTGTCTATAAATAATATAAGAATCTGTATTTTCTCCATCTGTGTAGGTAAGGAAGAGTGTATGCAGGGAACTGTAAGCCAGTAACTAAGCCAGAAAAAAAGTAGAAACTGTACAAGAGCAAGAAGGACTGATTGGCCCCGATGATATGAACAATAACCAGGTGGAAGGTACAAGAAAATGTTGCCATATGATGGATTTTCCAAAACCCAGGGAGGAGGGTTGGCCACCTAGACCTGGTCCTCCTCTCCTCTGTCTGCCGGAAAAGGGAGTCTCTGGTCGAGCCCCCAGCTGTAATGGGACAGTAAAGAGGCCTAATAAACCAGAGAGTCAACCAAGGTGAACTGTGTTGGGAGAAGAGCCTGGAGGATGTGGGGGAGCAGGAGAGGGAAACGGCCGGGAAAAGACCGTGTCTTTGAATTGTTTATCAACCAGGCTCCCAATGTCATTGAGGCTTGACCAGACTACAGGTTCCCATGTGCAAGTAGGAATCCTTCTAACAAGGAAATCTGCCCATTTCATTCTCCTGCTTATAGCTCTTCTGTATAAAGCCCAAATTCTTTACCATGGCAACTTGGGCCCTAGTCTTTCTCTCTGACCTCCTCCCTTGCCCCCCTTCCCTGCCACTAGACCTTTTCACTTGTAGAGTTCTGGGAACATGCTCTCTCTCATCTCTGGGCATTTATTTGTACAGGCTCTGCCTAGTGAAAACTGCCCCATCTATTAAATACATGCATAAATGAATGAATCAAGTTGGAATTGGATCAGGCATTGTCTGCTACCTCTTTTGGATTTTCCAGGTCTCAAGTAGCCACCTCCATTCCAATACAAAGGATTATTCCCTACCCAACACCAGCTGGAGTCCCATCATGGTGAGGCTGTACAATGAACACATGGAGAAGATGGTGGATGGGACAGGCACGAGACTTCCAAGTTATTTGCGCTCTTTGCAGTTCCTTAAAGAGGCAGACTTAGCCAGGATCACTAAAGCTGTCCCTGGTAAGTTCACATCCCTATATCAGGAGCACTTAACCTCGGCTGGAGCAGGGCTCTGGATAGTGCAGGACTGTTGGCAAATCTTTGCTTATGTGTGTGCATTTTCCTCGAGGAGCTCTGTGCCCCAGCCCAGTTCCCACACCTCCTGTGTGGGCTGCATTAGCCTGAGAGTCAGGTACGAGGCAGTCTGGGCATGGTGATCCTAGACTCACACAATATTAGGCCAGAAAAGGAACGTGGAGGCCACCTTGTTCAACCTGCTCATTTTACAAGAGAGAAAACTGAGGCCTAGATAGGTGATGAAGTGAGTTTTTGGCAGAGCCTGGACTAGAATCAGGAATTCCTGACTCCTGGGGCAGTGCTCTCTCCACCCGTGTCTGCAGTCACCCCGGCATCTCATACCTGCCAGCCCCACCCTCTCTTGTAGACCAGACAGGTGCAGTCTCAGTGAGGAATTGGGAAGAGGCAGTGCCTGGGAAGCTCAGTGATGCAGCCAGGAGGCAGTATCTTACTGACGCCTGAGGCCAGAAGCCAGAACCTGTTATGGACAGGACTCATGCTCCCTCTAGTGGTCAGTTTGAGCTGAGCTCTTGAACCAGTGAAGGACATCAGATGGAAAACAAAGACCGGATCCCGCATTGCAGAGACAGGAGCCAGCCGAAGTCTTCTAATTTTATATACCTAAGCTGTCATTCGAAATTCTGCTTTGAGATTCTTGGTAAAAATGCAGGTGTTTGATAAGTCTTGGATTTTATATACTGGAGGCTTTACCTCTAATTAAGTCCTCTAAATCATCCCCATTTCAAGTCATACTGTATAGACAAATCTCTCTGAAATCTCAGACCTGTGGCAGTGAGAGGGGACATATATACTTAATTTACAGAAAGGATTTTTGCCTGCCTATTCCTTGATCTGCCACAATCAATGCATTCAGATTAGTATTTATTATTCAGTTGATAGGAACACCGGTGTCCCGAATTCACAGGCAGTTCACTCCTCACTGCCTCTCACACTGCTGATCTCATCCCTTCCTTGGAAGCTGCTCGTCTCCTTCAGAGGTTTATGCAGCCATCCAGGGGGGTGCAGATGGGAAGCTGAGGGCAGTGGGTTTCCTGAGGACCTCCTCCGTTTGGATGCTTTCTGCCCTGGAGACCGCACCATCCCAAGGGTCAGACTCCAGCCCGATGTCTTTCTCACCGACTCAACTCTACTCTCCAGTCCAGATGGTAGAAGACACCTGCCACTTTTTCTGGATCACAGAGATGAAGAAACTCGGCTTTGAGTATGTCATCTTCCACAGTGCCTCAGAGAAGAAGTGCATCTGCTTGTTCCAGCCTGAGCCCCTCCTGGAGGGGCTGCCTGGGTGAGGCACAGAGAGCCATCCCAGCCAGTAGCTCAAATGGGCTTTTTCTTGGTCAAAGAGCAGGGAGGGGTGGGGGTGAGAGGACAGTTGGTGGGTCCATGGCTGCCTTCAGCAGGTTCTTGGTTACTGCAGCTTTATTCTACTGACTCCCTGGGTACGGAGGCTCCGCCAGCCCCTCGGTCACCCACCTGAGGTGTGGCTTCTCTCTGTTAGGGACTTCCTGAACCTCCTAAATGACAGTGGAGTAAGCAGTGGACGTTGGAAATAAGGGGGAAAAACTATTCTTGTTCAGTGGCCAGTATATGCCAGACCCTGCACGTGGAGATTTGGCTGTCTTAATTTAATGCCCACAAAAATTCTTAGGAGATATTCCTATCTTATGGATGAAGAAACAGATGGCCCAAGTGGTTCTCTGACTGAGGTCACATGGCTAGAAATGTGAGATTTAGAGTTAGGTCTCTCTGCCTGCAAACCCCATGCTGTTTTCACTGCACCTTTCTAGTTCCCCCTGAGACCAACCCAAGAGGGAACACAAGATTCATCAGAATTTGTGGTTGGAGCTGGTGGTGGGGTGGGGAGTTTCTTCTGCTTTTAGTTTATTCTCTTCTAAGCAAGTGTAACTTGCTTCAGACAGCCTTGTTTGCTTCCCCTGCATTTCTTTGCTCTCACGTCTCTGCTCTACCCTGAGCGATGCAAGAATCTTGTTCTGGATTGCAGGGAACCCTTCAGCATGTCACCTCACTGGAACCTGGCCATGTGGAGTGGAGTTCTGGGTGACTCTTTCTTTCCCTTTCTCCCCTCGTCTGCCTCTGCAGAATTATCCATGGTGGCGCACTGGGGACCATGATAGACACGTTTTTCATGACGGTGTACAACAGTGCCAATGCAGTCTTTACAGGAACCATGACCATCACCTTCAAGAGGTCTGTTTCCTTGCCTGGGTTCAAGTTAGGAGTAAGCTGGCATGGGGTTATTCCATGTGTTGCGATGGAAGATGAGGGCTCATGTAGCAATCCTGAGTGCAAAGAGGAGTTTCTACTTTTGCTTTTCTCATGGACCAATCTAAACTTGTTAGATGTTCCTTTTTCATCCAAGGACAAGGTGATAAGCTTGAAGATGGGTTATGTGTTCCAACATAAAGATATTCTACATAGGATGATGATGAACTACTTTTGGCTGCCTCTGATTTAGAGAAAGCTAGCCCATGTGCCTGTAAATATTTACTTCAGTCCACAAATAATTATTGGGCCCCTACTGAAATGAAAATTGCTGATATTTGATTAGTCTCTTGCTAAACACGCACACACTATTTTGTTCGATCTTTACTATAATCCTGGGAAGTTGGTACCATTATCTCCAACTTGACAAATGAAGAAGCTGAGGTGAATACACAGCTAGCAGGTGACAAATGCAAGGGCCCCTGATATCTTGGAGTAGAACCCCAGGACCTCCACTCTGGCAGCCTCATCCTCCCACAGGGTCATCCCTCCCTTTCTCAGGAGACCAGCCCACCAGCCGCTCTCCCCCATTGTTCTCTCCTAGACCACTCACCCTCGGCTCAGTGGTGAGGCTGGAGGCAAAGGTCACTGGCATGAAGGAAGAAAGGTGTTTCTGTCTTGCAAAGCCCAAAGCAGTGACAGGACCGTCCTCTTTGCCAAAGCTTCTGGTAAAGCCATTAGAATTCTTTTTTCCTCCTGTTTGTGCCCATCCTTGTGATCGGGCACAGAGGGTGACTTTCCACACTGCCGAGGGCACTGCCTACCCCGGGAGACTCTTAAGGCTGCGTGTTTGGGGTTGGAGGGGATGGTCACATGGAGAGGAGCCTCTATAAGTTATAGGATAGAGGCCATCATAACACACCCATTCACCTCTCTGGGAGGCCAGTGTTGTCTAGTAGAAAAGTAGTTCGAGCCACAGGTGCAATTTTTAAAAATTTTATTGAAGTATAGTTGATTTACAATGTTGTGTTAATTTCTGCTGTACAGCAAAGTGACTCAGTTTTACATACATATATTCTTTTTCATATTCTTTTATCACAGGATAATAAGTGTAATCTTAAGTGTTCTAGTAGTCATATGAAAAAAGCAGAGATAAAATTAATTTTAATAATTATTTCACCTAATTCAATACACCCAAAATATCATTTCAACATGTAATAATGTAAAAATTATTCATTAGGTTATTTTATCTATTGTCATGTCTTAGAAATCCAGCGTGTGGATAACTTACAGCACATTTCTGGCACGAAATGTTCAGCGTTTAAAGGGAAATGTGGATCTGCCAAGACAATAAAGTTGTGTTTAATGGAAAAATATTCCACACTGCTTCGGTTTTTAATACAAATTAATTATAATTAAATCAAGTTTAAAATTCTGGTCTTCAGTCACACTAGCCACACTTCAAGTGCTTGATAGCCACAGTTGGCTACTGGCTACCGCATTAGGCAGAGCGAGTCTGGACTGTAATTACCTTCAGACGTGGCGCCCAGAAGCATACCTCCCTGCAGACGCCCCACGCAGCTCCGGGCGCAGGGAAGCCCCGATCCTGCAGTTCCAGAGCTCTCCACGAGGCAGCACTAAGGAGCACACCCTCGCCAGCGCGTGACCCGCATCCAACCCCGGAAGCTAAATTCCGCCGTTATATCTAGTTCCTCCGGCTTTCTCCACTGCCGGATGCACTCCGCCTAATACTCTCAAGTCCTGAAGACGGCGACGGGACAGGATGGGCAGGGCAACAGAGCCGCGCAGTCCGCTGAGCTACTGAAGAGCGGCGCCTGGAGCCACTCACGTGCGGTGGGCGCGCAGGTCCCGACCCCCGACCAGCGCAGACTGCAGAGAAGCCCCGCGGTAGAACGCGTCGCCCGGCTACCGCCATCGCGTCGTCTTCTCTAGAATCGTCAGGGCCGGGCCTGAGCTCCCACCGACGGCACCCCGGGCCCGGTGCAGTCGCAGGCCTTCCCTCCAATGATTCAGAAGTCACGCCCGGCGCTGCTGCAGCCTCAAGATGTCGGAGACAGGGTGGAAACGCTTATGGTAACCTGTGGGGAAGGGAAGGCAGGGGTTCCGGCATTGCTGGCTCGGGGAGGGAAATTCGGAAGGTTGCCGAGGGTCAGCGGCCCTCGGGGAACCTTTTCTGCCTCCGGGATGCGCGCATAACCGGTTGGGGACGTGGCGGCAGAGATGGAGTTTGACTAAGGGATTAAAAGAGGGGAGGGAGGAAGGAGAGAAGTTGCAGTCCAGTCCTTGGGACAGGCAAGCAAAGGTATCGCTCCTGTATTGGTAATCTGGGTAGAGGTAGGCGGAATTGCCGGGGCCTTGGCCGGTGTCGGGGGGGAATGTGCCCGTGTGGTCCAGAACGAGGTGCGAGCGCTACGGGACGTTGCTTTGAGTTGGATGCCTAGAATGACAGGTGGGAGGACTCCTGGGTAGATATTTGGACCATTGCAAAGCCCGGCAATAACGCTAAGCCTGAGAAGCGGTCGTTGCTCGAGCGAGGTGGGTTGGGGCTGCACAGCGCCCGCGAGCTGGACCAGGTGGACCCTCCCGGCAACCGGTGCGGTTTGCCTGCGTCACGAGGCCACGCCCCTCCCGCGCCTGGATTGGCTGCCGTGTTCGAGCCGCGGGGCTGCCATTGGTGGAGGCGGAGGCTGGGCTGGGCCGGCAAGGACGGTCCGGCTGAGTTGCTGCTAGTGGTGGGTGGAGGCGGGGATGCGGCTTCGTTTTAGGCCGGGAGGGCCAGTTGGCAGCGGCTACTTTTCTTCCTGAGGTCAAGGTCACGGCCCACCTGCGCCGGGGGCAGGGCAGGGCTGTGGGGTTTTTTGTTTTGTTTTTTATCTTTAACAAAGGTGGAGGCGGGGACCGCTCTACGTTGACCTCTTATAACATGTGCTTACGTATTTCTTTTTGGGTCCTCCAGCTCTGGCCTGGAGATCTGAATTGGATTTAGGATATAGTTTTTTTAAAGGGGAGTAGGAGTTGCTTGTGGAACCTGTTTGCTAACTATTCAAGTGCTGCTTATTGCCTTTATGTATCTATGTATCATTGTTTGGTTGTTTTTGCCCTACCCCCCCCTCAAAAAACAAAAAACAAACAAACAAAAAAGCCAGCTGTATTACTCATTTTATTTACCTTGAATAAATTTGGGCTGTTTAGGAAAAAAAAAAATCAAACGTGCCTTAAAGGGTATGCCATCCACCATTGACAATATCTTAAGACTATTCAAAATGAAAAGTGTAAATTCTATCTTTTTAAAACAATTATGTTACCTGTTTGTTTGTTTGTTTGTTTTTAACAGAGGTTAATCTATACTGCTGGTTTATATTTTGCATCTGTTCTATGCTAATGGACCTGGAAAATTACAAAGTTAAAAAAGTTATGGGCTCTATGCATGTATCCACAAATATTTATTTAGCCAATAAAATGTCCAAGCAATGTGCTGTAAAAAAAAACTTTAAGAAAATAGTTCCTGCAGTGGAGGACAGTGTGTTGGGCATTGGGGAGCAGTATACAGTAGTTCCATACACAACCTGTGAGAGCATTAGAGAGGCAGCTCCAAAGAGAACTGCTTAGAAGCTGTAACCGCAGGTCATTCCTACAGCCTTACTGGAGCAAAGGGCTGGAGGGAGGGAGCCAGGGGAGAGTCCCCTGTCCAGGGATGTGGCCTGCAGGGTCCTCTAAGCCTTATCATGTGGAACTGTGCTCAAGGGAGAGCCATGTGCAGATTTCCTGTTAGATGAAGTGATTCGTTCATTCTTTTTTTTTTTTTTTTTTTTTAATTTATTTTTGGCCGTGTTGGGTCTTCGTTGCTGTGCAAGGGCTTTCTCTAGTTGCGGCGAGCGCGGGCTACTCTTCGTTGTAATGAGCGGGCTTCTCACTGCGGTGGCTTCTCTTGTTGCAGAGCAGGGGCTCTACGCGCGTGGGCTTCAGTAGTTGTGGCTCGCGGGCTCTAGAGTACAGGCTCAGTAGTAGTGGCGCATGGGCTTAGTTGCTTCGCGGCATGTGGGATCTCCCTGGACCAGTGCTCGAACCCGTGTCCCCTGCATTGGCAGGTGGATTCTTAACCACTGTGCCACCAGGGAAGTCCCTGACTCATTCATTCTTGATTGTTGAGCACCTGCTGTGGACCAGGCTCCGTGGTCAGTGCTGGAGGAACCATCATGAACAGGACAGTCCAGGCCTCCTGTGTCCTTGACCCTCAGTCATAAGGCAGGTGGGCTCTGGCGCCGTGGAAGCACTGAAGAGGAGCACTGAACGCGAGTGTGGGCTTAGGGTAGATCAATGGCAGGGTGTTCACTGGGATGGAGCGTCCTGGAGGAGAGGCACATGGGGGGTGAGGGAGAAAGATGAGTTCAGGTTTGGAAATGTCAACCCGCGGTGCCTGTGGGACATCAGATTAAGTGGATATGGGAGTCTGCGGAAGACAGGTTGCAAGTGTGGACAGAAGGGTGGAAAAGAAGAGGCTCTGCATGTGAAGGAGGAGAGGCCAGGGAAGTGGGAGGAAGATCAGGACAGTGTTAATCCCAGAAGCCGGAGGCAGAGCACATTTCCAGAAGGAGCTGGTGGTGGTCAACAGCCAACAGCAGAATGCTGCTGAGCTGCCTGGGAAGTGCCCTGGACTGTCACTTAGACTGCGAGGGATGGTGAAAAAAGCATGAACTTTGAGTCCTAGCCAATGGCTTCAAACCCTGTGACTTAGGATACATTGTCATCCCTGTGAGCTCCAGTTTCATCTGGAAAATGGGTTTGAACATCTAGCTCTCATGAGCATTGTGAGGTTTCGAGGTGTTCTATATGGCTGCCTCACCCCAGGCTGCTCTGGTAGCGGGGGTTGGCACTGCTGAGGCTGGAGACCCCCAAGGAGATCACTAGGATGGATCAGTTGGGGGCAGGCTCTGGGAGGAATGAGGGGTCATCAGCAGGAGTTGGTCATGAAACAGTAGGTAGACCAAGGAGTCTTATTTGTCTCCCAAATGTCCTGCTGGGACATGAAGGAGAGGCAAGCATGTGGAGAACCGTGGACAGAGTTTCCATTAGGGGATGTTGAGTTTGAGATGCCTACAGGCCATTCGAGGGGAGGTGGGGGAAGCATGGGGACAGTGGACTCGGGAGAGAGGCTGAAGCGGGCTGGAGGTGTGGGCGTTGCCGGCATGTGTGTGTCGAGCATGGTGTGGTGTGGAGGTGAGGGTGCCCTGAGAGGCCGCAGCTACGGGGAGATAAGAGGAACAGCAACATCTGTGGCTGGGGAAAGGAGGCTTAGAAGGGCAGCCAGAAACCAAAAAGAGGAGCGGCGATCAGCTGTTTCAAATGTACCAGAGAGGCCAAGTAAGAGAAGGCCACAGATGGGAAAGGGATCCTGGGGTATGGCAGGTCCTTGGTGAGGCAGCTTTGGTGGAGGGGCTTTATCTGGATGGCAGACTTTGGGGACCTGAAGGGAGACTAGTGAAGAGGGAGTGGAGATGATGTGGCATCAGGCTGGAAAGATGGGGGGCTTTCAAGCTTGTTCCAGACAAAGGAGAAGAGGTCAGTGGAAGTAAGAGGCTGAGTATGCAGGGAAGAGAGGCTCACTGATGCCACAAAGGTTCGGATGAGGCTGAGAAACAAAATTTGTGGGAATATGGGTTAGCAAAAGGAGCAGGACACACATCTGATGAAGTTGTTCCCATCTGGCTTGGTTGTACTTGTGGTCTTACCTTTGATGCTTGGAAGGCTATTTGAACGTGGTTATAAGCTCCAGTATTCATTATCTGAACTTATTAAGTCCTTTTAAGGAATTCCAGTTATAAATTGAGACTTGCTCTTTTGGTGAAACGTGGAATAATCTCTCTTCTCTGTGAAACAAATACCACAGATTACAAACATTTTGGTTGCGGGTAGGTAGTTTTTTTGACGTGTATAACAGGCAACTTCACCTTAATAGCATTTTAGAACTATAGTATGCCATTTATTAAAAAGTAATAGTGCAAATGCCATTTAATGAGAAGAGAGAAGATCTTTGGATGGAGTTTGCCAAGTGTCTCCTTTGGAAAAGAGGACATTTGTTTCCTGCTTGGATTTTTAAAAGTGTGTTTTCACAACCATTTGATTGCGTCTGGATTCCGGGGCGTGCCGTGGGGCCTCTGGAGTGCGCTTGGGGGAAACACAGTCAGTCTGCGAGGCAGTCCTGCCCTTCTGGATGCCGCCTCTCGATTAGACAGTGTGTGTGACTCTCCCGGCTTAGAGGACAGCCAGCAAACCCAGGAGTGGCTGCTGGCCTGTGGCGCCCCTGCGATCTGTTTAGGTCCCGGTGAGATGAATGAGTACATGACGGGGGAAAGTTTTACATTAAGGAAATGCATGGGTTTTACAGGAAGTGGCACAGACGTTTCACATTGTACCTGCTCACTTACGGTTTCACTTCCTTTGTCTTACTCCTGTAAATAGCCTGCAGGCCCTACAACCAAGGGAACCTGAAACCAGCAGTTCAGAGTTAAAACACTGTTCAATTGATTTTCGCTTTTGTGACGAGAAGGAGTTGGCCAATAACTTACCGTCAAGACAAGTAGGAAGGTGTGGTCAGTGGCATAATTCACAGATGGAAATAACTGTGTTGCTCAGTAGGAGCAAAGTTATCCATAAGTTTTTAATTATCAGTAATTACTAAAGTTGTTATCAGTAAGACCAGAGAGCTACCTCTTGGAGTATACTGTGTTCTCAACAATATTCCAACACTGTTCATTCCTGGCTATGCTTTTCCCTTCTGTGAAGTCTGACACTAATACAGGGCGCCACCAGGTGAGTTTCTAAGAGATCCTTACAGAGAACTGACTGGTCCAGGTGTGGCGAAGGCTGGGACAAAGCTGCTGACACAGTCTTCTCTTGCCCTGCAGTTGCAGCCCGTGATCAAAGCTTTCCTGTGCGGCTCCATCAGTGGGACCTGCTCTACCCTCCTTTTCCAACCCCTGGACCTCCTCAAAACGCGCCTGCAGACCCTCCAGCCCTCAGCCTGTGGGTGAGGCCTGCTGCCCCCTCCCCCCCTTTAACTGAAGAACTGGTTTCAACAACTTCTCTCAGACACTGGCGCATCTTTACTGTGTTCAGGCAACTTCCATTCTGTTGGATGAGCAAAGAGAAACACAGGCCAGGCCCAGCTTTCATGTGTTTTATATATACTCTGTTATATTCGACACTTCTCTTAATTAAGTGGGGTCCTTCCCTGAGTAGCTTCCTGGGATCTGCCTTGGTGACGTTTGCATTTTCCTGTGCCAGCCTGTAATGTCATAACTGTGCTGCCTGGCACAAGTAGTGGGTGGTTTTCTGGAAATAAGGTAGGTATTGAGTGTCTCTTGTGTGCCCCCGATTGGGCTCAGCCCTGTGGGAAGTGCACAGAGTGTATGTAAAATGAGAAGTTATCCCATTGCTTGCAGTGTGAATGGACAAAGAATCACGTACCTGCCACATCGTGAACGCACAGGAACTCAGAGTAACTCCAAGATGCCTTTTAGAGATTCTTAAGTGTTCTAGAAAAGAGTCCATACAGAGAGGTCTGTGAGTGGGGAGTTCTTTCACCAGGATGTGGTCTAAGTGACTTCTCCTTCCTTGCCTCCGTTTTGTCTGCCTTCAGATCCAGACGTGTTGGGATGTTGGCTCTGCTCTTGAATGTGGTTCGCACGGAGAGTCTGTTGGGCCTCTGGAAAGGGATGTCCCCCGTAAGCTGCCTTTTGGGTCTTGTCTTGCACCCCCTCCTTTAATAACTAGCCGTCTCTCATCCACCTCACACCTCCTCTCTTTTAAGGGAACGTGAGGTTGGAGGTGGTGGGAGGGTCTTTCTGGTCTTCCTGCCCATCCCTCTCACTGTCGCTGGCTTCCATTTGAGGGCCCTGGGAGTAGCACACCTGTGCGCCCTGGGCACGGCTTCTTAGTGCAGCATGAAGTCCTAGAGCAGAGGCAGCTGGCGCCCCACCTGTCAACAGGCCTTGCCCTCACCCCTCCAGTCCCTCCACACCTGCATTTCTTCGCCTAGACAGCTTTTTCTGGCCTTAGGAACTCACTTTGCTGGAAATGTCAGGGAATTCACGCTCACCGCAACCCCGCAGCAGCCCTTAACCAATGAAAGACGAGAGCTGATGTTTAAAACTTCCCTTCCCTCCTCAGGTGGCAGGGTAACACTGATTCCCAGAGTTCCCCAGAGGGATTCCGTTGCCCATGGCAATAACTGATGAGATGACACACTCTTTGTTGGCTGCCTTCTCTCCCATCTCATTTCCCTACTCTCCCATTGGTGTTCCCTCCACACCTTAAATCGACTCCTTGCATGCGAATCCTGGGTCTTCTTTGGGGAAATCCAGCTCAGACAGGATCTTACGTGTTGGTGTTTGATTCCGTTCCTCCCTCTGACTTGTTCTGCAGTCCATCGTGAGGTGCGTCCCTGGCGTTGGAATCTACTTTGGCACTCTCTACTCTTTGAAGCAGTACTTCCTGCGAGGCCATCCCCCCACCGCCCTGGAGTCAGTCATACTGGGGGTGGGCTCCCGCTCTGTTGCGGGGGTCTGCATGTCACCCATCACTGTGATCAAGACACGGTACGAGGTGAGTGGGCAAACAGAGACACCGGGCTCTTGAGTCAAGTGGCCGCTGATGCCACCTCCCGATTTATAACCTAACACAGGGTCAATGTGGTCGGAGAACTCATCTGTGTAGTCAGGCCAAGCACATGCAAACCAGAGCCGCCAGGGCTCCGGTAATGCACCCTGAGGATGGCTTGGTTCAGTGCGCAAACCCAGGGCCACTGTGCCAGCCATTGGTTCTGTGCTTCCTTTGCAGAGCGGGCGGTATGGCTATGAGAGCATCTACGCGGCCCTGAGGAGCATCTATCACAGCGAGGGGTACCGGGGTCTCTTCAGTGGCCTGACAGCAACACTCCTTCGTGATGCCCCCTTTTCTGGAATCTACTTGATGTTTTACAACCAGACGAAAAACATTGTGCTTCATGGTACGGGTAAAGGAAAGTGTGGGAAGAGATATCCCTCGAGAGAGCACATCCTCACCACTTTCTCTGAGATAGGAGACTATTCGTTGTTCTTAGCAGCTCCAGATTCTTATCCTAGTTTTAGAGACCGAGCCATATCTGCATTGTGTCAGGCTTGGGATCCGGTGCTGGGATGCAAGGGCGGCCATGAAGACATGGTCCCTGCCCTTTTGAGTTTATAGCTTCCTAAGGCAGACTACTGATAGTATGTAATTCTTGAGTCGGGAAGGGGGTAGGATAAAGCTCATTTTGCATAGGCTTTGCAGCAATACTTCCCACATTTGCCTGATCTTAAGAATTCTGGGTCCTACCCAAGGCATCCTAAATCAGAAGCTTTGGGGTAAGACCTGAGAGACTGTATTTTTCAAGAAGCACTTGTGATTCTTATCAGACAAGTTTGGGAAATCCAATGGGTTAGGAGCTAGGAGAAAAATATTTTCATGTCCCTTGCTGTGCTCCTAGTTAACATTGTTTTGAGCCCTCTGTTTGGATGGAGGGAAAGATGCCAAACCCCTAGCATTCTGGCAGGCCCACCCTTCCAGTAAGCTCGTGTTGTCAAGACATGGGCAAAATCAACAGGCAGTAAACATCCACCCAAGCAGAGCCAGGCATTGATAGAAACACATCCTGTAAAGTGAACCTGCATTCAGTAAGGTGTCTATGGATAATGTGAGCAAGGAATTGCAACCAAAGTCATTTAATTGGGAAAGGCAGAATGCCACCCCCATGACAGTGGTGTCAGTTGGGGTGCTTTTGGAGATTTGCTGCTTCTCCCCAGGCACCAGGAGGTGTGACACTACAGGTCACAGCCTTACTTTACAGGAGAAAGTTAAGGCAATAAGGGAGCTTGGATATACATTTTTAACTTCTTCATCCATCCTAAAATTTTTTTAAAATTTGGTATTTAGAAATCATTTTATGCTTACCAAAAAAGCCACAAGAATAGTACCTATAACTCCATAGCTCTTTATTATTCTATGTGTATAATTGTTTTCCTCAAACCATTTGAGAATAAGTTGCAGACATGATGCCTCTTTACCCTTAAATACATCAGTGTGTACTTCCTAAGAACAAATGCATTCTTGTATAACCATCGATAGTTTTTTCATCTGTAGTCTTGATTTCTCCAATTTTCCCAATAATATATTTTGTAACAATTTTTATTTTTTATTTTCAAGAGTATAAGCCAGTTATATAACCTTAGCGTGGGTTTTCCTGATGTTTCCTTTCAACTAGATTCGTTTATACCTTTTTAGCAAGAGGAGCACATAATTGAGGTTGTGTCTTCAGTGCCTTATATCAGGAAGCTCATGACATCCGTCTGACGCACTGTGGGTGATGTTAACTTTTTATGACTATAAAAAGTATCTCCACTGAAAACTCAATTGTTCTTTTGTAATTTCTAAGTATCTCTGTGGGGAGATACTTTGAATCTATATAAATCTATATAACACCTCCTATCCTTTCATCCATATATTTTAGCATCAGTGAATGACTCTTGCCTGAATCAATTATGCTGATGGTTGTAAAAAGGTGAACTTTTAGTTCCATTATCCTACTTACACTGATTAGTTTAGATTTGGAATTCTTAGCCTTGTTTGAATCCAGACCCTTCTGGCTTTCAGGAAGAATTAGTGGGCAACTTGGCATGGATATTTATCTGATGAATGTGGGATTTATTTATAACTGAATGTTGCCTTTGTCCTGTTTCAGACCAGTTGGATGCAGTCCTTGTTCCCGTTGTAAATTTCAGTTGTGGGATATTTGCTGGGATTCTGGCCTCACTGGTAACTCAACCTGCAGATGTTATCAAAACTCACATGCAGCTCTCCCCAATGAAATTTCGGTGGATTGGCCAGGCAGTGACACTCATTTTCAAAGTAAGGCTTTAGAATAAATATTGGTTCATATTGTGGTTAAGGCTTTCTCTCTAAGGCGGTGGCTCTTATCCTTTACATGGTAGAATCACCTGGGGAGCTTTTAAAAAAATCCCGATTCCCAGCCCATAACCTGGGCTTATCGTATTAGAATCTCTGGGGGAGATGAAACCCTGACATCAGTATTTTAAGTTCCCTGGTGATTCCAATGTGTTGCCAAGGTTGAGAATCACTGCTAAAAATCTATGGTTGTGGGGTTTTTTGTTGTTATTGTTGTTTTGGTTTGTTTGTTTAGGGAGGGAGCCTGACATTGGGACAACCTGTGATATTTGTTAAACATGCATATTGTTGGGCTCTACCCCAGACCTACCTAGTCAGGCGATCTGGGAGGACTCCTTAACCTAATCAAGGACCTAGGAGAAAATGTAGTCAGAAAAAAATCACAAGCACATTGTTTTGTTTCCAGGAGTTTGCACTAATGCAGATGGACAGATGGTATTGAAGATAAAAAGTACAGTAATTGTACACTAAAATGCTATTTAAAAGCCACTGAGTAAGCCCTTTGGAAACATGTACTGTTATCAGATATTCTTTTTGAAAATAAATTTCTCACCTAGATCTTTAGATGTTTCTGTACTTCTCAATTTTTGTATGTAGCACAGGACACATGTAAGCATCTGCAGCAAGTATCTGACTTACCCTAGATATAAGCAAGTATTTGTGAATCTGATCATATTCATCACACTGCTTAGGTTGCCTGCTTTCTTATTCTTTATACCTAAAATCATGAAGTTTGAAAATAGAGTCTTCAGTATATGTGAAGATGGTAAGATTTTCAGCTAAGAAATAAATTCCCCTGGATGGAGCAAGCCTAAAAAAGATAAAGCTTAGCAACTACTCCAAAAAATTTTTTTTTTAGTTAATTGCCTCCTTGGACCCAGTATTCACAGTTTTAACATTATTTATAAAAGTCTAAAAAGTAAGACTTAACAATGGGGTAATGCAGAGAGAGATCCTCACTCTCGTGCCAGGTATATAACTGTATTGCTGCTTTAGTCCCAGGGTTTTGGCCTCCATTTTCCTTCTAGGACTATGGGCTGCGTGGCTTCTTCCAAGGCGGTGTCCCCCGGGCCCTCCGCAGAACTCTGATGGCAGCCATGGCGTGGACAGTCTACGAAGAGATGATGGCCAAGATGGGCCTGCAGTCCTGACCGAGCCGGGACCAGGCAGAGATGGGATCTGTTGCCCTGCCTGGTTTCTGCCAAGGGCCTCTTCATCTCACTGCCCTGGAGTCGGACGAAGTCCTATCTGGAGAGCCAGGCAAACACGTCACCTTCAGTTACCCAGCTCAAGAAGAGAATAGGTGGGCCCGACTCAAGCCTTCCAGACCTCCCAGAAGAGGAGTCACTGACATGGACATCATATTGGAGAGTTAGGAGAAGGGTTTGCATACCCTGCAAGGCTACTTGAAAAGGCATTTCCAGAGAGTGCTCTGTCCAGTGGCTCTGCTCAGCCACCCACTGCACCACAGTGCCTCTTTGGATCTGCTCTTGGGCAGTGCAGCGCCAGGGATGCTGTGGGCCGCCTGCAGTGGCGGAGGAGTTCCAGCAGCCAGGCTGGATCTGCTGAGAGAGGAGTCACTGTCACCAGGCTGAAGTCTGCCTCTGAGGTGATGTTAGAATGAGGAAGAACAGATGTCACGACTTCTTTGGTTCCTCATCGACTTCTCAGAGGCTCCGGAGAAGGGGGGCAGTGGCTTCCTAGCCCCTAAGTGTCCAAATAATATTGTTTGATCTTGGCTCCGGCACTGTTTCAACTCCAAGTTGCTCTGGCATTTTTCTGCAGCTAAAGTTGGATAAATAAAGTGAAGCACTTTATCATTGAATAACCTCAAGTGCCATGACTCCACTCTAAAATAACAAAATAGTCTAAGGTGGCTGACTCTTGATCTGTATAGGTCCTCAAACCTAAAATTTTTAAAAATAGCTTTATTTTGCATATCATACAATTCATCCATTCCAAATAGACAATTCTGTGATTGTTTTAGTAACTTTACTGACTGGTGCAGCCATCACCATAAATCGGTTTCAGAACACAGTCACCCCTCCCCCCCAATAAGATCTCTTATTTACAATTAACCCTCGTTCCCAGCCCCAGCACAGCCCAGGCAGCCACTGAACTGCTTTCTGTCTATAAATTTGCCTTCTCTGTGCACTTCCTACATAGTCATACACTACGTAGTGTGTTGTATCTGGCTTCTTTCACTTAGCATAACGTTTTGGAGGTTCATCCATGATGTGGCATGTTCAACACTTTATCCTTTTTTTATGGCCAAATAATATTGTGTGCCTATTTTATTTATCTATTCATCAGTTGATGAATGTGTGAATTGTTAGCACTTTTTGGCACTTACGAATATCGTCACTATGAACATTCACGTATGAATCATTTGTGTGGACATATATTTTCATTTCCCTTGTGTACATGCCTAGGAGTGGAATTACTGGATCATGTGGTAACTATGTTTAACCATTTGAGAAACTACCAGACTGTTACCAAAGTGGCAGCACCATTTAACATCACCACCAGAAGTTTACGAGGGTTCTGATTTCCACACACCCTCCTCAACACTTGTTATTGTCTGTTTTATTTATTGTAGCCATTCTAGTGGGTTCTATCAACTTTCAAGCTTAGGAAGGGGCTGTTGTTTTATCCAAACAGCAGAAGGGGGAAGTTTGATCTCCTGGTTAAGAACATGGGCTGTGATCCAGGCGACCCAGGTTAAAAGGCTGGCTCTCCACCTACTTAGACACATTTGAAATTGTCCCCAGGGGATGGGGATAGTAATATTTCCTACCTCCCAGGGTGGTGGCAAGGGTTAAATGAGCATATGTTTCTGGCGCATTACATTAGTTTCCTAGGGCTGCCACAGCAAACTACCACAAATCGGGTGGCTTCTAACAAATTTATTCTCTCAGTTTGGAGCCTATAAGTCTGAAATCAAGATGTCCGTAAGGCCATACTCTCTGAAGGCTCTAGGGGAAGATGGTTCCTGTCTCTTCCAGTTTATCCCATGGTGGCTGGCAATTCTTGGCGTTCATCACTCCAATCTCTGTCTCTGTCTTCACAATGCTTTCTCCCCCGTGTGTCTCTCTGTCCAAATTTCCATCTATTTTTAAGGACACCAGTCATTGGATTAGGGCCCACCCTACTCCAGAATGACATCTTGATTACATTGCAAAGACCATATTTCCAAATATGGTCATGTTCATAGGAACTGGGGGTTAGGACTCCAACATATCTTTTTGGGGGACACAAGTCAACTCATATTAAGTTTAATGATTTTTAAGTTTAAGTTTTAGGTTAAAATGCCGTATTCAAAATTATATGGAGAGGAGTATGGGAGAAGACAAACTAGGATCCTAATCTCCTAGTGGTACCCAAGCCACCAGTGCTTGGTGACCTATGTGTGTGAGGCTGTGTGCTGGGAAAAGCAGGGGAGCACCTAGGGCTGGAAATGATGTGCTTGGGGCAGGAATGCAGGGCAGGCAGCTTAACACATGATGGATGGAGTGCCTGCCACCTAAGGACTTAGCCTCTGAGGCAGGATGTTCAGGTTTCTTGGCCTCTTCAGTCTCCCTTGACCCTCATCTTGGGCTCTGGGAGCCTAATGCCAGTGGGGCCCGGCCAGGGGCTCCTGGGAGTGGAGGGGCAGAGATAAGGCCCAGAGGTGCAGGCTTCATCCCAGTGCGGATTTGCTCGCCTTATACACAGCTGGTGAATTTCAGCCACCAGAGTCCCCTCCCTGCTCCTCATTTGTTCTTTTGGGGGCAAATCATCTTAAAATTTGGAGAAATCGTCTCATTTTCTCTAAATATGGAGTAAAACTGAAATTTGCCATTATGAACTCTGATTCCAGAGGCAAGTGGCCCTGGGGTCTACATATCCCAGGCCCCCAGAATTTGTTTTTTCCTCTCCCGCAGTCTCCCATGAGTATTAAAGTTCAGAAAGGAAGTGGTTAGTGAGTTTCAGAGGGCTTTGGAAACACTGCCCAGTGCCCCCCTTTTTTTTTTTTTTTTTTTTAAATTGATTCGTTCTTGGCTGCCTTAGACTTAAAGCAAATTATTTAGGGGCGGAGCTTTGTGGGAGTAAACAGTCATCTGGCGCTAGAGATAAGGCCTAGTAAGGCAGGAGGCAAAAAGGACAGAAGCAAAGCTTTCAAGCTGCTATACTCAATTTCCAAGAATATGTTATGAAATATCTCAATCACAAGAGTAGAGTAGATGGTACATTGCGCCTTCACTCACATCACTCAAATGGAACAATTATCAGGATTTAGCCACTTTTGCTTGTCTTTCCCCTCTCCCCCTCCTTTTTTCTTTCCTTAACTGAAGCTTTTAAAAGCAGATCCCAGACATCATACCATTTCACCCTTCCACATTTCAACATGCATCTCTAAAAATTATGGACATTTTTCTTAGGTAACTACAACGTTATTATCCTACTTGAAAAAAGTTAACATTTTGTTTGCTTATCATCCAATACCCAGTCCATATTCATGTTTCCCTGATTGTCTCAAAAATTATTGTTTACAGTTGGTTTATTTGAATCAGGATTCAAACAAGTCCCAAGATTCTTTCACCAGCTGTTGGAAAGGGTAAGTAATTTTGAGGCAAACCACGGTTAAAATGAGTCATCACTTCCTGAGGGCCCAATCAAGTCAGGGAGCCTAGCAATAGGACTCTGGGGGGTTGCAAAGCTGAGATCTGCTCTCCAAGGCAGTGCTCCTTCCACGCCTCCAGGCTGAGCAGTGTGCACTTCCACCTTCTTGCTGCCTTCAAATTCTCAAATATCAGCTTTTGTCACCACATCCTCTCTAAAAAAAAAATGGCTCAATGCCATAATCTGTAGGTGTTCTTTCACCTTCCAAGTTCTTCCCTGCTCCTTGGGAACTACTGGCTTAGGTAGCTGGTAAACGCTCTAAGGTCAGTGGTTCTCAAACTTGGCTGCACACTGGAATCACCTGGGAGCTTTAAAAACCCCTGATGCCTGGGTCGGCCACCCAGACGTTCTAATGTAATCAGCTCAGGTTGTGGCCTGGGCATGAGTAGTTTCAAAAGTCCTCCTGGTGATCCTAACGCGTGCCAAGGCAGAGAACCTCGGAGTAGCCCTGCAGGGCGGGCACCACTCAACTCTGCTAACCCAGGCTCCAAGGGTTAAAGAAGGAGCTCTTGTGGGCGGAGCGGGGCCTCCAGGGTGCGGGGCGTGGCTCCGGGGCGGGGGCGGAGCTCGGGCCTGAGAGGACGGAAGGCGGGAGCTTGCAGGCAGCAGGCGTCCAGATCTCCGGGTTTCGGATAACGAGCGGAAACGCCTCCAGTTTTCAAAACAAAGAGGAGACTCGGGAGGCGTGTGAGGCGCGCAGGGCTCAGATTGGTCCCTCCCGCCCTGTCGCTTCAGCATCATTGGGTGACAATGGAGGGGAGCCCGGGAATCGGCTGGCGCTCGGGGTCCGACGGTTCGCGGGCGCCTCCGAAGATCCCGCCGGCCATGGAGGAGCTGCAGAGCCGCTTGCAGGAGACCCTGGACCTTCTGTCCTCGCAGGAGCTGCGCAGCTTCCGCGACCACCTCAGGAAGGTGGAGCCGCGCGTGAGCCAGGTGAAGCTGGAGCTGGAGGGCCGCAGCCCGTCGGAGCTGGCCAGGCTCCTCGCCAAGCAGTACTACCCGCCGGCCGCCGCCAAGCGCGTCCTCGTCCAGGTGCTGGAGCAGCTGCCCCGCGCCGACCTGCTGCCGCGCTGGCAGAGCGCCGCCGCCGACGGCCCGGGTGAGCGCGCGGAGATTCCCGGGGTTGGGGGGACCGGAGCGGGTGCTTGGTGACCGCGGGGTTTGGCCCTACCGCCCGGGGATTCCCGGATTGGCGGAGGGAGGACTGACCGGGATTCCCGGGCAGGGGGAGGGGGGACTGAGTGGAGGGAAGGGGGTACTGGCAGGGAGGGGGGTGTCCTAGGTGAACGCCGGGTTAGGCCTGGGGCACAGGTGAGCGGCGGGGGACCGAGCTTCAGTAGGGTGGGGTGGGGGAAGTGGAGCAAGGAGAATGCGGGCGTCGAGGGACCAGTGAACGCGCGGCGGGAAGTGGGAACCGGGGGATAAGCGGGCAGGAGAGAGAAAGTTCCCAGGCACGGAATCCAAGTGACCAGTCCAAGAGTAGCCATCAGAGTCTACCAGTTCATTCTGGGGTGGGTTGAGAAATCAGATAGACTCAGCAGGCCTGAGATGCATTTTTAACAATTACCTCCAAGTGATTATGATGGGGGAGGTTTTTAGATGATGCAGTGAGAAACGCCGTGTTGGAATCCACCATTAGAACATTTGCCATAAATCTGGGAAGATGTGGCTTAAGATCAAGAAATGTAACAAGTTGGGGGCGGTTAGGGTTTACCCTCGTAAGTTTAATAAATGTATGTGTGCATAATATGTGAGCGAGTTTGTGTACATAGAGAAAGAGAACGAGAAAGAAAGAGAAAGCACTTCTACTGGGCACACTGAGGTAGACACTAAAATATACTGTTGCTGGTCTCTGCCATCGCATGCTTATGATCTGGGTTTTTTTTTTTTTCCTTTTTAATTATTTTGTTAAATCAAAAGTACGACCGCTACTTAACTCTACACACACATTTAACATTTTTTAAGGAATAACGTTATGTGTCATTACACCAAATTCCTGGCTAATAGCTCTCCAAAAATTTGAGAAAAATCACG